>NW_028136017.1:0-446310 GCF_964662115.1 Mustela nivalis | reverse complement strand
AATGGTCCAGCCACTGAGAGGACTTACTAGAGGACAGGACTCATGCTGAGGGTCACAATGCGTGTGTATGCCCTCGTCGCATTCAAGAATAGGCGGGGCCTCAGGGTGAATGCTGGTTTCTCCTACACTGAACGTTGAACAACGTGCCAACCACAAGGGTTCTTGCCATGGGTAAGGAGGAGTTCTGATTTCTGCATCACACTCACCCCTGGGCAGTGATTGGAGATAAGGTCTCGGATCTGAAGCCTGAAAATTGAGGTAGGGAAGAGATGATGACCTAAGGCCATGGCGGGTTTTATGTGCTCAGTGTTTGGTCAGCTTTCTGGGTGTTGTTCAGGAGGTCCGGGCTCAGGTTGTGTTCGACAGTGCATTAGTGCCCAGGTTAGACTATATCATTTGGGTAATGTCGAGTGCTGCGTAGGTTGATCCTCATTTAAGGTGCCTGGGCAGCTCATGAGGCAATAATTTTTTTTCTAGAGGGAAGGCAGAGTGCTGCATTGTGGGTCCGGAATTGCCAAACTTGAGGGCTTCGGGGCCAGGAGTGTGAGGACGGAAGTCTGAGAAGATAAGCTAGACTTGGGTTTAAGGGCGAGGGCACGGCAGGTACCCCCTGCAGATCTGAACCAATATCTCATGCATCTGAAGTCAGGGCGAGGATCAGACGTTGGCTCAGGTTGGAGTTTCTGTGCATGACGGCCGCTTCATGAAGGGAGCGGAATATCGGGGCCATTGAGGTTTTCCCACGTTGGGAGTTGTGGGATGCCCCCTTCAAGTATTCCTTCTGCGGGACAATTGAGACCTGTTGGACAGCTCCAGGACATCCCATATGGAATGACTCCAGAGCACCCTTCGTGGATGGATGCCTGGGAAGCCCGCCTCGCATTCCAATTGTCTCCTAGCAACAAGACAGTTTAGATCTGATGGCTCTGCCGGAGCAACCGGGGTGGCTGAGTTGAAATGGACTTTCCTGAGGTTGGGCCCTAATGTGCTTTTCTGACCATGAGGGCCTTGGAATGGGGCGGTGGCTACGGGACCCTGAAGTACTCTCCTAAGCTTTGGACATGGCTCCCATTCACAGGTTTCTTGTGGAGACGAGATGAATTCTGTTGGGTGCCTCAGGAAACCCCTATGCTCGTATTGGAATCAGGCTTTTGAGGACACATGCCTGTAACCCAAAGCAATGGATCCTATTATGTCCTAGGGTCCTGTCTGGTTCAATCTTCTTCTCTGGGGACATCCATTTATGGTATGAGTGGAGGTCGATTATCAGCTAGTGTCAGACAGCCCTTGTTTGTTCCGGGCCACCTACACTATTGGGATAGCCTCAGGGACTTTGGAGGTTTCACCAAATTTGTACGATTTTGGACCATGGAATGGGTAGAATTCCCATGGATTGGTAGGCACAGTCCTAATGAGTGGCTCCAAGGGCCCAGCCTGGAGGGTGTGTAGACCAAGACTTTGAGGACAGAAGTCTGAAAACACAAACTCAGCTTAGGTTTAGGGACGTAGGTATGGCAGGCCCGATCTACAAACCATGAGAAGAACTCTTCAGGATATGAAGAAAGTGCGAGTCTGAGGCGCATGCTCAGGCTTTTGTCTCTGGATATTGTATCAGGGATGGCCGTGGAATGTCGGGGAGGCCTCATGGGCCATGGACGAATCTTCCTCTCTGAGGATTTGGCCCGATTCCCAATTGCTTTTCGTCAATCTGTGGGATGGGGGGACTCATTTCAGTTTTGTTACCTCAGGTGTCCCATCAAAAGAGGAATTCCAAAGCCAAGCCGTGGGGAAGACTGAAGGGGCAACCCGAACTATGTTTAAAAATTGGGGCTTAGGGGCATGGCAAGCCCAATATGCTATCTCTTCATCCAGCCACTGAGTGGCCTTACTTGAGGACTGGGCTCAGTCTGAGGGTCACAATGTGTGTTTGTGACCAATGTGGCCCACGAGCATGGGCGTGGCCTCATGGGCCACACTGGTTTCAACTACACTGAACGTGGACAACATGCCAACCACAAGGTTTCTTGCCATGGGGAAGGAGTTCTGATTTCTGCATCACCTTCAACCCTGGGCAGTGATTGGAGATAAGGTCTAGGTTCTGAAACCTGAAAATCGAGGTTGGGAACAGATGACAACCTAAGGCCACGGGCGGCTCGATGTGCTCAGTGTTCGGCCAGCTGTCTAGGAGGGGCCATGGGGTTCCAGGCTCAGGCTGTGTCAGAAAGGGCATTAGTGCCCTAGTCAGCCTATGTATTAGGGGTCAGCCTATGTCGGTGCAGGTTGATCCTCATTTGGGATTACTGGGTAGCCCCAGAAGACAATGTATTTCTTTTAGAGGTTAGGCAGAGTGCTGCCTTGTAGTTCTGGATTGCCAAACTGGAGGGCTTGTGGGCCAGTAGTCTGACGACAAAGTCTGAGAACACAATCTCGGCCTAGATTTCTGGGTGAGGCCATGGCAGGCACAATCTACAGACATGAATCGAGATCTCGTGCATCTGAAGTCAGGGCGAGGATCAGATGATCGCTCAGGTTGGAGTTTCTGTCCCTGATGGCCCCTTCAGGAATGGGGGGGGGCATCACGAGGCCATGGGGGTTTTCCCACGATGGGCGTTGTGAGTAGCTCCATACTGCAGAGAGTCTTCTGTATGACAATTGAGACCTGCTGTTTGGCTCCAGGCCAATGATTCTGAGCAGGGTTCTAAGGATGGATGGCTGGGTAGCCCACCTCGCATTCCAATTGTCTCCTAGCAACAAGACAAGTTAGAAGTCCTGGATCTGTGGGGAGCAACCGAGGACACTGAGTTGAAATGAACACCCCTGGGGATGGGTCCTAATGTGCTTTTGTGTCTATGGAGACCTTGGAATGAAGCGGTGGCACTGGGGCCCTAAAGGGTTCTCCTAAACAGAGGCTTTGACACAGCTCCAACGTGCAAGTTTCCCATGTGTAGATGAGATGTTTTCTGATGGGTGAGTCAAGAAACAGCTATATGCTGCTTTTGAAATCCAGGCCTCTGAGGAGAGATGCCTGGAAACCAAAGCAATGGATCTGATTAGTGCCTAGGGGCCTGTTCTTTCCTTTTTACCTCTGGGGATATCTTTCTATGGGTCTGAGTGCAGGTAGGTGCTCAGTTGGGCTCAGATTGCCCCTGTTTTTCCTAGGAAGCCACCACTAATGAGATGGATCAGGGATTTTGGAGGTTTATCCTATTAGAAGGGTTGTGGCCATTGGAATTGGCACACACAATTCCCTTGGAGGGGGCAAGTACAGTCCTCAGGTTTGGCTCCGGGTGCCTGAGCCTGTAGGTTGTGTAGACCAGGGCTGTTCGGACAGTTGTCTGAAAACACAAACTCGGCTTATGTTTCGGGTCATAGGTATGGCAGGACTGATCCACAGACCATGAGGAGAACTCTTCGGCATTTGAAAGAAGGGCGAGTGTGAGGCTCCTGCTCAAGTTTTTGTCTCTGGATATCGTGTCACTCATGGTTGTGGAATATCTGTGTGACTCATGGGAAATGGACGAGTCTTACTCTCTGGTGGTTTGGCCCCGTCCAAAGAGTTTGGGGTCATTCTGTGGGTTGGAAGTAGTCAGTATTTTTTTTTTGTTGTTGTTGTTTTCTTTTTAAACCTCAGGTGTCACACCAAATGAGGGACTCCAGAGTAGAGCCCTGGGAAGGGGCGAATGGACAATCAGAAATCTGGTTAAAAATTGGGGCCTAGGGACATGTGTAGCCCTTTATGACATCTAATGGTCCAGCCACTGAGAGGACTTACTAGAGGACAGGACTCATGCTGAGGGTCACAATGCGTGTGTATGCCCTCGTCGCACTCAATAATGGGCGAGGCCTCAGGGTGAGTGCTGGTTTCTCCTAACTGAACGTTGGACAACGTCCAACCACAAGGGTTCTTGCCATGGGTAAGGAGGAGTTCTGATTTCTGCATCACACTCACCCCTGGGCAGTGATTGGAGATAAGGTCTCGGTTCTGAAGCCTGAAAACTGAGGTAGGGAAGAGATGATGACCTAAGGCCATGGCGGGTTTTATGTGCTCAATGTGCGATCTGCTTTCCGGGTGTTGGTCAGGAGGTCCGGGCTCAGGTTGTGTACGACAGTGCATTAGTGCCCTGTTAGACTATATAATTCGGGTAAAGTCGTGTGCTGTGAAGGTTTACCCTCATTTAAGGTGCCTGGGCAGCTCATGAGGCAATAATTTTTTTTCTAGAGGGCAGGCAGAGTGCTGCATTGTGGGTCCGGAATTGCCAAACTTGAGGGCTTCGGGGCCAGGAGTGTGAGGACGGAAGTCTGAGAAGACAAGCTAGACTTGGGTTTCAGGCCGAGGGCACGGCAGGTACCCCCTGCAGATCTCAACCAATATCTCATGCATCTGAAGTCAGGGCGATGATCAGACGTTGGCTCAGGTTGGAGTTTCTGTGCATGACGGCCGCTTCATGAAGGGAGCGGAATCTCGGGGCCATTGAGGTTTTCCCACGTTGGGAGTTGTGGGATGCCCCCTTCAAGGATTCCTTCTGCGGGACAATAGAGACCTGTTGGACAGCTCCAGGACATCCCATATGGAATGACTCCAGAGCACCGTTCGCGGATGAACGCCTGGGAAGCCTGCCTCGCATTCCAATTGTCTCCTAGCAACTAGACAGTTTAGATGTGATGGCTCTGCCAGAGCAACCGGGGTGGCTGAGTTGAAATGGACTTTCCTGAGGATGGGTCCTAATATGTTTTTCTGTCCATGAGGGCCTTGGATTGGGGCGGTGGCACCGGGACCCTGAAGTACTCTCCTAAGCTTTGGACATGGCTCCCATGCACAGGTTTCCTTTTGGTGACAGGATGATTTCTGATGGGTGCCTCAGGAAATCACCTATGCTCTTATTGGAATCAGGCTTTTGAGGACACATGCCTGTAACCCAAAGCAATGGATCCTATTATGGCCTAGGGTCCTGTCTGGATCAATCTTCTTCTCTGGGGACATCCATCTATGGTATGAGTGGAGGTCGATTATCAGCTGGTGTCAGACAGCCCTTGTTTGTTCCGGGCGACCTACACTATTGGAATGGCCTCAGGGTCTTTGGAGGTTTCTCCTAATTTGTACGATTTTGGACCATGGAATGGGCAGAATTCCGATGGTTTGTTAGGCACAATCCTAATGTGTGGCTCCAAGGGCCCAGCCTGGAGGGTGTGTGGCCCAAGACTTTGAGGACAGAGTCTGAAAACACAAACTCAGCTTAGGTTTGGGGACGTAGGTATGGCAGGCCAGATCTACAAACCATGAGAAGAACTCTTCAGGATATGAATAAAGTGCGAGTCTGAGGCGCTTGCTCAGGCTTCTGTCTCTGGATTTTGTATCAGCGATGGCCAAGGAATGAAGGGTGGCCTCATGGGCCATGGACGAATCTTCCTCTCTGAGGATTTGGCCCGATTCCCAATTGCTTTTTGTCAATCTGTGGGATGGGAGGATCATTTCAGTTTCGTTACCTCAGGTGTCCCACCAAAAGAGGAATTCCAAAGCAAAGCCGTGGGGGACAACCCAAACTATGGTTAAAAATTGGGGCCTAGGGGCATGGCAAGCCCAATATGCTATCTCTTCATCCAGCCACTGAGTGGCCTTACTTGAGGACTGGGCTCAGCCTGAGGGTCACAATTTGTGTTTGTAACCAATGTGGCCCACGAGCATGGACGGGGCCTTATGGGCCACATTGGTTTCAACTACACTGAACGTTGGACAACATGCCAACCACAAGGTTTCTTGCCATGCGGAAGGAGTTCTGATTTCTGCATCACCTTCAAACCTGGGCAGTGATAAGAGATAAGGTCTAGTTTCTGAAACCTGAAAACCGAGGTTGGGAAGAGCTGACGAGCTAAGGCCATGGCGGCTCAATGTGCTCAGTGTGCGGCCAGCTGCCTGGGAGGGGCCAGGGGGTCCAGGCTCAGGCTGTGTCAGAAAGGGCATTAGTGCCCTGGTCAGGCTATGTATTTGGGGTCCAGCCAAGGTCGGTGAAGGTTGATCCTCATTTGGGGTTACTGGGTAGCCCCAGAGGACAATGTGTTTCTTCTGGAGGGCAGGAAGAGTGCTGCATTGTAGTTCTGGATTGCCAAACTGGAGGGCTTGTGGGCCACTAGTGTGACGACAAAAGTCTGAGAACACAAGCTAGGCTTAGGTTTCTGGGTGAGGCCATGGCAGGCACAATCTACAGACCTGAATCGAGATCTCGTGCCTCTGAAGTCAGGGCGAGGATCAGACGATCACTCAGGTTGGAGTTTCTGTCTCTGATGGCCCCTTCATGAATGGGGGGGCATCACGAGGCCATGGGGATTTTCCCACGATGGGAGTTTTGAGAACCTCCAAACTGCAGAGTGTCTTCTGCAGGACAATTGAGACCTGTTGTTTGGCTCCAGGCCAATGATTCTGAGCAGGGTTCTAAGGATGGATGGCTGGGTAGCCCACCTCTCATTCCAATTGTCTCCTAGCAACAAGATAGGTTAGATCTCCTGGATCTTTAGGAGCAACCTAGGACGCTGAGTTGAAATGGACACCCCTGGGGATGGGTCCTAATGTGCTTTTGTGTCTATGGAGACCTTGGAATGAAGCGGTGGCACTGGGGCCCTAAAGGGTTCTCCTAAACAGAGGCTTTGACACAGCTCCAACGTGCAAGTTTCCCATGTGTAGATGAGATGTTTTCTGATGGGTGAGTCAAGAAACAGCTATATGCTGCTTTTGAAATCCAGGCCTCTGAGGAGAGATGCCTGGAAACCAAAGCAATGGATCTGAATAGTGCCTAGGGGCCTGTTCTTACCTTTTTACCTCTGGGGACATCTGTCTATGGGTCTGAGTGCAGGTAGGTCCTCATTTGGGCTCAGATTGCCCCTGTTTATCCTGGGAAGCCACCACTATTGAGATGGATAAGGGACCTTGGAGGTTTACCCTATTAGAAGGGTTGTGGCCATTGGAATGGGCACACACAATTCCCTTGGAGAGGGCAAGTACAGTCCTCAGGTTTGGCTCCAGGGCCCTGAGCCTGTAGGGTGTGTAGGCCAGAGCTGTTTGGACAGCTGTCTGAAAACACAAACTGGGCTTATGTTTCGGGTCATAGGTATGGCAGGAGTGATCTACAGACCATGAGGAGAACTCTTCGGGATTTGAAAAAAGGGCGAGTGTGAGGCTCCTGCTCACGTTTTTATCTCTGGATATCGTGTCACTCATGGTCGTGGAATTTCTGGGTGACTTCATGGGAAATGGACGAGTCTTACTCTCAGGTGGTTTGGACCCTGTCCAAAGAGTTTGGGGTCATTCTGTGGGCTGGAAGAAGTCAATTTTTTTTTCTAGTGTTTTCTTTATTAACCTCAGTTGTCCCACCAAATGAGGGATTCCAGAGTAGAGCCCTGGGGAGGGGCGACTGGACAATCAGAAATCTGGTTAAAAATTGGGGCCTAGGGACATGTCAAGCCCATTATGACATCTAATGGTCCAGCCACTGAGAGGACTTACTAGAGGACAGGACTCCTGCTGAGGGTCACAATGCGTGTGTATGCCCTCGTCGCACTCAAGAATGGGCGGGGCCTCAGGGTGAATGCTGGTTTCTCCTACACTGAACGTTGGACAACGTGCCAACCACAAGGGTTCTTGCCATGGGTAAGGAGGAGTTCTGATTTCTGCATCACACTCACCCCTGGGCAGTGATTGGAGATAAGGTCTCCGTTCTGAAGCCTGAAAACTGAGGTAGGGAAGAGATGAGACCTAAGGCCATGGCGGGTTTTATGTGCTCAGTGTGCGGTCAGCTTTCTGGGTGTTGGTCAGGAGGTCCGGGCTCAGGTTGTGTTCGACAGTGCATTAGTGCTCTGGTTAGACTATATAATTTGGGTAAAGTCGAGTGCTGTGTAGGCTCATCCTCATTTAAGGTGCCTGGGCAGCTCATGAGGCAATAATTTTTTTTCTAGAGGGCAGTAAGAATGCTGCATTGTGGGTCCGGAATTGCCAAACTTGAGGGCTTCGGGGCCAGGAGTGTGAGGACGGAAGTCTGAGAAGACAAGCTAGACTTGGGTTTCAGGGCGAGGGCACGGCAGGTACCCCCTGCAGATCTGAACCAATATGTCATTCATCTGAAGTCAGGGCGAGGATCAGACGTTGGCTCAGGTTGGAGTTTCTGAGCATGACGGCCGCTTCATGAAGGGAGCGGAATCTCGAGGCCATTGAGGTTTTCCCACGTTGGGAGTTGTGGGATGCCCCCTTCAAGGATTCCTTCTGTGGGACAATTGAGACCTGTTGGACAGCTCCAGGACATCCCATATGGAATGACTCCAGAGCACCGTTCGAGGATGGATGCCTGGGAAGCCCGCCTCGCATTCTAATTGTCTACTAGCAACAAGACAGTTTAGATCTGATGGCTCTGCCGGAGCAACCGGGGTGGCTGAGTTGAAATGGACTTTCCTGAGGATGGGTCCTAATGTGTTTTTGTGTCCATGAGGGCCTTGGAACGGGGCGGTGGCACCGGGACCCTGAAGTACTCTACTTAGCTTTGGACATGGCTCCCATGCACAGGTTTCCTTGGGGAGACGAGATGAATTCTGATGGGTGCCTCAGGAAAACCCCTATGCTCGTATTGGAATCAGGCTTTTGAGGACACATGCCTGTAACCCAAAGCAATGGATCCTATTATGGCCTAGGGTCCTGCCTGGTTCAATCTTCTTCTCTGGAGACATCCATCTATGGTATGTGTGGAGGTCGATTATCAGCTGGTATCAGACAGCCTTTGTTTGTTCCGGGCCACCTACACTATTCGGATGGCCTCGGGTCTTTGGAGGTTTCTCCTAATTTGTATGATTTTAGACCATGGAATGGGCAGAATTCCCTTGGATTGGTAGGCACAGTCCTAATGTGTGGCTCCAGGGGCCCAGCTTGGAGGGTGTGTGGCCAAAGTCTTTGAGAACAGAGTCTGAAAACACAAACTCAGGTTAGGTTTGGGGACGCAGGTATGGCAGGCCCGATCTACAAACCATGAGAAGAACTCTTCTGTATATGAAGAAAGTGCGAGTCTGAGGCGCTTGCTCAGGTTTCTGTCTCTGGATTTTGTATCAGCGATGGCCCAGGAATGTCGGGTGGCCTCATGGGCCATGGACGAATCTTCCTCTCTGAGGATTTTGCCCGATTCCCAATTGCTTTTTGTCAATCTGTGGGATGGGAGGACTCATTTCAGTTTCGTTACCTCAGGTGTCCCACCAAAAGAGGAATTCCAAAGCAAAGCCGTGGGGAAGACTGAAGAGACAACCCAAACTATTGTTGAAAATTGGGGCCTAGGGGCATGGCAAGCCCAATATGCTATCTCTTCATCCAACCACTGAGTGGCCTTACTTGAGGACTGGGATCAGCCTGAGGGTCACAATGTGTGTTTGTAACCAATGTGGCCCACGAGCATGGACGGGGCCTTATGGGCCACATTGGTTTCAACTACACTGAACGTTGGACAACATGCCAACCACAAGGTTTCTTGCCATGGGGAAGGAGTTCTGATTTCTGCATCACCTTCAACCCTGGTCAGTGATAGGAGATAAGGTCTAGTTTCAGAAACCTGAAAACCGAGTTTGGGAAGAGCTGACGACCTAAGGCCATGGCGGCTCGATGTGCTCAGTGTGCGGCCATCTGCCTGGGAGGGACCAGGGGGTCCAGGCTCAGGCTGTGTCAGAAAGGGCATTAGTGCCCTGGTCAGCCTATGTATTTGGGGTACAGCCAAGGTCGGTGCAGGTTGATCCTCATTTGGGGTAACTGGGTAGCCCCAGAGGACAATGTGTTTCTACTGGAAGGCAGGCAGAGTGCTGCATTGTAGTTCTGGATTGCCAAACTGGAGGGCTTGTGGGCCACTAGTGTGACGACAAAAGTCTGAGAACACAAGCTAGGCTTAGGTTTCTGGGTGAGGCCATGGCAGGCACAATCTACAGACCTGAATCGAAATCTCGTGCATCTGAAGTCAGGGCGAGGATCAGACGATCGCTCAGGTTGGAGTTTCAGTCCCTGATGGCCCCTTCATGAATGGGGGGCACCACGAGGCCATGGGGTTTTTTCCACGATGGGAGTTGTGAGAAGCTTCAAACTGCAAAGAGTCTTCTGCAGAACAATTGAGACCTGTTGTTTGGCTCCAGGCCAATGATTCTGAGCAGGGTTCTAAAGATGGATGGCTGGGTAGCCAACCTTGCATTCCAATTGTCTCCTAGAAACAAGACAGGATAGAATTCCTGGATCTGTGGGGAGCAACCGAGGACGCTGAGTTGAAATGGACACCCCTGGGGTGGGTCCTAATGTGCTTTTGTGTCTATGGAGACCTTGGAATGAAGCGGTGGCACTGGGGCCCTAAAGGGTTCTCCTAAACAGAGGCTTTGACACAGCTCCAACGTGCAAGTTTCCCATGTGTAGATGAGATGTTTTCTGATGGGTGAGTCAAGAAACAGCTATATGCTGCTTTTGAAATCCAGGCCTCTGAGGAGAGATGCCTGGAAACCAAAGCAATGGATCTGATTAGTGCCTAGGGGCCTGTTCTTTCCTTTTTACCTCTGGGGATATCTTTCTATGGGTCTGAGTGCAGGTAGGTGCTCAGTTGGGCTCAGATTGCCCCTGTTTTTCCTAGGAAGCCACCACTAATGAGATGGATCAGGGATTTTGGAGGTTTATCCTATTAGAAGGGTTGTGGCCATTGGAATTGGCACACACAATTCCCTTGGAGGGGGCAAGTACAGTCCTCAGGTTTGGCTCCGGGTGCCTGAGCCTGTAGGTTGTGTAGACCAGGGCTGTTCGGACAGTTGTCTGAAAACACTAACTCGGCTTATGTTTCGGGTCATAGGTATGGCAGGACTGATCCACAGACCATGAGGAGAACTCTTCGGCATTTGAAAGAAGGGCGAGTGTGAGGCTCCTGCTCAAGTTTTTGTCTCTGGATATCGTGTCACTCATGGTTGTGGAATATCTGTGTGACTCATGGGAAATGGACGAGTCTTACTCTCTGGTGGTTTGGCCCCGTCCAAAGAGTTTGGGGTCATTCTGTGGGTTGGAAGTAGTCAGTATTTTTTTTTTGTTGTTGTTGTTTTCTTTTTAAACCTCAGGTGTCACACCAAATGAGGGACTCCAGAGTAGAGCCCTGGGAAGGGGCGAATGGAATCAGAAATCTGGTTAAAAATTGGGGCCTAGGGACATGTGTAGCCCTTTATGACATCTAATGGTCCAGCCACTGAGAGGACTTACTAGAGGACAGGACTCATGCTGAGGGTCACAATGCGTGTGTATGCCCTCGTCGCACTCAATAATGGGCGAGGCCTCAGGGTGAGTGCTGGTTTCTCCTAACTGAACGTTGGACAACGTCCAACCACAAGGGTTCTTGCCATGGGTAAGGAGGAGTTCTGATTTCTGCATCACACTCACCCCTGGGCAGTGATTGGAGATAAGGTCTCGGTTCTGAAGCCTGAAAACTGAGGTAGGGAAGAGATGATGACCTAAGGCCATGGCGGGTTTTATGTGCTCAATGTGCGATCTGCTTTCCGGGTGTTGGTCAGGAGGTCCGGGCTCAGGTTGTGTACGACAGTGCATTAGTGCCCTGGTTAGACTATATAATTCGGGTAAAGTCGTGTGCTGTGAAGGTTTACCCTCATTTAAGGTGCCTGGGCAGCTCATGAGGCAATAATTTTTTTTCTAGAGGGCAGGCAGAGTGCTGCATTGTGGGTCCGGAATTGCCAAACTTGAGGGCTTCGGGGCCAGGAGTGTGAGGACGGAAGTCTGAGAAGACAAGCTAGACTTGGGTTTCAGGCCGAGGGCACGGCAGGTACCCCCTGCAGATCTCAACCAATATCTCATGCATCTGAAGTCAGGGCGATGATCAGACGTTGGCTCAGGTTGGAGTTTCTGTGCATGACGGCCGCTTCATGAAGGGAGCGGAATCTCGGGGCCATTGAGGTTTTCCCACGTTGGGAGTTGTGGGATGCCCCCTTCAAGGATTCCTTCTGCGGGACAATAGAGACCTGTTGGACAGCTCCAGGACATCCCATATGGAATGACTCCAGAGCACCGTTCGCGGATGAACGCCTGGGAAGCCTGCCTCGCATTCCAATTGTCTCCTAGCAACTAGACAGTTTAGATGTGATGGCTCTGCCAGAGCAACCGGGGTGGCTGAGTTGAAATGGACTTTCCTGAGGATGGGTCCTAATGTGTTTTTCTGTCCATGAGGGCCTTGGATTGGGGCGGTGGCACCGGGACCCTGAAGTACTCTCCTAAGCTTTGGACATGGCTCCCATGCACAGGTTTCCTTTTGGTGACAGGATGATTTCTGATGGGTGCCTCAGGAAATCACCTATGCTCTTATTGGAATCAGGCTTTTGAGGACACATGCCTGTAACCCAAAGCAATGGATCCTATTATGGCCTAGGGTCCTGTCTGGATCAATCTTCTTCTCTGGGGACATCCATCTATGGTATGAGTGGAGGTCGATTATCAGCTGGTGTCAGACAGCCCTTGTTTGTTCCGGGCGACCTACACTATTGGAATGGCCTCAGGGTCTTTGGAGGTTTCTCCTAATTTGTACGATTTTGGACCATGGAATGGGCAGAATTCCGATGGTTTGTTAGGCACAATCCTAATGTGTGGCTCCAAGGGCCCAGCCTGGAGGGTGTGTGGCCCAAGACTTTGAGGACAGAGTCTGAAAACACAAACTCAGCTTAGGTTTGGGGACGTAGGTATGGCAGGCCAGATCTACAAACCATGAGAAGAACTCTTCAGGATATGAATAAAGTGCGAGTCTGAGGCGCTTGCTCAGGCTTCTGTCTCTGGATTTTGTATCAGCGATGGCCAAGGAATGAAGGGTGGCCTCATGGGCCATGGACGAATCTTCCTCTCTGAGGATTTGGCCCGATTCCCAATTGCTTTTTGTCAATCTGTGGGATGGGAGGATCATTTCAGTTTCGTTACCTCAGGTGTCCCACAAAAAGAGGAATTCCAAAGCAAAGCCGTGGGGGACAACCCAAACTATGGTTAAAAATTGGGGCCTAGGGGCATGGCAAGCCCAATATGCTATCTCTTCATCCAGCCACTGAGTGGCCTTACTTGAGGACTGGGCTCAGCCTGAGGGTCACAATTTGTGTTTGTAACCAATGTGGCCCACGAGCATGGACGGGGCCTTATGGGCCACATTGGTTTCAACTACACTGAACGTTGGACAACATGCCAACCACAAGGTTTCTTGCCATGCGGAAGGAGTTCTGATTTCTGCATCACCTTCAAACCTGGGCAGTGATAAGAGATAAGGTCTAGTTTCTGAAACCTGAAAACCGAGGTTGGGAAGAGCTGACGACATAAGGCCATGGCGGCTCAATGTGCTCAGTGTGCGGCCAGCTGCCTGGGAGGGGCCAGGGGGTCCAGGCTCAGGCTGTGTCAGAAAGGGCATTAGTGCCCTGGTCAGGCTATGTATTTGGGGTCCAGCCAAGGTCGGTGAAGGTTGATCCTCATTTGGGGTTACTGGGTAGCCCCAGAGGACAATGTGTTTCTTCTGGAGGGCAGGAAGAGTGCTGCATTGTAGTTCTGGATTGCCAAACTGGAGGGCTTGTGGGCCACTAGTGTGACGACAAAAGTCTGAGAACACAAGCTAGGCTTAGGTTTCTGGGTGAGGCCATGGCAGGCACAATCTACAGACCTGAATCGAGATCTCGTGCCTCTGAAGTCAGGGCGAGGATCAGACGATCACTCAGGTTGGAGTTTCTGTCTCTGATGGCCGCTTCATGAATGGGGGGGCATCACGAGGCCATGGGGATTTTCCCACGATGGGAGTTTTGAGAACCTCCAAACTGCAGAGTGTCTTCTGCAGGACAATTGAGACCTGTTGTTTGGCTCCAGGCCAATGATTCTGAGCAGGGTTCTAAGGATGGATGGCTGGGTAGCCCACCTCTCATTCCAATTGTCTCCTAGCAACAAGATAGGTTAGATCTCCTGGATCTTTAGGAGCAACCTAGGACGCTGAGTTGAAATGGACACCCCTGGGGATGGGTCCTAATGTGCTTTTGTGTCTATGGAGACCTTGGAATGAAGCGGTGGCACTGGGGCCCTAAAGGGTTCTCCTAAACAGAGGCTTTGACACAGCTCCAACGTGCAAGTTTCCCATGTGTAGATGAGATGTTTTCTGATGGGTGAGTCAAGAAACAGCTATATGCTGCTTTTGAAATCCAGGCCTCTGAGGAGAGATGCCTGGAAACCAAAGCAATGGATCTGAATAGTGCCTAGGGGCCTGTTCTTACCTTTTTACCTCTGGGGACATCTGTCTATGGGTCTGAGTGCAGGTAGGTCCTCATTTGGGCTCAGATTGCCCCTGTTTATCCTGGGAAGCCACCACTATTGAGATGGATAAGGGACCTTGGAGGTTTATCCTATGAGAAGGGTTGTGGCCATTGGAATGGGCACACACAATTCCCTTGGAGAGGGCAAGTACAGTCCTCAGGTTTGGCTCCAGGGCCCTGAGCCTGTAGGGTGTGTAGGCCAGAGCTGTTTGGACAGCTGTCTGAAAACACAAACTGGGCTTATGTTTCGGGTCATAGGTATGGCAGGAGTGATCTACAGACCATGAGGAGAACTCTTCGGGATTTGAAAAAAGGGCGAGTGTGAGGCTCCTGCTCACGTTTTTATCTCTGGATATCGTGTCACTCATGGTCGTGGAATTTCTGGGTGACTTCATGGGAAATGGACGAGTCTTACTCTCAGGTGGTTTGGACCCTGTCCAAAGAGTTTGGGGTCATTCTGTGGGCTGGAAGAAGTCAATTTTTTTTTCTTGTGTTTTCTTTATTAACCTCAGTTGTCCCACCAAATGAGGGATTCCAGAGTAGAGCCCTGGGGAGGGGCGACTGGACAATCAGAAATCTGGTTAAAAATTGGGGCCTAGGGACATGTCAAGCCCATTATGACATCTAATGGTCCAGCCACTGAGAGGACTTACTAGAGGACAGGACTCCTGCTGAGGGTCACAATGCGTGTGTATGCCCTCGTCGCACTCAAGAATGGGCGGGGCCTCAGGGTGAATGCTGGTTTCTCCTACACTGAACGTTGGACAACGTGCCAACCACAAGGGTTCTTGCCATGGGTAAGGAGGAGTTCTGATTTCTGCATCACACTCACCCCTGGGCAGTGATTGGAGATAAGGTCTCCGTTCTGAAGCCTGAAAACTGAGGTAGGGAAGAGATGAGACCTAAGGCCATGGCGGGTTTTATGTGCTCAGTGTGCGGTCAGCTTTCTGGGTGTTGGTCAGGAGGTCCGGGCTCAGGTTGTGTTCGACAGTGCATTAGTGCTCTGGTTAGACTATATAATTTGGGTAAAGTCGAGTGCTGTGTAGGCTCATCCTCATTTAAGGTGCCTGGGCAGCTCATGAGGCAATAATTTTTTTTCTAGAGGGCAGTAAGAATGCTGCATTGTGGGTCCGGAATTGCCAAACTTGAGGGCTTCGGGGCCAGGAGTGTGAGGACGGAAGTCTGAGAAGACAAGCTAGACTTGGGTTTCAGGGCGAGGGCACGGCAGGTACCCCCTGCAGATCTGAACCAATATGTCATTCATCTGAAGTCAGGGCGAGGATCAGACGTTGGCTCAGGTTGGAGTTTCTGAGCATGACGGCCGCTTCATGAAGGGAGCGGAATCTCGAGGCCATTGAGGTTTTCCCACGTTGGGAGTTGTGGGATGCCCCCTTCAAGGATTCCTTCTGTGGGACAATTGAGACCTGTTGGACAGCTCCAGGACATCCCATATGGAATGACTCCAGAGCACCGTTCGAGGATGGATGCCTGGGAAGCCCGCCTCGCATTCTAATTGTCTACTAGCAACAAGACAGTTTAGATCTGATGGCTCTGCCGGAGCAACCGGGGTGGCTGAGTTGAAATGGACTTTCCTGAGGATGGGTCCTAATGTGTTTTTGTGTCCATGAGGGCCTTGGAACGGGGCGGTGGCACCGGGACCCTGAAGTACTCTACTTAGCTTTGGACATGGCTCCCATGCACAGGTTTCCTTGGGGAGACGAGATGAATTCTGATGGGTGCCTCAGGAAAACCCCTATGCTCGTATTGGAATCAGGCTTTTGAGGACACATGCCTGTAACCCAAAGCAATGGATCCTATTATGGCCTAGGGTCCTGCCTGGTTCAATCTTCTTCTCTGGAGACATCCATCTATGGTATGTGTGGAGGTCGATTATCAGCTGGTATCAGACAGCCTTTGTTTGTTCCGGGCCACCTACACTATTCGGATGGCCTCGGGTCTTTGGAGGTTTCTCCTAATTTGTATGATTTTAGACCATGGAATGGGCAGAATTCCCTTGGATTGGTAGGCACAGTCCTAATGTGTGGCTCCAGGGGCCCAGCTTGGAGGGTGTGTGGCCAAAGTCTTTGAGAACAGAGTCTGAAAACACAAACTCAGGTTAGGTTTGGGGACGCAGGTATGGCAGGCCCGATCTACAAACCATGAGAAGAACTCTTCTGTATATGAAGAAAGTGCGAGTCTGAGGCGCTTGCTCAGGTTTCTGTCTCTGGATTTTGTATCAGCGATGGCCCAGGAATGTCGGGTGGCCTCATGGGCCATGGACGAATCTTCCTCTCTGAGGATTTTGCCCGATTCCCAATTGCTTTTTGTCAATCTGTGGGATGGGAGGACTCATTTCAGTTTCGTTACCTCAGGTGTCCCACCAAAAGAGGAATTCCAAAGCAAAGCCGTGGGGAAGACTGAAGAGACAACCCAAACTATTGTTGAAAATTGGGGCCTAGGGGCATGGCAAGCCCAATATGCTATCTCTTCATCCAACCACTGAGTGGCCTTACTTGAGGACTGGGATCAGCCTGAGGGTCACAATGTGTGTTTGTAACCAATGTGGCCCACGAGCATGGACGGGGCCTTATGGGCCACATTGGTTTCAACTACACTGAACGTTGGACAACATGCCAACCACAAGGTTTCTTGCCATGGGGAAGGAGTTCTGATTTCTGCATCACCTTCAACCCTGGTCAGTGATAGGAGATAAGGTCTAGTTTCAGAAACCTGAAAACCGAGTTTGGGAAGAGCTGACGACCTAAGGCCATGGCGGCTCGATGTGCTCAGTGTGCGGCCATCTGCCTGGGAGGGACCAGGGGGTCCAGGCTCAGGCTGTGTCAGAAAGGGCATTAGTGCCCTGGTCAGCCTATGTATTTGGGGTACAGCCAAGGTCGGTGCAGGTTGATCCTCATTTGGGGTAACTGGGTAGCCCCAGAGGACAATGTGTTTCTACTGGAAGGCAGGCAGAGTGCTGCATTGTAGTTCTGGATTGCCAAACTGGAGGGCTTGTGGGCCACTAGTGTGACGACAAAAGTCTGAGAACACAAGCTAGGCTTAGGTTTCTGGGTGAGGCCATGGCAGGCACAATCTACAGACCTGAATCGAAATCTCGTGCATCTGAAGTCAGGGCGAGGATCAGACGATCGCTCAGGTTGGAGTTTCAGTCCCTGATGGCCCCTTCATGAATGGGGGGCACCACGAGGCCATGGGGTTTTTTCCACGATGGGAGTTGTGAGAAGCTTCAAACTGCAAAGAGTCTTCTGCAGAACAATTGAGACCTGTTGTTTGGCTCCAGGCCAATGATTCTGAGCAGGGTTCTAAAGATGGATGGCTGGGTAGCCAACCTTGCATTCCAATTGTCTCCTAGAAACAAGACAGGATAGAATTCCTGGATCTGTGGGGAGCAACCGAGGACGCTGAGTTGAAATGGACACCCCTGGGGTGGGTCCGATTGTGCTTTTGTGTCTATGGAGACTTAGGAATGAAGCGGTTGCACTGGGGCCTTAAAGGGTTCTCCTAAACAGAGGCTTAGACAGAGCTCCAACGGGCAAGTTTCCCATGTGTAGATGAGATGTTTTTTGATGGGTGAGTCAAGAAAGAGCTATATGCTGCTTTTGAAATCCAGGCCTCTGAGGAGAGATGCCTGGAAACCAAAGCAATGGATCTGATTAGTGCCTAGGGGCCTGTTCTATCCTTTTTACCTCTGGGGACATCTGTCTATGGGTCTGAGTGCAGGTAGGTACTCAGTTGGGCTCAGATTGCCCCTGTTTTTCCTGGGAAGCCACCACTATTGATATGGATCAGGGACTTTGGAGGTTTATCCTATTAGAAGGGTTGTGGCCATTGGAATGGGCACACACAATTCCCTTGGAGAGGGCAAGTACAGTCCTCAGGTTTGTCTCAAGGGGCCTGAGACTGTACGTTGTGTAGGCCAGGGCTGTTTGGACAGTTGTCTGAAAACACAAACTCGGCTTATGTTTCGGGTCATAGGTATGGTAGGACAGATCTACAGACCATGAGGAGAACTCTACGGGATTTGAAAGATGGGCGTGTGAGGCGCCTGCTCAAGTTTTTGTCTCTGGATATCGTGTCACTCATGGTCTTGGAATTTCTGGGTGACTTCATGGGAAATGGACGAGTCTTACTCTCTGGTGGTTTGGCCCCGTCCAAAGAGTTTCGGGTCATTCTGTGGGCTGGAAGAAGTCTTTTTTTTTTTTATTGTTGGTGTTTTCTTTTTTAACCTCAGGTATCCCACCAAATGAGGGATTCCAGAGTAGAGCCCTGGGGATTGGCGACTGGACAATCAGAAATCTGGTTAAAAATTGGGGCCTAAAGACATGTCAAGCCCATTATGACATCTAATGGTCCAGCCACTGAGAGGACTTACTAGAGGACAGGACTCATGCTGAGTGTCACAATGCTTGTGTATGCCCTCGTGGCACTCAAGAATGGGCGGGGCCTCAGGGTGAATGCTGGTTTCTCCTACTCTGAACGTTGGACAACGGGCCAACCACAAGGGTTCTTGCCATGGGTAAGGAGGAGTTCTGATTTCTGCATCACACTCACCCCTGGGTAGTGATTGGAGATAAGGTCTCGGTTCTGAAGCCTGAAAACTGAGGTAGGGAAGAGATGATGACCTAATGCCATGGCGGGTTTTATGTGCTCAGTGTGCGGTCAGCTTTCTGGGTGTTGGTCAGGAGGTCCGGGCTCAGGTTGTGTTCGACAGTGCATTAGTGCCCAGGAGAGACTATCTAATTTGGGTAAAGTCGAGTGCTGTGTAGGTTTATCCTCATTTAAGGTGCCTGGGCAGCTCAGGAGGCAATAATTTTTTTTTTTTCCCGAGGGCAGGCAGAGTGCTGCATTGTGGGTCCGGAATTGCCAAACTTGAGGGCTTCGGGGCCAGGAGTGTGAGGACGGAATTCTGAGAAGACAAGCTAGACTTGGGTTTCAGGGCGAGGTACGGCAGGGACCCCCTGCAGATCTGAACCAATATCTCATGCATCTGAAGTCAGGGCGAGGATCAGACGTTGGCTCAGGTTGGAGTTTCTGTGCATGACGGCCGCTTCATGAAGGGAGTGGAATCTTGAAGCCATTGAGGTTTTCCCACGTTGGGAGTTGTGGGATGCCCCCTTCAAGAATTCCTTCAGCGTGAAAATTGACACCTTTTGGGCATCTCTAGGACATCCCATATGGAATGACTCCAGAGCTCCTTTCGCGGATGGGTGCCTGGGAAGCCCGCCTCGCATTCCAATTGTCTCCTAGCAACAAGACAGTTTAGATCTGATGGCTCTGCCGGAGCAACCGGGGTGGTTGAGTTGAAATGGACTTTCCTGAGGATGGGTCCTAATGTGTTTTTGTGTCCATGAGGGCCTTGGAATGGGGAGGTGGCACCGGGACCCTGAAGTACTCTCCTAAGCTTTGGACATGGCTACCATGCACAGGTTTCCTAGTGGAGACGAGATGAGTTCTGATGGGTGCTTCAGGAAAACCCCTATGCTCGTATTGGAATCAGGCTTTTGAGGACACATGCCTGTAACCCAAATCAATGGATCCTATTATGGCCTTGGGTCCTGTCTGGTTCAATCTTCTTCTCTGGGGACATCCATCTATGGTGTGAGTGGAGGTCGATTATCAGCTGGTGTCAGACAGCCCTTGTTTGTTCCGGGCTACCTACACTATTGGGATGGCCTCACGGTCTTTGGAGTTTTCTCCTAATTTGTACGATTTTGGACCATGGAATGGGCAGAATTCCCATGGATTGGTAGGCACAGTCCTAATGTGTGGCTCCAGGGGCCCAGCCTGGAGGGTGTGTGGCCCAAGACTTTGACGACAGAAGTCTGAAAACACAAACTCAACTTAGGTTTGGGGACGTAGGTATGGCAGGCCCGATCTGCAAACCATGAGAAAAACTCTTCAGGATATGAAGAAAGTGCGAGTCTGAGGCGCTTGCTCAGGCTTTTGTCTCTGGATTTTGTATCAGCGATGGCCAAGGAATGTCGGAGAGGCCTCATGGGCCATGGATGAATCTTCCTCTCTGAGGATTTGGCCCGATTCCCAATTGCTTTTCGTCAATCTGTGGGATGGGAGGACTCCTTTCAGTTTTGTTACCTCAGGTGTCCCACCAAAAGAGGAATTCCAAAGCAAAGCCGTGGGGAAGACTGAAGGGACAACCCGAACTATGGTTAAAAATTGGGGCCTAGGGGCATGGCAAGCCCAATATGCTATCTCTTCATCCAGCCACTGAGTGGCCTTACTTGAGGACTGGGCTCAGCCTGAGGGTCACAATGTGTGTTTGTGACCAATGTGGCCCGGGAGCATGGGCAGGGCCTCATGGGCCTCACAGGTTTCAACTACTCTGAATGTTTGACAGCATGCCAACCACAAGGTTTCTTGCCATGGGGAAGGAGTTCTGATTTCTGCATCACCTTCAACCCTGGTCAGTGATAGGAGATAAGGTCTAAGTTCTGAAACCTGAAAACCGAGGTTGGGAAGAGATGACGACCTAAGGCCATGGCGGCTCGATGTGCTCAGTGTGCGGCCAGCTGTCTGGGAGGGGCCAGCGGGTCCAGGCTCAGGCTGTGTCAGAAAGGACATTAGTGCCCTGGTCAGCCTATGTATTGGGGGTACAGCCAAGGTCAGTGCAGGTTGATACTCACTGGGGTTACTGGGTAGCCCCGGAGGGCAATGTTTTTCTTTTGGAGGGCCGGCAGAGTGCTGCACTGTAGTTCTGGATTGCCAAACTGGAGGGCTTGTGGGCCAGTAGTCTGACGACCAAAGTCTGAGAACACAAGCTAGGCTTAGTTTTCTGGGTGAGGCCATGGAAGGCACAATCTACAGACCTGAATCGAGATCTCGTGCATCTGAAGTCAGGGCGAGTATCAGACGATCGCTCAGGTTGGAGTTTCTGTCCCTGATGGCCCCTTCATGAATGGGGGGGCATCACGAGGCCATGGGGGTTTTCCCACGATGGGAGTTGTGAGAAGCTCCAAACTGCAGAGAGTCTTCTGCAGGACAATTGAGACCTGTTGTTTGGCACCTGGCCAATGATTCTGAGCAGGGTTCTAAGGATGGATGGCTGGGTAGCCCACCTCGCATTCCAATTGTCACCTAGCAACAAGACAGGTTAGATCTCCTGGATGTGTGGGGAGCAACCGAGGACGCTGAGTTGAAATGGACACCCCTGGGGATGGGTCCTAATGTGCTTTTGTGTCTATGGAGACCTTGGAATGAAGCGGTGGCACTGGGGCCCTAAAGGCTTCTCCTAAACAGAGGCTTTGACACAGCTCCAACGTGCAAGTTTCCCATGTGTAGATGAGATGTTTTCCGATGGGTGAGTCAAGAAACAGCTATATGCTGCTTTTGAAATCCAGGCCTCTGAGGAAAGATGCCTGGAAACCAAAGCAATGGATCTCATTAGTGCCTAGGGGCCTGTTCTTTCCCTTTTCCCTCTGGGGACAACTGTCTTTGGGTCTGAGTGCAGGTAAGTGCTCAGTTGGGCTCAGATTGCCCCTGTTTTTCCTGGGAAGCCACCACTATTGAGATGGATCAGGGACTTTGGAGGTTTATCCTATGAGAAGGGTTGTGGCCATTGGAATGGGCACACACAATTCCCTTGGAGAGGGCAAGTACAGTCCTCAGGTTTGGCTCCAGGGGCCTGAGCCTTTAGGTTGTGTAGGCCAGGGCTGTTTGGACAGTTGTCTGAAAATACAAACTCGGCTTACGTTTCGGGTAATAGGTATGGCAGGACTGATCTACAGACCATGAGGAGAAATCTTCGGTATTTGAGAGAAGGGCGAGTGTGAGGCCCTGCTCAAGTTTTTGTCTCTGGATATCGTGTCACTCATGGTGGTGGAATTTCTGGGTGACTTCATGGGAAATGGACGAGTCTTACTCTCTGGTGGTTTGGCCCCGTCCAAAGAGTTTGGGGTCATTCTGTGGGCTGGAAGAAGTCCGTTTTATCTTTTGTTTTTGTTGTTGTTTTCTTTTTTAACCTCAGGTGTCCCACCAAATGAGGGATTCCAGAGTAGAGCCCTGGGGAGGGGCGACTGGACAATTAGAAAACTGGTTAAAAATTCAGGCCTAGGGACATGTCAAGCCCATTATGACATCTAATGGTCCAGCCACTGAGAGGACTTACTAGAGGACAGGACTCATGCTGAGGGTCACAATGCGTGTGTATGCCCTCGTCGCACTCAAGAATGGGCGGGGCCTCAGGGTGAATGCTGGTTTCTCCTACACTGAACGTTGGACAACGTGCCAACCACAAGGGTTCTTGCCATGGGTAAGGAGGAGTTCTGATTTCTGCATCACACTCACCCCTGGGCAGTGATTGGAGATAAGATCTCGGATCTGAAGCCTGAAAACTGAGGTAGGGAAGGGATGATGACCTAAGGCCATGGCGGGTTTTATGTGCTCAGTGTGCGGTCAGCTTTCTGGGTGTTGGTCAGGAGGTCCGGGCTCAGGTTGTGTTCGACAGTGCATTAGTGCCCAGGTTAGACTATATAATTTGGGTAAAGTCGAGTGCTGTGTAGGTTTATCCTCATTTAAGGTGCATGGGCAGCTCAGGAGGCAATAATTTTCTTTCTAGAAGGCAGGCAGAGTGCTGCATTGTGGGTCCGGAATTGCCAAACTTGAGGGCTTCGGGGCCAAGAGTGTGAGGACGGAACTCTGAGAAGACAAGCTAGACTTGTGTTTCAGGGCGAGGGCACGGCAGGTACCCCCTGCAGATCTGAACCAATATGTCATGCATCTGAAGTCAGGGCGAGGATGAGACGTTGGCTCAGGTTGGAGTTTCTGTGCATGACGGCAGCTACATGAAGGGAGCGGAATCTCGAGGCCATTGAGGTTTTCCCACGTTGGGAGTTGTGGGATGCCCCATTCAAGGATTCCTTCTGCGGGACAATTGAGACCTGTTGGACAGCTCCAGGACATCCCATATGGAATGACTCCAGAGCTCCTTTCGCGGATGGGTGCCTGGGAAGCCCGCCTCGCATTCCAATTGTCTCCTAGCAACAAGACAGTTTAGATCTGATGGCTCTGCCGGAGCAACCGGGGTGGTTGAGTTGAAATGGACTTTCCTGAGGATGGGTCCTAATGTGTTTTTGTGTCCATGAGGGCCTTGGAATGGGGAGGTGGCACCGGGACCCTGAAGTACTCTCCTAAGCTTTGGACATGGCTACCATGCACAGGTTTCCTAGTGGAGACGAGATGAGTTCTGATGGGTGCTTCAGGAAAACCCCTATGCTCGTATTGGAATCAGGCTTTTGAGGACACATGCCTGTAACCCAAATCAATGGATCCTATTATGGCCTTGGGTCCTGTCTGGTTCAATCTTCTTCTCTGGGGACATCCATCTATGGTGTGAGTGGAGGTCGATTATCAGCTGGTGTCAGACAGCCCTTGTTTGTTCCGGGCTACCTACACTATTGGGATGGCCTCACGGTCTTTGGAGTTTTCTCCTAATTTGTACGATTTTGGACCATGGAATGGGCAGAATTCCCATGGATTGGTAGGCACAGTCCTAATGTGTGGCTCCAGGGGCCCAGCCTGGAGGGTGTGTGGCCCAAGACTTTGACGACAGAAGTCTGAAAACACAAACTCAACTTAGGTTTGGGGACGTAGGTATGGCAGGCACGATCTGCAAACCATGAGAAAAACTCTTCAGGATATGAAGAAAGTGCGAGTCTGAGGCGCTTGCTCAGGCTTTTGTCTCTGGATTTTGTATCAGCGATGGCCAAGGAATGTCGGAGAGGCCTCATGGGCCATGGATGAATCTTCCTCTCTGAGGATTTGGCCCGATTCCCAATTGCTTTTCGTCAATCTGTGGGATGGGAGGACTCCTTTCAGTTTTGTTACCTCAGGTGTCCCACCAAAAGAGGAATTCCAAAGCAAAGCCGTGGGGAAGACTGAAGGGACAACCCGAACTATGGTTAAAAATTGGGGCCTAGGGGCATGGCAAGCCCAATATGCTATCTCTTCATCCAGCCACTGAGTGGCCTTACTTGAGGACTGGGCTCAGCCTGAGGGTCACAATGTGTGTTTGTGACCAATGTGGCCCGGGAGCATGGGCAGGGCCTCATGGGCCTCACAGGTTTCAACTACTCTGAATGTTTGACAGCATGCCAACCACAAGGTTTCTTGCCATGGGGAAGGAGTTCTGATTTCTGCATCACCTTCAACCCTGGTCAGTGATAGGAGATAAGGTCTAAGTTCTGAAACCTGAAAACCGAGGTTGGGAAGAGATGACGACCTAAGGCCATGGCGGCTCGATGTGCTCAGTGTGCGGCCAGCTGTCTGGGAGGGGCCAGCGGGTCCAGGCTCAGGCTGTGTCAGAAAGGACATTAGTGCCCTGGTCAGCCTATGTATTGGGGGTACAGCCAAGGTCAGTGCAGGTTGATACTCACTGGGGTTACTGGGTAGCCCCGGAGGGCAATGTTTTTCTTTTGGAGGGCCGGCAGAGTGCTGCACTGTAGTTCTGGATTGCCAAACTGGAGGGCTTGTGGGCCAGTAGTCTGACGACCAAAGTCTGAGAACACAAGCTAGGCTTAGTTTTCTGGGTGAGGCCATGGAAGGCACAATCTACAGACCTGAATCGAGATCTCGTGCATCTGAAGTCAGGGCGAGTATCAGACGATCGCTCAGGTTGGAGTTTCTGTCCCTGATGGCCCCTTCATGAATGGGGGGGCATCACGAGGCCATGGGGGTTTTCCCACGATGGGAGTTGTGAGAAGCTCCAAACTGCAGAGAGTCTTCTGTAGGACAATTGAGACCTGTTGTTTGGCACCTGGCCAATGATTCTGAGCAGGGTTCTAAGGATGGATGGCTGGGTAGCCCACCTCGCATTCCAATTGTCACCTAGCAACAAGACAGGTTAGATCTCCTGGATGTGTGGGGAGCAACCGAGGACGCTGAGTTGAAATGGACACCCCTGGGGATGGGTCCTAATGTGCTTTTGTGTCTATGGAGACCTTGGAATGAAGCGGTGGCACTGGGGCCCTAAAGGCTTCTCCTAAACAGAGGCTTTGACACAGCTCCAACGTGCAAGTTTCCCATGTGTAGATGAGATGTTTTCCGATGGGTGAGTCAAGAAACAGCTATATGCTGCTTTTGAAATCCAGGCCTCTGAGGAAAGATGCCTGGAAACCAAAGCAATGGATCTCATTAGTGCCTAGGGGCCTGTTCTTTCCCTTTTCCCTCTGGGGACAACTGTCTTTGGGTCTGAGTGCAGGTAAGTGCTCAGTTGGGCTCAGATTGCCCCTGTTTTTCCTGGGAAGCCACCACTATTGAGATGGATCAGGGACTTTGGAGGTTTATCCTATGAGAAGGGTTGTGGCCATTGGAATGGGCACACACAATTCCCTTGGAGAGGGCAAGTACAGTCCTCAGGTTTGGCTCCAGTGACCAGAGCCTGTAGGTTGTGTAGGCCAGGGCTGTTTGGACAGTTGTCTGAAAATACAAACTCGGCTTACGTTTCGGGTAATAGGTATGGCAGGACTGATCTACAGACCATGAGGAGAAATCTTCGGTATTTGAGAGAAGGGCGAGTGTGAGGCCCTGCTCAAGTTTTTGTCTCTGGATATCGTGTCACTCATGGTGGTGGAATTTCTGGGTGACTTCATGGGAAATGGACGAGTCTTACTCTCTGGTGGTTTGGCCCCGTCCAAAGAGTTTGGGGTCATTCTGTGGGCTGGAAGAAGTCCGTTTTATCTTTTGTTTTTGTTGTTGTTTTCTTTTTTAACCTCAGGTGTCCCACCAAATGAGGGATTCCAGAGTAGAGCCCTGGGGAGGGGCGACTGGACAATTAGAAAACTGGTTAAAAATTCAGGCCTAGGGACATGTCAAGCCCATTATGACATCTAATGGTCCAGCCACTGAGAGGACTTACTAGAGGACAGGACTCATGCTGAGGGTCACAATGCGTGTGTATGCCCTCGTCGCACTCAAGAATGGGCGGGGCCTCAGGGTGAATGCTGGTTTCTCCTACACTGAACGTTGGACAACGTGCCAACCACAAGGGTTCTTGCCATGGGTAAGGAGGAGTTCTGATTTCTGCATCACACTCACCCCTGGGCAGTGATTGGAGATAAGATCTCGGATCTGAAGCCTGAAAACTGAGGTAGGGAAGGGATGATGACCTAAGGCCATGGCGGGTTTTATGTGCTCAGTGTGCGGTCAGCTTTCTGGGTGTTGGTCAGGAGGTCCGGGCTCAGGTTGTGTTCGACAGTGCATTAGTGCCCAGGTTAGACTATATAATTTGGGTAAAGTCGAGTGCTGTGTAGGTTTATCCTCATTTAAGGTGCCTGGGCAGCTCAGGAGGCAATAATTTTCTTTCTAGAAGGCAGGCAGAGTGCTGCATTGTGGGTCCGGAATTGCCAAACTTGAGGGCTTCGGGGCCAAGAGTGTGAGGACGGAACTCTGAGAAGACAAGCTAGACTTGTGTTTCAGGGCGAGGGCACGGCAGGTACCCCCTGCAGATCTGAACCAATATGTCATGCATCTGAAGTCAGGGCGAGGATGAGACGTTGGCTCAGGTTGGAGTTTCTGTGCATGACGGCAGCTACATGAAGGGAGCGGAATCTCGAGGCCATTGAGGTTTTCCCACGTTGGGAGTTGTGGGATGCCCCATTCAAGGATTCCTTCTGCGGGACAATTGAGACCTGTTGGACAGCTCCAGGACATCCCATATGGAATGACTCCAGAGCAACGTTCTCGAATGGATGCCTGGGAAGCCCGCCTCGCATTCCAATTGTCTCCTAGCAACAAGAAAGTTTAGATCTGATGGCTCTGCCGGAGCAACCTGGGTGGCTGAGTTGAAATGGACTTTCCTGAGAATGGGTCCTAATGTGTTTTTGTGTCCATGAGGGCCTTGGAATGGGGCGGTGGCACCGGGACCCTGAAGTTCTCTCCTAAGCTTTGGACATAGCTCCCATGCACAGGTTTCCTTGTGGAGACGAGATGAGTTCTGATGGGTGACTCCGGAAAACCCCTATGCTCGTATTGAAAGCAGGCTTTTGAGGACACATGCTTGTAACCCAAAGCAATGGATCCTATTATGGCCTAGGGTCCTGTCTGGTTCAATCTTCTTCTCTGGGGACATCCGTCTATGGTGTGAGTAGAGGTCGATTATCAGCTGGTGTCAGACAGCCCTTGTTTGTTCTGGGCGACCTACACCATTGGGATGGCCTCAGGGACTTTGGAGGTCTCTCCTAATTTGTAAGATTTTGGACCATGGAATGGGCAGATTTCCCATGGATTGGTAGGCACAGTCCTAATGTGTGGCTCCAGGGGCCCAGCCTGGAGGGTGTGTGGCCCAAGGCTTTGAGGACAGACGTCTGAAAACACAAACTCAGCTTAGGTTTGGGGACTTAGGTATGGCAGGCCCGATCTACAAGCCATGAGAAGAACTCTTCAGTTTATGAAGAAAGTGCGAGTCTGAGGCACTTGCTCAGGCATTTGTCTCTGGATTTTGTGTCAGCGATGGCCGTGGAATGTCGGGGAGGCCTCATGGGCCATGGACGAATCTTCCTCTTGAGGATTTGGCCCGATTCCCAATTGCTTTTCGTCAATCTGTGGGATGGGATGACTCATTTCAGTTTTGTTACCTCAGGTGTCCCACCAAAAGAGGAATTCCAAAGCAAAGCCGTGGGGAAGATAGAAGTGACAACCCGAACTATGGTTAAAAATTGGGGCCTAGGGGCATGGCAAGCCCAATATGCTATCTCTTCATCCAGCCACTGAGTGGCCTTACTTGAGGACTGGGCTCAGCCTGAGGGTCACAATGTGTGTTTGTGACCAATGTGGCCCGCGAGCATGGGCGGGGCCAAATAGGCAACACTGATTTCAACTACACTGAACGTTGGACAACATGCCAACCACAAGGTTTCTTGTCGTGGGGAAGGAGTTCTGATTTCTGCATCACCTTCAACCCTGCGTTGATAGGAGATAAGGTGTAGGTTCTGAAACCTGAAAACCGAGGTTGGGAGAGGATGACGACCTAAGGCCATGGCGGCTCCATGTGCTCAGTTTGCGGCCAGCTGTCTGGGAGGGGTCAGGGGGTCCAACTCAGGCTGTGTCGCAAAGGGCATTAGTGCCCTGGTCAGCCTATGTATTTGGGGTACAACCAAGATCGGTGCAGGTGGATCCTCATTTGGGGCACTGGGTAGCCACAAGGACAATGTTTTTCTTCTGGAGGGACCGCAGAGTGCTGCATTGTAGTTCTGTATTGCCAAACTGGAGGGCTTGTGGGCCAGGAGTCTGACGACCAAAGTCTGAGAACACAAGCTACGCTTAGGTTTCTGGATGAGGCCATGGCAGGCACAATCTACAGACCTGAATCGAGATCTCGTGCATCTGAAGTCAGGGCGAGGATCAGGCGATCGCTCAGGTTGGAGTTTCTGTCCCTGATGGCCCCTTCATGAATGGGGGGGCATCACGAGGCCATGGGGGTTTTCCCACGATGGGAGTTGTGAGAAGCTCCAAACTGCAGAGAATCTTCTGCAGGACAATTGAGACCAGTTGTTTGGCTCCAGGCCAATGATTCTGAGCAGGGTTCTAAGGATAGATGGCTGGGTAGCCCACCTCGCATTCCAATTGTCTCCTAGCAACAAGACAGGTTAGATCTCCTGGATGTGTGGGGAGCAACCGAGGACGCTGAGTTGAAATGGACACCCCTGGGGATGGGTCCTAATGTGCATTTGTGTCTATGATTACCGTGGAATGAAGAGTTGGCACTGGGGATCTAAAGGGTTCTCCTAAACAGAGGCTTTGACACAGCTCCAACGTTCAAGTTTCCCATGTGTAGATGAGATGTTTTCTGATGGGTGAGTCAAGAAACAGCTATATGCTGCTTTTGAAATCCAGGCCACTGAGGAGAGATGCCTGGAAACCAAAGCAATGGATCTGATTATTGCCAAGGGCCTGTTCTTTCCTTTTTACCTCTGGGGACATCTGTCTATGGGTCTGAGTACAGGTCGGGGCTCCATTGGGCTCAGATTGCCTCTGTTTTTCCTGGGAAGCCACCACTATTGAGATGGATCAGGGACTTTGGAGGTTTATCCCATTAGAAGATTTGTGGCCATTGGAATGGGCACACACAATTCCCTTGGAGAGGGCAAGTACAGTCCTCAGGTTTGGCTCCAGTGACCAGAGCCTGTAGGTTGTGTAGGCCAGGGCTGTTTGGACAGTTGTCTGAAAACACAAACTCGGCTGATGTTTCGGGTCATAGGTATGGCAGGACTGATCTACAGACCATGAGGAGAACTCGTTGGGATTTGCAAGAAGGGCGAGTGTGAGGCTCCTGCTCAAGTTTTTGTCTCTGGATATCGTGTCACTCATGGTCGTGGAATTTCTGGGTGACTTCATGGGAAATGGACGAGTCTTACTCTCTGGTGGTTTGGCCCCGTCCAAAGAATTTGGGGTCATTCTGTGGGCTGGAAGAAGTCCGTATTTTGTTGTTGTTGTTGTTGTTGTTTCTTTTTTAACCTCAGGTGTCCCACCAAATGAGGGATTCCAGAGTAGAGCCCTGGGGAGGGGCGACTGGACAATTAGAAAACTGGTTAAAAATTCAGGCCTAGGGACATGTCAAGCCCATTATGACATCTAATGGTCCAGCCACTAAGAGGACTTACTAGAGGACAGGACTCATGCTGAGGGTCACAATGCGTGTGTATGTCCTCATCGCACTCAAGAATGGGCGGGGCCTCAGGGTGAATGCTGGTTTCTCCTACACTGAACGTTGGACAACGTGCCAACCACAAGGGTTCTTGCCATGGGTAAGGAGGAGTTCTGATTTCTGCATCACACTCACCGCTGGGCAGTGATTGGAGATAAGGTCTCGGTTCCTAAGCCTGAAAACTGAGGTAGGGAAGAGATGATGACCTAAGGCCATGGCGGGTTTTATGTGCTCAGTTTGCGGTCAGATTTCTGGGTGTTGGTCAGGAGGTCCCGGCTCAGGTTGTGTTCGACAGTGCATTAGTGCCCATTTTAGACTATATCATTTGGGTAAAGTCGAGTGCTGTGTAGGTTTATCCTTATTTAAGGTGCCTGAGCAGCTCATGAGGCACTAATTTTTTACTAGAGGGCAGGCAGAGTGCTGCATTGTGGGTCCGGAATTGCCAAACTTGAGGGCTTCAGGGCCAGGAGTGTGAGGACGGAAGTCTGAGAAGACAAGCTAGACTTGTGTTTCAGGGCGAGGGCACGGCAGGTACCCCCTGCAGATCTGAACCAATATCTCATGCATCTGAAGTCAGGGCAGGGTCAGACGTTGGCTCAGGTTGGAGTTTCTGTGCATGTCGACCGTTTAATGAAGGGAGTGGAATCTCGAGGCCATTGAGGTTTTCCCACGTTTGGAGTTGTGGGAAGCACCCTTCAAGGATTCCTTCTGCAGGACAATTGAGACCTGTTGGACAGCTCCAGGACATCCCATATGGAATGACTCCAGAGCACCATTCGCGGATGGATGCCTGGGAAGCTCGCTTCCCATTCCAATTGTCTCCGAGCAACAAGACAATTTAGATCTGATGGCTCTGCCGGAGCAACCGAGTGGATGAGTTGAAATGGACTTCCCTGAAGAAGGGTCCTAATGTGTTTTTGTGTCCATGAGGGTCTTGGAATGGGGCGGTGGCATCGGGACCATGAAGTACTCACCTAAGCTTTGGACATGGCTCCCATGCACAGGTTTCCTTGTGGAGACGAGATGAGTTCTGATGGGTGACTCAGGAAAACCCCTATGCTCGTATTGGAATCAGGCTTTTGAGGACACATGCCTGTAACCCAAAGCAATGGATCCTATTATGGCCTAGGGTCCTGTCTGGTTCAATGTTCTTCTCTGGGGACATCCATCTATGGTATGAGTGGAGGTCGATTATCAGCTGGTGTCAGACAGCCCTTGTTTGTTCCGGGGGACCTAAACTATTGGGATGGCCTCAGGGACTTTGGAGGTTTCTCCTATCTTGTACGATTTTGGACCATGGAATGGGCAGAATTCCCATGGATTGGTAGGCTCAGTCCTAATGTGTGGCTCCAGGAGCCCAGCCTGGAGGGTGTGTGGCCCAAGACTTTGAGGACAGAAGTCTGAAAACACAAACTCAGCTTAGGTTTGGGGACGTAGGTATGGCAGGCCCGATCTACAAACCATGAGAAGAACTCTTCAGGATATATAGAAAGTGCTAGTCTGAGGCGCTGGCTCAGGCTTTTGCCTCTGGATTTTGTGTCACCGATGGCCTTGGAATGTCGGGGAGGCCTCATGGGCCATGGACGAATCTTCCTCTCTGAGGATTTGGCCCGATTCCCAATTGCTTTTCATAAATCTGTGGGATGAGAGGTGTCCTTTCAGGTTTGTTACCTCAGGTGTCCCACCAAAAGAGGAATTCCAAAGCAAAGCCGTGGGGAAGATAGAAGTGACAACTCGAACTATGGTTAAAAATTGGGGCATAGGGGCATGGCAAGCCCAATATGCTATCTCTTCACCCAGCAACTGAGTGGCCTTACTTGAGGACTGGGCTCAGCTTGAGGGTCACAATATGTGTTTGTGACCAATGTGGCCCTCGAGCGTGGGCGGGGCCTCATGGGCCACACAGGTTTCAACTACACTGAACGATGGACAACATGCCAACCACAAGGTTTCTTGCTATGGGGAAGGAGTTCTGATTTCTACATCACCTTCAACACTTGGCAGTATTTGGAGATAAGGTCTAGGTTCTGAAACCTGAAAACCGAGGTTGGGAAGAGATGACGACCTAAGGCCATGGCGGCTCGATGTGCTCAGTGTGCGGCCAGCTGTCTGGGAGGGGCCATGGGTTCCAGGCTCAGGCTGTGTCGGAAAGGGCATTAGTGCCCTGGTCTGTCTATGTATTTTGGGTACAGCCAAGTTCGGTGCAGGTTGATCCTCATTTGGGGCACTGGGTAGCCCCAGAGGACAATGTTTTTCTTCTGGATGGCCGGCAGTGTGCTACATTGTAGTTCTGGATTGCCAAACTGGAGGGCTTGTGGGCCAGTAGTCTGACGACAAAAGTCTGAGAACACAAGCTAAGCTTAGGTTTCTGGGTGAGGCCATGGCAGGCACAATCTACAGACCTGAATCGAGATCTCGTGCATCTGAAGTCAGGGCGAGGATCAGACGATCGCTCAGGTTGGAGTTTCTGTCCCTGATGGCCCCTTCATGAATGGGGGGGCATCACGAAGCCATGGGGGTTTTCCCACGATGGGAGTTGTGAGAAGCTCCAAACTGCAGAGAGTCTTCTGCAGGACAATTGAGACCTGTTGTTTGGCTCCAGGCCAATGATTCTGAGCAGGGTTCTAAGGATGGATGGCTGGGTAGCCCACCTCGCATTCCAATTGTCTCCTAGCAACAAGACAGGTTAGATCTCCTGGATGTGTGGGGAGCAACCGAGGACGCTGAGTTGAAATGGACACCCCTGGGGGTGGGTCCTAATGTGCTTTTGTGTCTATGGAGATCTTGGAATGAAGCAGTGGCACTGGGGCCCTAAAATGTTCTCCAAAACAGAGGCGTTGACACAGCTCCAACGTTCAAGGTTCCCATGTGTAGATGAGATGTTTTCTGATGGATGAGTCAAGAAACAGCTATATGCTGCTTTTGAAATCCAGGCCTCTGAGGAGAGATGCCTGGAAAACAAAGCAATGGATCTGATTAGTGCCTAGGGGCCTGTTCTTTCCTTTAAACCTCTGGGGACATCTGTCTATGTGTCTGAGTGCAGGTAGGTGCTCAGTTGGGCTCAGATTGCCCCTGTTTTTCCTGGGAAGCCACCACTATTGAGATGGATCAGGGACTTTGGAGGTTAATATATTAGAAGTGTTGTGGCCATTAGAATGGGCACACACAATTTTCTACGAGAGGGCAAGTACAGTCCTCAGGTTTGGCTCCAGGGGCCTGAGCCTGTAGGTTGTGTAGGCCAGGGCTGTTTGGACAGTTGTGTGAAAACACAAACTCGGCTGATGTTTCGGGTCATAGGTATGGCAGGACAGATCTACAGACAATGAGGGAACTCGTTGGGATTTGAAAGAAGGGCCAGTGTGAGGCTCCTGCTCAAGTTTTTGTCTCTGGATATCGTGTCACTCATGGTCGTGGAATTTTTGGGTGACTTCATGGGAAATGGACGAGTCTTACTCTCTGGTGGTTTGGCCCAGTCCAAAGAATTTGGGGTCATACTGTGGGCTGCAAGAAGTCCGGTTTTTGTTGTTGTTGTTGTTGTTGTTTCTTTTTTAACCTCAGGTGTCCCACCAAATGAGGGATTCCAGAGTAGAGCCCTGGGGAGGGGCGACTGGACAATTAGAAAACTGGTTAAAAATTCAGGCCTAGGGACATGTCAAGCCCATTATGACATCTAATGGTCCAGCCACTAAGAGGACTTACTAGAGGACAGGACTCATGCTGAGGGTCACAATGCGTGTGTATGTCCTCATCGCACTCAAGAATGGGCGGGGCCTCAGGGTGAATGCTGGTTTCTCCTACACTGAACATTGGACAACGTGCCAACCACAAGGGTTCTTGCCATGGGTAAGGAGGAGTTCTGATTTCTGCATCACACTCACCCCTGGGCAGTGATTGGAGATAAGGTCTCGGTTCTGAAGCCTGAAAACTGAGGTAGGGAAGAGATGAGACCTAAGGCCATGGCGTGTTTTATGTGCTCAGTGTGCGGTCAGATTTCTGGGTGTTGGTCAGGAGGTCCCGGCTCAGGTTATGTTCGACAGTGCATTAGTGCCCAGGTTAGACTATCTAATTTGGGTAAAGTCGAGTGCTGTGTAGGTTGATCCTCATTTAAGGTGCCTGGGCAGCTCATGATGCACTAATTTTTTACTAGAGGGCAGGCAGAGTGCTGCATTGTGGGTCCGGAATTGCCAAACTGAGGGCTTCGGGGCCAGGAGTGTGAGGACGGAAGTCTGAGAAGAGAAGCTAGACTTGGGTTTCAGGGTGAGGGCACGGCAGGTACCCCCTGCAGATCTGAACCAATATGTCATGCATCTGAAGTCAGGGCGAGGATGAGACGTTGGCTCAGGTTGGAGTTTCTGTGCATGACGGCAGCTACATGAAGGGAGCGGAATCTCGAGGCCATTGAGGTTTTCCCACGTTTGGAGTTTTGGGAAGCTCCCTTCAAGGATTCCTTCTGCAGGACAATTGAGACCTGTTGTACAGCTTCAGGACATCCCATATGGAATGACTCCAGAGCACCATTCGCGGATGGATGCCAGGGAAGCTCGCTTCGCATTCCAATTGTCTCCGAGCAACAAGACAGTTTAGATCTGATGGCTCTGCCGGAGCAACCGGGTGGCTGAGTTGAAATGGACTTCCCTGAGAATGGGTCCTAATGTGTTTTTGTGTCCATGAGGGTCTTGGAATGGGGAGGTGGTATCGGGACCCTGAAGTACTCACCTAAGCTTTGGACATGGCTCCCATGCACAGGTTTCCTTGTGGAGACGAGATGAGTTCTGATGGGTGCCTCAGGAAAACCCCTATGCTCGTATTGGAATCAGGCTTTTGAGGACACATGCCTGTAACCCAAAGCAATGGATCCTATTATGGCCTAGGGTCCTGTCTGGTTCAATGTTCTTCTCTGGGGACATCCATCTATGGTATGAGTGGAGGTCGATTATCAGCTGGTGTCAGACAGCCCTTGTTTGTTCCGGGGGACCTAAACTATTGGGATGGCATCAGGGACTTTGGAGGTTTCTCCTAATTTGTATGATTTTGGACCATGGAATGGTCAGAATTCCCATGGATTGCTAGGCTCAGTCCTAATGTGTGGCTCCAGGGGCCCATCCTGGAGGGTGTGTGGCCCAAGACTTTGAGGACAGAAGTCTGAAAACACAAACTCAGTTTAGGTTTGGCGACGTAGGTATGGCAGGCCAGATCTACAAACCATGAGAAGAACTCTTCAGGATATGAAGAAAGTGCGAGTCTGAGGCGCTTGCTCAGGCTTTTGTCTCTGGCTTTTGTATCAGCGATGGCCGTGGAATGTCGGGGAGGTCTCATGGGCCATGGACGAATCTTCCTCTCTTAGGATTTGGCCCGATTCCCAATTGCTTTTCGTCAATCTGTGGGATGGGAGGTCTCCTTTCAGGTTTGTTACCTCAGGTGTCCCACCAAAAGAGGAATTCCAAAGCCAAGCCGTGGGGAAGATAGAAGGGACAACCCGAACTATGGTTAAAAATTAGGGCCTAGGGGCATGGCAAGCCCAATATGCTATCTCTTCATCCAGCAACTGAGTGGCCTTACTTGAGGACTGGGCTCAGCTTGAGGGTCTCAATGTGTGTTTGTGACCAATGTGGCCCGCGAGCGTGGGCGGGGCCTCGTGGGCCACATGGTTTCAACTACACTGAACGATGGACAACATGCCAACTACAAAGTTTCTTGCCATGGCGAAAGAGTTCTGATTTCTGCATCACCTTCAACCCTGGGCAGTATTTGGAGATAAGGTCTAGGTTCTGAAACCTGAAAACCGAGGTTGGGAAGAGATGACGAACTAAGGCCATGGCGGCTCGATGTGCTCAGTGTGCGGCCAGCTGTCTGGGAGGGGCTAGGGGTTCCAGGCTCCCGCTAGGTCGGAAAGGGCATTAGTGCCCTGGTCTGTCTATGTATTTTGGGTACAGCCAAGTTCGGTGCAGGTTGATTCTCATTTGGGGCACTGGGTAGCCACAGAGGACAATATTTTGCTTCTGGTTGGCCGGCAGAGTGCTACATTGTAGTTCTGGATTGCCAAACTGGAGGGCTTGTGGGCCAGTAGTCTGACGACAAAAGTCTGAGAACACAAGCTAGGCTTAGGTTTCTGGGTGAGGCCATGGCAGGCACAATCTACAGACCTGAATGGAGATCTCGTGCATCTGAAGACAGGGCGAGGATCAGACGATCGCTCAGGTTGGAGTTTCTGTCCCTGATGGCCCCTTCATGAATGCGGGGGCGACACGAGGCCATGGGGGTTTTCCCACGATGGGAGTTGTGAGAATCTCCAAAGTGCAGAGAGTCTTCTGCAGAACAATTGAGACCTGTTGTTTGGCTCCAGGCCAATGATTCTGAGCAGGGTTCTAAGGATGGATGGCTGGGTAGCCCACCTCGCATTCCAATTGTCTCCTAGCAACAAGACAGGTTAGATCTCCTGGATCTGTGGGGAGCAAACGAGGACGCTGAGTTGAAATGGACACCCCTGTGGATGGGTCCTAATGAGCTTTTGTGTCTATGGAGACCTTGGAATGAAGCGGTGGCACTGGGGATCTAAAGTGTTCTCCTAAACAGAGGCGTTGACACAGCTCCAACGTGCAAGGTTCCCATGTGTAGATGAGATGTTTTCTGATGGGTGAGTCAAGAAGCAGCTATATGCTGCTTTTGAAATCAGGGCCTTTGAGGAGAGATGCCTGGAAACCAAAGCAATGGATCTGATTAGTGCCTAGGGGCCTGTTCTTTTCTTTTTACTTCTGGGGACATCTGTCAATGGGTCTGAGTGCAGGTAGGTGCTCAGTTGGGCTCAGAATGCCCCTGTTCTTCCTGGGAAGCCACCACTATTGAGATGGATCAGTGACATTTAAGGTTTATCCTATTAGAAGGGTTGTGGCCATTGGAATGTGCACACACAATTCCCTTGGAGAGGGCAAGTACAGTCCTCAGGTTTGGCTCCAGGGTCCTGAGCCTGTAGGTTGTGTAGACCAGGGCTGTTTGGACAGTTGTCTCAAAACACAAACTCGGCTGATGTTTCGGGTCATATGTATGGCAGGACTGATCTACAGACCATGAGGAAAACTCTTCGGGATTTGAAAGAAGGGCGAGTGTGAGGCTCCTGCTCAAGTTTTTGTCTCTGGATATCGTGTCACTCATGGTCGTGGAATTTCTGGGTGACTTCATGGGAAATGGACGAGTCTTACTCTCCGGTGGTTTGGCCCCGTTCAAAGAGTTAGGGGTCATTCTGTGGGCTGGATGAAGCCCGTTTTTTGTTGTTGTTGTTGTTTTCTTTTTTAACCTCAGGTGTCCCACCAAATGAGGCACTCCAGTGTAGAGCCCTGGGAAGGGGCGACAGGACAATCAGAAATCTGGTTAAAAATTGGGGCCTAAAGACATGTCAAGCCCATTATGACATCTAATGGTCCAGCCACTGAGAGGACTTACTAGTGGACAGGACTCATGCTGAGGGTCACAATGCGTGTGTATGCCCTCCTCGCACTCAAGAATGGGCGGGGCCTCAGGGTGAATGCTGGTTTCTCCTACACTGAACGTTGGACAACGTGCCAACCACAAGGATTCTTGCCATGGGTTGAGTGGAGTTCTGATTTCTGCATCACAATCACCCCTGGGCAGTGATTGGAGATAAGGTCTCGGTTCCTAAGCCTGAAAACTGAGGTAGGGAAGAGATGATGACCTAAGGCCATGGCGGGTTTTATGTGCTCAGTGTGCGGTCAGCTTTCTGGGTGTTGTTCAGGAGGTCCGGGCTCAGGTTGTTTTCGACAGTGCATTACTGCCCAGGTTAGACTATATAATTTGGGTAAAGTCGAGTGCTGTGTAGGTTGATCCTCATTTAAGGTGCCTGGGCAGCTCATGAGGCACTAATTTTTTTTCTAGAGGGCAGGCAGGGTGCTGCATTGTGGTACCGGAATTGCCATACTTGAGGGCTTCATGGCCAGGAGTGTGAGGATGGAAGTCTGAGAAGACAAGCTAGACTTGGGTTTCAGGGCGGAGGCACAGCAGGTACCCCCTGCAGACCTGAACCAATATCTCATGCATCTGAAGTCAGGGCGAGGATCAGACGTTGGCTCAGGTTGGAGTTTCTGTGCATGACGGCCGCTTCATGAAGGGAGCGGAATCTCGGGGCCATTGAGGTTTTCCCACGTTGGGAGTTGTGGGATGCCCCCTTCAAGGATTCCTTCTACGGGACAATTGAGATCTGTTGGACTTCTCCAGGACATCGCATATGGTATGACTCCAGAGCACAGTTCGCGATTGGTTTCCTGGGAAGCACGCCTCGCATTCCAATTGTCTCCTAGCAACAAGACAGTTTAGATCTGATGGCTCTGCCGGAGCAACCGGGGTGGCTGAGTTGAAATGGACTTTCCTGAGGATGGGTCCTAATGTGTTTTTTTGTCCATGAGGGCCTTGGAATGGGGCGGTGGCACCGGGACCCTGAAGTACTCTCCTAAGCTTTGGACATGGCTACCATGCACAGGTTTCCTTGTGGAGACGAAATGAGTTCTGATGGGTGCCTCAGGAAAACAACTATGCTCGTATTGGAATCAGGCTTTTGAGGACATATGCCTGTAACCGAAAGCAATGGATCCTATGATGGCCTAGGTCCTGTCTGGTTCAGTCTTCTTCTCTGGGGACATCCATCTATGGTATGAGTGCAGGTCGATTATCAGCTGGTGTCAGACAGCCCTTGTTTGTTCCGGGGACCTACACTATTGGGATGGCCTCAGGGACTTTGGAGGTTTCTCCGAATTTGTACGAATTTGGACCATGGAATGGTCAGAATTCCCATGGATTGGTAGGCTCAGTCCTAATGTGTGGCTCCATGGGCCCATCCTGGAGGGTGTGTGGCCCAAGACTTTGAGGACAGAAGTCTGAAAACACAAACTCAACTTAGGTTTGTGGACGTAGGTATGGCAGGCCAGATCTACAAACCATGAGAAGAACTCTTCAGGATATGAAGAAAGTGCGAGTCTGAGGTGCTTGCTCAGGCTTTTGTCTCTGGATTTTGTATCAGCGATGGACGTGGAATGTCGGGTCGCCTCATGGGCCATGGAGGAATCTTCCTCTCTGAGGATTTGGCCCGATTCTCAATTGCTTTTCGTCAATCTGTGGGATGGGAGGTCTCCATTCAGGTTTGTTACCTCAGGTGTCCCACCAAAAGAGGAATTCTAAAGCAAAGCCGTGGAGTAGACTGAAGGGACAACCCGAACTATGGTTAAATATTGGGGCCTAGGGGCATGGCAAGCCCAATATGCTATCTCTTCATCCAGCCACTGAGTGGCCTTACTTGAGGACTGGGCTCAGCCTGAGGGTCACAATGTGTGTTTGGACCAATGTGGCCCCCGAGCATGGGCGGGGCCTCATGGGCCACACTGGTTTCAACTACACTGAACGTTGGACAACATGCCAACCACAAGGTTTCTTGCCATGGGGAAGGAGTTCTGAGTTCTGCATCACCTTCAAGCCTGGGCAGTGATAGGAGATTAAGTCTAGGTTCTGAAACCTGAAAACCGAGGTTCGGAAGAGATGACGACCTAATGGCATGGCGGCTCGATGTGCTCAGTGTGCGGCCAGCTGTCTGGGAGGGGCCAGGGGGTCCAGGCACAGGCTGTGTCAGAAAGGACATTAGTGCCCTGGTCAGCCTATGTTTTTGGGGTACAGCCAAGGTCGGTGCCGGTTGATCCTCATTTGGGGTTACTGGGCAGCCCAGAGGACAATGTTTTCCTCTGGAGGGCAGGCAGAGTGCTGCATTGTAGTTCTGGATTGCCAAACTGGAGGGCTTGTGGGCCAGTAGTCTGACGACAAAAGTCTGAGAACACAAGCTAGGCTTAGGTTTCTGGGTGAGGCCATGGCAGTCACAATCTACAGACCTGAATCGAGATTTCGTGCATCTGAATTCAGGTCGAGGTTCAGACGATCACTCAGGTTGGAGTTTCTGTACCTGAAGGCTCCTTCATGAATGGGGGGGCATCACGAGGCCATGGGGGTTTTCCCACGATGGGAGTTGTGAGAAGCTCCAAAGTGCAGAGAGTCTTCGGCAGGACAATTGAGACCTGTTGTTTGGCTCCAGGCCAATGATTCTGAGCAGGGTTCTAATGATGGATGGCTGGGTAGCCCACCTCGCATTCCAATTGTCTCCTAGCAACAAGACAGGTTAGATCTCCTGGATCTGTGGGGAGCAACCGAGGATGTTGAGTTGAAATGGACACCCCTGGGGATGGGTCCTAATGTGCTTTTGTGTCTATGGAGACCTTGGAATGAAGCGGTGGCACTGGGGCCCTAAAGGGTTCTCCTAAACAGAGGCTTTGACACAGCTCCAACGTGCAAGCTTCCCATGTGTAGATGAGATGTTTTCTGATGGGTGAGTCAAGAAACAGCGATATGCTGCTTTTGAAATCCAGGCCTCTGAGGAGAGATGCCTGGAAACCAAAGCAATGGATCTGATTAGTGCCTAGGGTCCTGTTCTTTCCTTTTTAACTCTGGGGACATCTGTCTATGGGTCTGAGTGCAGGTAGGTGCTCAGTTGGGCTCAGATTGTCCCTGGATCATGGACTTTTGAGGTTTATCCTCTTAGGAGGGTTGAGGCCATTGGAATGGGCACACACAATTCCCTTGGAGAGGCCAAGTACAGTCCTCAGGTTTGGCTCCAGGGGCCTGAGCCTGTAGGTTGTGTAAGCCAGGGCTCTTTGGACAGTTGTCTGAAAACACAAACTAGGCTTATGTTTCGTGTCATAGGTATGGAACGACTGATCTACAGACCATGAGGAGAACTCTTCGGGATTTGAAAGAAGGGCGAGTGTGAGGCTCCTGCTCACGTTTTTGTCTCTGGATATCGTGTCACTCATGGTCGTGGAATTTCTGGTGACTCAATGGGAAATGGACGAGTCTTACACTCTGGTGGTTTGGCCCGGTCCAAAGAGTTTGGGGTCATTCTCGGCTGGAAGAAGTCCGTTTTTTGTTGTTGTTGTTGTTTCTTTTTTAACCTCAGGTGTCCCACCAAATGAGGGACTCCAGTGTAGAGCCCTGGGAAGGGGCGACAGGACAATCAGAAATCTGGTTAAAAATTGGGGCCTAGGGACATGTCAAGCCCATTATGACATCTAATGGTCCAGCCACTGAGAGGACTTACTAGAGGACAGGACTCATGCTGAGGGTCAAAATGCCTGTGTATGCCCTCCTCGCACTCAAGAATGGGCGGGGCCTCAGGGTGAATGCTGGTTTCTCCTACACTGAACGTTGGACAAAGTGCCAACCACAAGGATTCTTGCCATGGGTTAAGTGGAGTTCTGATTTCTGCATCACAATCACCCCTGGGCAGTGATTGGAGATAAGGTCTCGGTTCTGAAGCCTGAAAACTGAGGTAGGGAAGAGATGATGACCTAAGGCCATGGCGGGTTTTATGTGCTCAGTGTGCGGTCAGCTTTCTGGGTGTTGTTCAGGAGGTCCGGGCTCAGGTTGTGTTCGACAGTGCATTAGTGCCCAGGTAAGACTATATAATTTGGGTAAAGTCGAGTGCTGTGTAGGTTGATCCTCATTTAAGGTGCCTGGGCAGCTCATGAGGCACTACTTTTTTTTCTAGAGGGCAGGCAGGGTGCTGCATTGTGGTACCGGAATTGCCATACTTGAGGGCTTCATGGCCAGGAGTGTGAGGATGGAAGTCTGAGAAGACAAGCTAGACTTGGGTTTCAGGGCGGAGGCACAGCAGGTACCCCCTGCAGACCTGAACCAATATCTCATGCATCTGAAGTCAGGGCGAGGATCAGACGTTGGCTCAGGTTGGAGTTTCTGTGCATGACGGCCGCTTCATGAAGGGAGCGGAATCTCGGGGCCATTGAGGTTTTCCCACGTTGGGAGTTGTGGGATGCCCCCTTCAAGGATTCCTTCTACGGGACAATTGAGATCTGTTGGACTGCTCCAGGACATCACATATGGTATGACTCCAGAGCACAGTTCGCGGTTGGTTGCCTGGGAAGCACGCCTCGCATTCCAATTGTCTCCTAGCAACAAGACAGTTTAGATCTGATGGCTCTGCCGGAGCAACCGGGGTGGCTGAGTTGAAATGGACTTTCCTGAGGATGGGTCCTAATGTGTTTTTGTGTCCATGAGGGCCTTGGAATGGGGCGGTGGCAACGGGACCCTGAAGTACTCTCCTAAGCTTTGGACATGGCACCCATGCACAGGTTTCCTTGTGGAGACGAGATGAGTTCTGATGGGTGCCTCAGGAAAACCCCTATGCTCGTATTGGAATCAGGCTTTTGAGGACACATGCCCGTAACCCAAAGCAATGGATCTTAATATGGCCTAGGGTCCTGTCTGGTTCAATATTCTTCTCTAGGGACATCCAACTATGGTATGAGTGGAGGTCGATTATCAGCTGGTGTCAGACAGCCCTTGTTTGTTCCGGGCGACCTACACTATTGGGATGACCTCAGGGACTTTGGAGGTTTCTCCTAATTTGTACGATTTTGGACCATGGAATGGGCAGAATTCCCATGGATTGGTAGGCACAGTCCTAATGTGTGGCTCCAGGAGACCAGCCTGGAGGGTGTGTGGCCCAAGACTTTGAGGACAGAAGTCTGAAAACACAAACTCAACTTAGGTTTGGGGACGTAGGTATGGCAGGCCCGATCTACAAACCATGAGAAAAACTCTTCAGGATATGAAGAAAGTGCGAGTCTGAGGCGCTTGCTCAGGCTTTTGTCTCTGGATTTTGTATCAGCGATGGCCGTGGAATGTCGGGGAGGCCTCAAGGGCCATGGACGAATCTTCCTCTCTGAGGATTTGGCCCGATTCCCAATTGCTTTTTGTCAATCTGTGGGATGGGAGGACTCCTTTCAGTTTTGTTACCTCAGGTGTCCCACCAAAAGAGGAATTCCAAAGCAAAGCCATGGGGAAGACTGAAGGGACAACCCGAAATATGGTTAAAAATTGGGGCCTAGGGGCATGGAAAGCCCAATATGCTATCTCTTCATCCAGCCACTGAGTGGCCTTACTTGAGGACTGGGCTCAGCCTGAGGGTCACAATGTGTGTTTGTGACCAATGTGGCCCTCAACCATGGGCGGGGCCTCATGGGCCACACTGGTTTCAACTACTCTGAACGTTGGACAGCATGCCAACCACAAGGTTTCTTGCCATGGGGAAGGAGTTCTGATTTCTGCATCACCTTCAACCCTGGGCAGTGATTGGAGATAAGGTCTAGGTTCTGAAACCTGAAAACCGAGGTTGGGAAGAGATGACGACCTAAGGCCATGGCAGCTCGATGTGCTCAGTGTGTGGCCAGCTGTCTGGGAAAAGCCAGGTGGTCCAGGCTCAGGCTGTGTCAGAAAAGACATTAGTGCCCTGGTCAGCCTATGTATTTGGGGTCAGCCAAGGTCGGTGCAGGTTGATCCTCATTTGGTGTTACTGGGTATCCCCAGAGGACAATGTTTTTCTTTGAGGGCAGGAAGAGTGCTGCATTGTAGTTCTGGATTGCCAAACTGGAGGGTTTGTGCGCCAGTAGTCTGACGACAAAAGTCTGAGAACACAAGCTAGGCTTAGGTTTCTGGGTGAGGCCATGGCAGGCACAATCTACAGACCTGAATTGAGATCTCGTGCATCTGAAGACAGGGCGAGGATCAGACGATCGCTCAGGTTGGAGTTTCTGTCCCTGATGACCCCTTCATGAATGGGGGGGCATCACGAGGCCATGGGGGTTTTCCCACGATGGGAGTTGTGAGAAGCTCCAAAGTGCAGAGAGTCTTCTGCAGAACAATTGAGACCTGTTGTTTGGCTCCAGGCCAATGATTCTGAGCAGGGTTCTAAGGATGGATGGCTGGGTAGCCCACCTCGCATTCCAATTGTCTCCTAGCAACAAGACAGGTTAGATCTCCTGGATCTGTGGGGAGCAACCGAGGACGCTGAGTTGAAATGGACACCCCGGGGGATGGGTCCTAATGTGCTTTTGTGTCTATGGGGACCTTGGAATGAAGCGGTGGCACTGGGGCCCTAAAGGGTTCTCCTAAACAGAGGCTTTGACACAGCTCCAACGTGCAAGTTTCCCATGTGTAGATGAGATGTTTTCTGATGGGTGAGTCAAGAAACAGCTATATGCTGCTTTTGAAATCCAGGCCTCTGAGGAGAGATGCCTGGAAACCAAAGCAATGGATCTGATTAGTGCCTAGGGGCCTGTTCTTTCCTTTTTACCTCTGGGGACATCTGTATATGGGTCTGAGTGCAGGTAGGTGCTCAGTTGGGCTCAGATTGTCCCTGGATCAGGGACTTTTGAGGTTTATCCTATTAGGAGGGTTGAGGCCATTGGAATGGGCACACACAATTCCCTTGGAGAGGCCAAGTACAGTCCTCAGGTTTGGCTCCAGGGGCCTGAGCCTGTAGGTTGTGTAGGCCAGGGCTGTTTGGACAGTTGTCTGAAAACACAAACTCGGCTTGTGTTTCGGGTCATAGGTATGGCAGGACTGATCTACAGAGCATGAGGAGAACTCTTCGGGTTTTGAAAGAAGGGCGAGTGTGAGGCTCCTGCTCAAGTTTTTGTCTCTGGATATCGTGTCACTCATGGTCGTGGAATTTCTGGGTGACTTCATGGGAAATGGACGAGTCTTACTCTCTGGTGGTTTGGCCCCGTCCAAAGAGTTTGGGGTCATTCTGTGGGCTAGAAGAAGTCCGTTTTTTGTTGTTGTTGTTGTTGTTTTCTTTTTTAACCTCATGTGTCCCACCAAATGAGGGATTCCAGAGCATAGGCCTGGGGAGGGGCGACTGGACAATCTGAAATCTGGTTAAAAATTGGGGCCTAGGGACATGTCAAGCCCGTTATGACATCTAATGGTCCAGCCACTAAGAGGACTTACTAGAGGACTGGACTCATGCTGAGGGTCACAATGTGTGTGTATGCCCTCGTCGCACTCAAGAATGGGCGGGGCCTCAGTGTGAATGCTGGTTTCTCCTACACTGAACGTTGGACAACCCACAAGGGTTCTTGCCATGGGTAAGGAGGAGTTCTGATTTCTGCATCACACTCACCCCTGGTCAGTGATTGAAGATAAGGACACGGTTCTGAAGCCTGAAAACTGAGGTACAGAAGAGAGGATAACTAAGGCCATGGCGGGTTTTATGTGCTCAGTGTGCGGTCAGCTTTCTGGGTGTTGGTCAGGAGGTCCGGGCTCAGGTTGTGTTCGACAGTGTATTAGTGCCTAGGTTAGACTATATAATTTGGGTAAAGTCGAGTGCTGTGTAGGTTTATCCTCATTTAAGGTGCCTGGGCAGCTCATGAGGCACTAATTTTTTTTCTAGAGGGCAGGCAGAGTGCTGCATTGTAGGTTCCGAATTGCCCAACTTGAGGGCTTCTGGTCCAGGAGTGTGAGGACGGAAGTGTGAGAAGACAAGGTAGACTTGGGTTTCAGGGCGAGGGCACGGCAGGTACCCCCTGCAGATCTGAACCAATATCTCATGCATCTGAAGTCAGGGCGAGGATCAGACGTTGGCTCAGGTTGGAGTTTCTGTGCATGACGGCCGCTTCATGAAGGGAGCGGAATCTCGAGGCCATTGAGGTTTTCCCTCGTTGGGAGTTGAGGGATGCCCCCTTCAAGGATTCCTTCTGCGGGACAATTGAGACCTGTTGGACAGCTCCAGGACATCCCATATGGAATGACTCCAGAGCACCGTTCACGGATGGATGCCTGGGAAGCCCGCCTCCCATTCCAGTTGTCTCCTAGCAACAAGACAGATTAGATTTGATGGCTCTGCCGGAGCAACCAGGGTGGCTGAGTTGAAATGGGCTTTCCTGAGGATGGGTCCTAATGTGTTTTTGTGTCCATGAGGGACTTGGAATGGGGCGGTGGCACCGGGACACTGAAGTTCTCTCCTAAGCTTTGGACATGGCTCCCATGCACAGGTTTCCTTGTGGAGACGAGATGAGTTCTGCTGGGTGCCTCAGCAAAACCCCTCTGCTCGTTTTGGAATCAGGCTTTTGAGGAGACATGCCTGTAAACCAGGGTCCTGTCCTGTTCAATCTTCTCTTCTGGGCAAATCCATTTATGGTATGAGTGGAGGTAGATTATCAGCTGGTGTCAGACAGCTCTTGTTTGTTCCGGGCGACCTACACTATTTGGATGGCCTAAGGGACTTTGGATGTTTCTCCTAATTTGTACGATTTTGGACCATGGAATGGTCAGAATTCCCATGGATTGGTAGGCACAGTCCTAATGTGTGGCTCCAGGGGCACAGCCTGGAGGGTGTGTGGCCCAAGACTTTGAGGACAGAAGTCTGAAAACACAAACTCAACTTAGGTTTGGGGACGTAGGTATTGCAGGCCCGATCTACAAACCATGAGAAAACTCTTCAGGATATGAAGAAAGTGCGAGTCTGAGGCGCTTGCTCAGGCTTTTGTCTCTGGATACTGTATCAGCGATGGCCGTGGAATGTCGGGGAGGCCTGATGGGCCATGGACGAATCTTCCTCTCTGAGGATTTGGCGCGATTCCCAATTGCTTTTCGTCAATCAGTGGGATGGGAGGACTCCTTTCAGTTTTGTTACCTCAGGTGTCCCACCAAAAGAGGAATTCCAAAGACAAGCCGAGGGGAAGACTGAAGGGACAACCTGAACTATAGTTAAAAATTGGGGCCTAGGGGCATGGCAAGCCCAATATGCTATCTCTTCATCCAGCCACTGAGTGGCCTTACTTGAGGACTGGGCTCAGCCTGAGGGTCACAATGTGTGTGTGTGACCAAGGTGGCCTGCGAGCATGGGCGGGGCCTCGTGGGCCACACTGGTTTCAAGTGCTCTGAACGTTGGACAGCATGCCAACCACAAGGTTTCTTGCCATGGGGAAGGAGTTCTGATTTGTGCATCACCTTCAACCCTAGTCAGTGATAGGACATAAGGTCTAGGTTCTGAAACCTGAAAACCGAGGTTGGGAAGAGATGACGACCTAAGGCCATGGCGGCTCGATGTGCTCAGTGTGCGGCCAGCTGTCTGGGAGGGGACAGGGTGTCCAGGCTCAGGCTGTGTCAGAAAGGGCATTAGTGCCCTGGTCAGCCTATGTATTTGGGGTACAGCCAAGGTCGGTGCAGGTTGATCCTCATTTGGGGTTACTGGGTAGCCCCAGAGGACAATGTTTTTTCTTCTGGAGCCCAGGAAGAGTGCTGCATTGTAGTTCTGGATTGCCAAACTGGAGGGCTTGTGGGCCAGTAGTCTGACGACAAAAGTTGAGAACACAAGCTAGGCTTAGGTTTCTGGGTGAGGCCATGGCAGGCACAATCTACAGACCTGAATGGAGATCTCGTGCATCTGAAGACAGGGCGAGGATCAGACGATCGCTCAGGTTGGAGTTTCTGTCCCTGATGGCCCCTTCATGAATGGGGGGGCATCACGAGGCCATGGGGGTTTTCCCACGATGGGAGTTGTGAGAAGCTCCAAAGTGCAGAGAGTCTTCTCCAGAACAATTGAGACCTGTGGTTTGGCTCCAGGCCAATGATTCTGAGCAGGGTTCTAAGGATGGATGGCTGGGTAGCCCACCTCGCATTCCAATTGTCTCCTAGCAACAAGACAAGTTAGATCTCCTGGATCTGTGGGGAGCAACCGAGGACGCTGAGTTGAAATGGACACCCCTGGGGATGGGTCCTAATGTGCTTTTGTGTCTATGGAGACCTTGGAATGAAGCGGTGGCACTGGGGCCCTAAAGGGTTCTCCTAAACAGAGGCTTTGACACAGCTCCAACGTGCAAGTTTCCCATGTGTAGATGAGATGTTTTCTGATGGGTGAGTCAAGAAACAGCTATATGCTGCTTTTGAAATCCAGGCCTCTGAGGAGGGATGCCTGGAAATCAAAGCAATGGATCTGATTAGTGCCTAGGGTCCTGTTCTTTCCTTTTTACCTCTGGGGACATCTGTCTATGGGTCTGAGTGCAGGTAGGTGCTCAGTTGGGCTCAGATTGTCCCTGGATAAGGGACTTTGAGGTTTATCCTATTAGTAGGGTTGAGGCCATTGAAATGGGCACACACAATTCCCTTGGAGAGGCCAAGTACAGTCCTCGGGTTTGGCTCCAGGGGCCTGAGCCTGTAGGTTGTGTAGGCCAGGGCTGTTTGGACAGTTGTCTGAAAACACAAACTCGGCTTATGTTTCGGGTCATAGGTATGGCAGGACTGATCTACAGAGCATGAGGAGAACTCTTCGGGTTTTGAAAGAAGGGCGAGTGTGAGGCTCCTGCTCAAGTTTTTGTCTCTGGATATCGTGTCACTCATGGTCGTGGAATTTCAGGGTGACTTCATGGGAAATGGACGAGACTTACTCTCTAGTGGTTTGGCCCCGTCCAAAGAGTTTGGGGTCATTCTCGGCTGGAAGAAGTCCGTTTTTTGTTGTTGTTGTTGTTTTCTTTTTTTAACCTCAGATGTCCCACCAAATGAGGGATTCCAGAGTAGAGCCCTGGAAAGGGGCGACAGGACAATCAGAAATCTGGTTAAAAATTGGGGCCTAGGGACATGTCAAGCCCATTATGACATCTAATGGTCCAGCCACTGAGAGGACTTACTAGGACAGGACTCATGCTGAGGGTCACAATGCGTGTGTATGCCCTCGTCGCACTCAAGAATGGGCGGGGCCTCAGGGTGAATGCTGGTTTCTCCTACACTGAACGTTAGACAACGTGCCAACCACAAGGATTCTTGCCATGGGTTAAGTGGAGTTCTGATTTCTGCATCACAATAACCCCTGGGCAGTGATTGGAGATAAGGTCTCGGTTCTGAAGCCTGAAAACTGAGGTAGGGAAGAGATGATGACCTAAGGCCATGGCGGGTTTTATGTGCTCAGTGTGCGGTCAGCTTTCTGGGTGTTGTTCAGGAGGTCCGGGCTCAGGTTGTGTTCGACAGTGCATTAGTGCCCAGGTAAGACTATATAATTTGGGTAAAGTCGAGTGCTGTGTAGGTTGATCCTCATTTAAGGTGCCTGGGCAGCTCATGAGGCACTAATTTTTTTTCTAGAGGGCAGGCAGGGTGCTGCATTGTGGTACCGGAATTGCCATACTTGAGGGCTTCATGGCCAAAAGTGTGAGGATGGAAGTCTGAGAAGACAAGCTAGACTTGGGTTTCAGGGCGGAGGCACAGCAGGTACCCCCTGCAGACCTGAACCAATATCTCATGCATCTGAAGTCAGGGCGAGGATCAGACGTTGGCTCAGGTTGGAGTTTCTGTGCATGACGGTCGCTATATGAAGGGAGCAGAATCTCGGGGCCATTGAGGTTTTCCCACGTTGGGAGTTGTGGGATGCCCCCTTCAAGGATCTTTCTGCGGGACATTGAGATCTGTTGGACTGCTCCAGGACATCACATATGGTATGACTCCAGAGCACAGTTCGCGGTTGGTTGCCTGGGAAGCACGCCTCGCATTCCAATTGTCTCCTAGCAACAAGACAGTTTAGATCTGATGGCTCTGCCGGAGCAACCCGGGTTGCTGAGTTGAAATGGACTTTCCTGAGGATGGGTCCTAATGTGTTTTTGTGTCCATGAGGGCCTTGGAATGGGGCGGTGGCAACGGGACCCTGAAGTACTCTCCTAAGCTTTGGACATGGCACCCATGCACAGGTTTCCTTGTGGAGACGAGATGAGTTCTGATGGGTGCCTCAGGAAAACCCCTATGCTCGTATTGGAATCAGGCTTTTGAGGACACATGCCCGTAACCCAAAGCAATGGATCTTAATATGGCCTAGGGTCCTGTCTGGTTCAATATTCTTCTCTAGGGACATCCAACTATGGTATGAGTGGAGGTCGATTATCAGCTGGTGTCAAACAGCCCTTGTTTGTTCCGGGCGACCTACACTATTGGGATGACCTCAGGGACTTTGGAAGTTTCTCCTAATTTTTACGATTTTGGACCATGGAATGGGCAGAATTCCCATGGATTGGTAGGCACAGTCCTAATGTGTGGCTCCAGGAGCCCAGCCTGGAGGGTGTGTGGCCCAAGACTTTGAGGACAGAAGTCTGAAAACACAAACTCAACTTAGGTTTGGGGACGTAGGTATGGCAGGCCCGATCTACAAACCATGAGAAGAACTCTTCAGGATATGAAGAAAGGGCGAGTCTGAGGCGCTTGCTCAGGCTTTTGTCTCTGGATATTGTATCAGCGATGGCCGTGGAATGTCGGGGAGGCCTGATGGGCCATGGGCGAATCTTCCTCTCTGAGGATTTGGCCCGATTTCCAATTGCTTTTCGTCAATCACTGGGATGGGAGGACTCCTTTCAGTTTTGTTACCTCAGGTGTCCCACCAAAAGAGGAATTCCAAAGACAAGCCGAGGGGAAGACTGAAGGGACAACCCGAACTATGGTTAAAAATTGGGGCCTAGGGGCATGGAAAGCCCAATATGCTATCTCTTCATCCAGCCACTGAGTGGCCTTACTTGAGGACTGGGCTCAGCCTGAGGGTCACAATGTGTGTTTGTGACCAAGGTGGCCTGCGAGCATGGGCGGGGCCTCGTGGGCCACACTGGTTTCAAGTACTCTGAACGTTGGACAGCATGCCAACCACAAGGTTTCTTGCCATGGGGAAGGAGTTCTGATTTCTGCATCACCTTCAACCCTAGTCAGTGATAGGACATAAGGTCTAGGTTCTGAAACCTGAAAACCGAGGTTGGGAAGAGATGACGACCTAAGGCCATGGCGGCTCGATGTGCTCAGTGTGCGGCCAGCTGTCTGGGAGGGGACAGGGTGTCCAGGCTCAGGCTGTGTCAGAAAGGGCATTAGTGCCCTGGTCAGCCTATGTATTTGGGGTACAGCCAAGGTCGGTGCAGGTTGATCCTCATTTGGGGTTACTGGGTAGCCCCAGAGGACAATGTTTTTCTTCTGGAGGGCAGGAAGAGTGCTGCATTGTAGTTCTGGATTGCCAAACTGGAGGGCTTGTGGGCCAGTAGTCTGACGACAAAAGTCTGAGAACACAAGCTAGGCTTAGGTTTCTGGGTGAGGCCATGGCAGGCACAATCTACAGACCTGAATGGAGATCTCGTGCATCTGAAGACAGGGCGAGGATCAGACGATCGCTCAGGTTGGAGTTTCTGTCCCTGATGGCCCCTTCATGAATGGGGGGGCATCACGAGGCCATGGGGGTTTTCCCACGATGGGAGTTGTGAGAAGCTCCAAAGTGCAGAGAGTCTTCTGCAGAACAATTGAGACCTGTGGTTTGGCTCCAGGCCAATAATTCTGAGCAGGGTTCTAAGGATGGATGGCTGGGTAGCCCACCTCGCATTCCAATTGTCTCCTAGCAACAAGACAAGTTAGATCTCCTGGATCTGTGGGGAGCAACCGAGGACGCTGAGTTGAAATGGACACCCCTGGGGATGGGTCCTAATGTGCTTTTGTTTCTATGGAGACCTTGGAATGAAGCGGTGGCACTGGGGCCCTAAAGGGTTCTCCTAAACAGAGGCTTTGACACAGCTCCAACGTGCAAGTTTCCCATGTGTAGATGAGATGTTTTCTGATGGGTGAGTCAAGAAACAGCTATATGCTGCTTTTGAAATCCAGGCCTCTGAGGAGAGATGCCTGGAAACCAAAGCAATGGATCTGATTAGTGCCTAGGGTCCTGTTCTTTCCTTTTTACCTCTGGGGATATCTGTGTATGGGTCTGAGTGCAGGTAGGTGCTCAGTTGGGCTCAGATTGTCCCTGGATCAGGGACTTTTGAGGTTTACCTATTAGGAGGGTTGAGGCCATTGGATTGGGCACACACAATTCCCTTGGAGAGGCCAAGTACAGTCCTCAGGTTTGGCTCCAGGGGCCTGAGCCTGTAGGTTGTGTAGGCCAGGGCTGTTTGGACAGTTGTCTGAAAACACAAACACGGCTTATGTTTCGGGTCATAGGTATGGCAGGACTGATCTACAGACCATGAGGAGAACTCTTCGGGATTTGAAAGAAGGGCGAGTGTGAGGCTCCTGCTCAAGTTTTTGTCTCTGGATATCGTGTCACTCATGGTGGTGGAATTTCTGGGTGACTTCATGGGAAATTGTCGAGACTTACTCTCTGGTGGTTTGGCCCCGTCCAAAGAGTTTGGGGTCATTCTCGGCTGGAAGAAGTCCGTTTTTTGTTGTTGTTGTTGTTTTCTTTTTTAACCTCAGGTGTCCCACCAAATGAGGGATTCCAGAGTAGAGCCCTGGAAAGGGGCGACAGGACAATCAGAAATCTGGTTAAAAATTGGGGCCTAGGGACATGTCAAGCCCATTATGACATCTAATTGTCCAGCCACTGAGAGGACTTACTAGAGGACAGGACTCATGCTGAGGGGCACAATGCGTGTGTATGCCCTCGTCGCACTCAAGAATTGGCGGGGCCTCAGGGTGAATGCTGGTTTCTCCTACACTGAACGTTAGACAACGTGCCAACCACAAGGATTCTTGCCATGGGTTAAGTGGAGTTCTGATTTCTGCATCACAATAACCCCTGGGCAGTGGTTGGAGATAAGGTCTCGGTTCTGAAGCCTGAAAACTGAGGTAGGGAAGAGATGATGACCTAAGGCCATGGCGGGTTTTATGTGCTCAGTGTGCGGTCAGCTTTCTGGGTGTTGTTCAGGAGGTCCGGGCTCAGGTTGTGTTCGACAGTGCATTAGTGCCCAGGTAAGACTATATAATTTGGGTAAAGTCGAGTGCTGTGTAGGTTGATCCTCATTTAAGGTGCCTGGGCAGCTCATGAGGCACTAATTTTTTTTCTAGAGGGCAGGCAGGGTGCTGCATTGTGGTACCGGAATTGCCATACTTGAGGGCTTCATGGCCAGGAGTGTGAGGATGGAAGTCTGAGAAGACAAGCTAGACTTGGGTTTCAGGGCGGAGGCACAGCAGGTACCCCCTGCAGATCTGAACCAATATCTCATGCATCTGAAGTCAGGGCGAGGATCAGACGTTGGCTCAGGTTGGAGTTTCTGTGCATGACGGTCGCTATATGAAGGCAGCAGAATCTCGGGGCCATTGAGGTTTTCCCACGTTGGGAGTTGTGGGATGCCCCCTTCAAGGAATTTTCTGCGGGACATTGAGATCTGTTGGACTGCTCCAGGACATCACATATGGTATGACTCCAGAGCACAGTTCGCGGTTGGTTGCCTGGGAAGCACGCCTCGCATTCCAATTGTCTCCTAGCAACAAGACAGTTTAGATCTGATGGCTCTGCCGGAGCAACCCGGGTTGCTGAGTTGAAATGGACTTTCCTGAGGATGGGTCCTAATGTGTTTTTGTGTCCATGAGGGCCTTGGAATGGGGCGGTGGCAACGGGACCCTGAAGTACTCTCCTAAGCTTTGGACATGGCACCCATGCACAGGTTTCCTTGTGGAGACGAGATGATTTCTGATGGGTGCCTCAGGAAAACCCCTATGCTCGTATTGGAATCAGGCTTTTGAGGACACATGCCCGTAACCCAAAGCAATGGATCATAATATGGCCTAGGGTCCTGTCTGGTTCATTTCTTCTCTAGGGACATCCAACTATGGTATGAGTGGAGGTCGAAAATCAGCTGGTGTCAAACAGCCCTTGTTTGTTCCGGGCGACCTACACTATTGGGATGACCTCAGGGAATTTGGAAGTTTCTCCTAATTTGTTCGATTTTGGACCATGGAATGGGCAGAATTCCCATGGATTGGTAGGCACAGTCCTAATGTGTGGCTCCAGGAGCCCAGCCTGGAGGGTTTGTGGCCCAAGACTTTGAGGACAGAAGTCTGAAAACACAAACTCAACTTAGGTTTGGGGACGTAGGTATGGCAGGCCTGATCTACAAACCATGAGAAAAACTCTTCAGGATATGAAGAAAGATCGAGTCTGAGGCACTTGCTCAGGCTTTTGTCTCTGGATTTTGTATCAGCGATGGCCGTGGAATGTCGGGGAGTCCTCATGGGCCATGGACGAATGTTCCTCTCTGAGGATATGGCCCGATTCCCAATTGCTTTTTGTCAATCTGTGGGATGGGAGGACTCCTTTCAGTTCTGTTACCTCAGGTGTCCCACCAAAAGAGGAATTCCAAAGCAAAGCCATGGGGAAGACTGAAGGGACAACCCGAACTATGGTTAAAAATTGGGGCCTAGGGGCATGGCAAGCCCAATATGCTATCTCTTCATCCAGCCACTGAGTGGCCTTACTTGAGGACTGGGCTCAGCCTGAGGGTCACAATGTGTGTTTGTGACCAATGTGGCCCGCAAGCATGGGCGGGTCCTCATGGGCCACACTGGTTTCAACTACTCTGAACGTTGGACAGCATGCCAACCACAAGGTTTCTTGCCATGGGGAAGGAGTTCTGATTTCTGCATCACCTTCAACCCTGGGCAGTGATTGGAGATAAGGTCTAGGTTCTGAAACCTGAAAACCGAGGTTGGAAAGAGATGACGCCCTAAGGCCATGGGGGCTCGATGTGCTCAGTTTGCGGCCAGCTGTCTGGGAGTGGCCAGGGGGTCCAGGCTCAGGCTGTGTCAGAAATGACATTAGTGCCCTGGTCAGCCTATGTATTTGGGGTACAGCGAAGGTCGGTGCAGGTTGATACTCATTTGGGGTTACTGTGTAGCCCCAGAGGACAATGTTTTTCTTCTTGAGGGCAGGAAGAGTGCTGCATTGTAGTTCTGGATTGCCAAACTGGAGGGCTTGTGGGCCAGTAGTCTGACGACAAAAGTCTGAGAACACAAGCTAGGCTTAGGTTTCTGGGTGAGGCCATGGCAGGCACAATCTACAGACCTGAATTGAGATCTCGAGCATCTGAAGACAGGGCGAGGATCAGACGATCACTCAGGTTGGAGTTTCTGTCCCTGATGTCCCCTTCATGAATGGGGGGGCATCATGAGGCCATGGGGTTTTCCCACGATGGGAGTTGTGAGAAGCTCCAAAGTGCAGAGAGTCTTCTGCAGAACAATTGAGACCTGTTGTTTGGCTCCAGGCCAATGATTCTGAGCAGGGTTCTAAGGATGGATGGCTGGGTAGCCCACCTCGCATTCCAATTGTCTCCTAGCAACAAGACAGGTTAGATCTCCTGGATCTGTGGGGAGCAACCGAGGACGCTGAGTTGAAATGGACACCCCTGGGGATGGGTCCTAATGTGCTTTTGTTTCTATGGAGACCTTGGAATGAAGCGGTGGCACTGGGGCCCTAAAGGGTTCTCCTAAACAGAGGCTTTGACACAGCTCCAACGTGCAAGTTTCCCATGTGTAGATGAGATGTTTTCTGATGGGTGAGTCAAGAAACAGCGATATGCTGCTTTTGAAATCCAGGCCTCTGAGGAGAGATGCCTGGAAACCAAAGCAATGGATCTGATTAGTGCCTAGGGTCCTGTTCTTTCCTTTTTACCTCTGGGGACATCTGTCTATGGGTCTGAGTGCAGGTAGGTGCTCAGTTGGGCTCAGATTGTCCCTGGATCAGGGACTTTTGAGGTTTATCCTATTAGGAGGGTTGAGGCCATTGAAATGGGCACACACAATTCCCTTGGAGAGGCCAAGTACAGTCCTCAGGTTTGGCTCCAGGGGCCTGAGCCTGTAGGTTGTGTAGGCCAGGGCTGTTTGGACAGTTGTCTGAAAACACAAACTCGGCTTATTTTTCGGGTCATAGGTATGGCAGGACTGATCTACAGACCATGAGGAGAACTCTTCGGGATTTGAAAGAAGGGCGAGTGTGAGGCTCCTGCTCAAGTTTTTGTCTCTGGATATCGTGTCACTCATGGTCGTGGAATTTCTGGGTGACTTCATGGAAATGGACGAGTCTTACTCTCTGTTGGTTTGGCCCGTCCAAAGAGTTTGGGGGCATACTGTGGGCTGGAAGAAGTCCGTTCTGTTGATGTTGTTGTTGTTTTCTTTTTTAACCTCATGTGTCCCACCAAATGAGGGATTCCAGAGCAGAGCCCTGGGGAGGGGCGACTGGACAATCAGAAATCTGGTTAAAAATTGGGGCCTAGGGACATGTCAAGACCATTATGACATCTAATGGTCCAGCCACTAAGAGGACTTACTAGAGGACAGGACTCATGCTGAGGGTCACAATGCGTGTGTATGCCCTCGTCGCACTCAAGAATGGGCGGGGCCTCAGGGTGAATGCTGGTTTCTCCTACACTGAACGTTGGACAACGTGCCAACCACAAGGGTTCTTGCCATGGGTAAGGAGGAGATCTGATTTCTGCATCACACTCACCCCTGGGCAGTGATTGGAAATAAGGTCTCGGTTCTGAAGCCTGAAAACTGAGGTACAGAATAGAGGATACCTAAGGCCATGGCGGGTTTTATGTGCTCAGTGTGCAGTCAACTTTCTGGTTGTTGGTCCGGAGGTCCGGGCTCAGGTTGTGTTCGACAGTGCATTAGTGCCCAGGTTAGACTATCTAATTTGGGTAAAGTCGAGTGCTGTGTAGGTTTATCCTCATTTAAGGTGCCTGGGCAGCTCAAGAGGCACTAATTTTTTTTCTAGAGGGCAGACAGAGTGCTGCATTGTGGGTCCGGAATTGCCCAACTTGAGGGCTTCGGGGCCAGGAGTGTGAGGACGGAAGTGTGAGAAGACAAGGTAGACTTGGGTTTCAGGGCGAGGGCACGGCAGGTACCCCCTGCAGATCTGAAACAATATCTCATGCATCTGAAGTCAGGGCGAGGATCAGACGTTGGCTCAGGTTGGAGTTTCTGTGCATGACGGCCGCTTCATGAAGGGAGCGGAATCTCGAGGCCATTGAGGTTTTCCCACGTTGGGAGTTGTGGGATGCCCCCTTCAAGGATTCCTTCTGCGGGACAATTGAGACCTGTTGGACAGCTCCAGGACATCCCATATGGAATGACTCCAGAGCACCGTTCGCGCATGGATGCCTGGGAATCCCGCCTCCCATTCCAATTGTCTCCTAGCAACAAGACAGTTTAGAGTTGATGGCTCTGACGGATCAACCAGGGTGGCTGAGATGAAATGGACTTTCTTGAAGATGGGTCCTAATGTGTTTTTGTGTCCAAGAGGGCCTTGGAATGGAGCTGTGGCACCGGGACCCGGAAGTACTCTCCTAAGCTTTGGACATGGCACCCATGCACAGGTTTCCTTGTGGAGACGAGATGAGTTCTGATGGGTGCCTCAGGAAATCCCCTATGCTCGTATTGGAATCAGGCTTTTGAGGACACATGCCCTTAACCCAAAGCAATGGATCTTAATATGGCCTAGGGTCCTGTCTGGTTCAATATTCTTCTCTAGGGACATCCAACTATGGTATGAGTGGAGGTCGATTATCAGCTGGTGTCAGACAGCCCTTGTTTGTTCCGGGCGCCCTAACTATTGGGATGACCTCAGGGACTTTGGAGGTTTCTCCTAATTTGTACGATTTTGGACCATGGAATGGGCAGAATTCCCATGGATCGGTAGGCACAGTCCTAATGTGTGGCTCCAGGGGCCCAGCCTGGAGGGTGTGTGGCCCAAGACTTTGAGGACAGAAGTCTGAAAACACAAACTCAACTTAGGTTTGGGGACGTAGGTATGGCAGGCCCGATCTACAAACCATGAGAAAAACTCTTCAGGATATGAAGAAAGTGCGAGTCTGAGGCGCTTGCTCAGGCTTTTGTCTCTGGATTTTTTATCAGCGATGGCCGTGGAACGTCGGGGAGGACTCATGGGCCATGGACGAATCTTCCTCTCTGAGGATTTGGCCCGATTCCCAATTGCTTTTCGTCAATCTGTGGGATGGGAGGACTCCTTTCAGTTTTGTTACCTCAGGTGTCCCACCAAAAGAGGAATTCCAAAGCAAAGCCGTGGGGAAGACTGAAGGGACAACCCGAACTATGGTTAAAAATTGGGGCCTAGGGGCATGGCAAGCCCAATATGCTATCTCTTCATCCAGCCACTGAGTGGCCTTACTTGAGCACTGGGCTCAGCCTGAGGGTCACAATGTGTGTTTGTGACCAATGTGGCCTGCGAGCATGGGCGGGGCCTCATGGGCCACACTGGTTTCAAGTACTTTGAAAGTTGGACAGCATGCCAACCACAAGGTTTCTTGCCATGGGGAAGGAGTTCTGATTTCTGCATCACCTTCAACTCTGGTCAGTGATAGGAGATAAGCTCTAGGTTCTGAAACCTGAAAACCGAGGTTGGGAAGAGATGACGTCCTAAGGGCATGGCGGCTCGATGTGCTCAGTGTGCGGCCATCTGTCTGGGAGGGGCCAGGGTGTCCAGGATCAGGCTGTGTCAGAAAGGGCATTAGTGCCCTGGTCAGCCTATGTATTTGGGGTACAGCCAAGGTCGGTGCAGGTTGATCCTCATTTGGGATTACTGGGTAGCCCCAGAGGACAATGTTTTTCTTCTGGAGGGCAGGAAGAGTACTGCATTGTAGTTCTGGATTGCCAAACTGGAGGGCTTGTGGGCCAGTAGTCTGACGACAAAAGTCTGAGAACACAAGCTAGGCTTAGGTTTCTGGGTGAGGCCATGGCAGGCACAATCTACAGACCTGAATCGAGATCTCGTGCATCTGAAGACAGGGCGAGGATCAGACGATCGCTCAGGTTGGAGTTTCTGTCCCTGATGGCCCCTTCATGAATGCGGGGGCGACACGAGGCCATGGGGGTTTTCCCACGATGGGAGTTGTGAGAAGCTCCAAAGTGCAGAGAGTCTTCTGCAGAACAATTGAGACCTGTGGTTTGGCTCCAGGCCAATGATTCTGAGCAGGGTTCTAAGGATGGATGGCTGGGTAGCCCACCTCGCATTCCAATTGTCTCCTAGCAGCAAGACAGGTTAGATCTCCTGGATATGTGGGGAGCAACCGAGGACGCTGAGTTGAAATGGACACCCCTGGTGATGGGTCCTAATGTGCTTTTGTGTCTATGGAGACCTTGGAATGAAGCGGTGGCACTGGGGCCCTAAAGGGTTCTCCTAAACAGAGGCTTTGACACAGCTCCAACGTGCAAGTTTCCCATGTGTAGATGAGATGTTTTCTGATGGGTGAGTCAAGAAACAGCTATATGCTGCTTTTGAAATCCAGGCCTCTGAGGAGAGATGCCTGGAAACCAAAGCAATGGATCTGATTAGTGCCTAGGGTCCTGTTCTTTCCTTTTTACATCTGGGGACATCTGTCTATGGGTCTGAGTGCAGGTAGGTGCTCAGTTGGGCTCAGATTGTCCCTGGATCAGGGACTTTTGAGGTTTATCCTATTAGGAGGGTCTAGGCCATTGGAATGGGCACACACAATTCCCTTGGAGAGGCCAAGTACAGTCCTCATGTTTGGCTCCAGGGGCCTGAGCCTGTAGGTTGTGTAGGCCAGGGCTGTTTGGACAGTTGTCTGAAAACACAAACTCGGCTTATGTTTCGGTTCATAGGTATGGCTGGACTGATCTACAGACCATGAGGAGAACTCTTCGGGATTTGAAAGAAGGGCGAGTGTGAGGCTCCTGCTCAAGTTTTTGTCTCTGGATATCGTGTCACTCATGGTGGTGGAATTTCGGGTGACTTCATGGGAAATGGACAAGTCTTACTCTCTGGTGGTTTGGCCCCGTCCAAAGAGTTTGGGGTCATTCTGTGGGTTGGAAGAAGTACTTTTTTTTTTTGTTGTTGTTGTTGTTTTCTTTCTTAACCTCATGTGTCCCACCAAATGAGGGATTCCAGAGCAGAGCCCTGGGGAGGGGCGACTGGACAATCAGAAATCTGGTTAAAAATTGGGGCCTAGGGACATGTCAAGCCCATTATGACATCTAATGGTCCAGCCACTAAGAGGACTTACTAGAGGACAGGACTCATGCTGAGGGTCACAATGTGTGTGTATGCCCTCGTCGCACTCAAGAATGGGCGGGGCCTCAGGGTGAATGCTGGTTTCTCCTACACTGAACGTTGGACAACGTGCCAACCACAAGGGTTCTTGCCATGGGTAAGGAGGAGTTCTGATTTCTGCATCACACTCACCCCTGGGCAGTGATTGGAGATAAGGTCACGGTTCTGAAGCCTGAAAACTGAGGTACAGAAGAGAGGATACCTAAGGCCATGGCGGGTTTTATGTGCTCAGTGTGCACTCAGCTTTCTGGGTGTTGGTCAGGAGGTCCGGGCTCAGGTTGTGTTCGACAGTGCATTAGTGCCTAGGTTAGACTATATAATTTGGGTAAAGTCGAGTGCTGTGTAGGTTTATCCTCATTTAAGGTTCCGGGGCAGCTCATGAGGCACTAATTTTTTTTCTAGAGGGCAGGCAGAGTGCTGCATTGTTGGTCCGGAATTGCCAATCTTGAGGGCTTCTGGCCCAGGAGTGTGAGGACGGAAGTGTGAGAAGACAAGGTAGACTTGGGTTTCAGGGCGAGGGCACGGCAGGTACCCCCTGCAGATCTGAACCAATATCTCATGCATCTGAAGTCAGGGCAAGGATCAGACGTTGGCTCAGGTTGGAGTTTCTGTGCATGACGGCCGCTTCATGAAGGGAGCGGAATCTCGAGGTCATTGAGGTTTTCCCACGTTGGGAGTTGTGGGATGCCCCCTTCAAGGATTCCTTCTGCGGGACAATTGAGACCTGTTGGACAGCTCCAGGACATCCCATATGGAATGACTCCAGAGCACCGTTCGCGGATGGATGCCTGGGAAGCCCGCCTCCCATTCCAATTGTCTCCTAGCAACAAGACAGATTAGAGTTGATGGCTCTGCCGGAGCAACCAGGGTGGCTGAGTTGAAATTGGCTTTCCTGAGGATGGGTCCTAATGTGTTTTTGTGTCCATGAGGGCCTTGGAATGGGGCGGTGGCACCGGGACCCTGAAGTACTCTCCGAAGCTTTGGACATGTCTGCCATGCACAGGTTTCCTTGTTGAGACGAGATGAGTTCTGATGGGTGCCTCAGGAAAACCTATGCTCGTATTGGAATCAGGCTTTTGAGGACACATGCCCGTAACCCAAAGCAATGGATCTTAATATGGCCTAGGGTCCTGTCTGGTTCAATATTCTTCTCTAGGGACATCCAACTATGGTATGAGTGGAGGTCGATTATCAGCTGGTGTCAGACAGCCCTTGTTTGTTCCGGGCGACCTACACTATTGGGATGACCTCAGGGACTTTGGAGGTTTCTCCTAATTTGTACGATTTTGGACCATGGAATGGGCAGATTTCCCATGGATTGGTAGGCACAGTCCTAATGTGTGGCTCCAGGGGCCCAGCCTGGAGGGTGTGTGGCCCAAGACTTTGAGGACAGAAGTCTGAAAATACAAACTCAACTTAGGTTTGGGGACGTAGGTATGGCAGGCCCGATCTACAAACCATGAGAAAAACTCTTCAGGATATGAAGAAAGTGCGAGTCTGAGGCGCTTGCTCAGGCTTTTGTCTCTGGATTTTGTATCAGCGATGGCCGTGGAATGTCGGGGAGGCCTCATGGGCCATGGACGAATCTTCCTCTCTGAGGATTTGGCCCGATTCCCAATTGCTTTTCGTCAATCTGTGGGATGGGAGGACTCCTTTCAGTTTTTTTACGTCAGGTGTCCCACCAAAAGAGGAATTCCAAAGCAAAGTCGTGGGGAAGACTGAAGGGACAAACCGAACTATGGTTAAAAATTGGGGCCTAGGGGCATGGCAAGCCCAATATGCTATCTCTTCATCCAGCCACTGAGTGGCCTTACTTTAGGACTGGGCTCAGCCTGAGGGTCACAATGTGTGTTTGTGACCAATGTGGCCTGCGAGCATGGGCGGGGCCTCGTGGGCCACACTGGTTTCAAGTACTCTGAACGTTGGACAGCATGCCAACCACAAGGTTTCTTGCCATGGGGAAGGAGTTCTGATTTCTGCATCACCTTCAACCCTGGTCAGTGATAGGAGATAAGGTCTAGGTTCAGAAACCTGAAAACCGAGGTTGGGAAGAGATGACGACCTAAGGCCATGGCGGCTCGATGTGCTCAGTGTGCGGCCAGCTGTCTGGGAGGGGCCAGGGTGTCCAGGCTCAGGCTGTGCCAGAAAGGGCATTAGTGCCCTGGTCAGCCTATGTATTTGGGGTACAGCCAAGGTCGGTGCAGGTTGATCCTCATTTGGGGTTACTGGGTAGCCCCAGAGGACAATGTTTTTCTTCTGGAGGCCAGGAAGAGTGCTGCATTGTTGTTCTGGATTGCCAAACTGGAGGGCTTGTGGGCCAGTAGCCTGACGACAAAAGTCTGAGAACACAAGCTAGGCTTCGGTTTCTGGGTGAGGCCATGGCAGGCACAATCTACAGACCTGAATGGAGATCTCGTGCATCTGAAGACAGGGCGAGGATCAGACGATCGCTCAGGTTGGAGTTTCTGTCCCTGATGGCCCCTTCATGAATGCGGGGGCGACACGATGCCATGGGGGTTTTCCCACGATGGGAGTTGTGAGAAGCTCCTAACTGCAGAGAGTCTTCTGCAGAACAATTGAGACCAGTGGTTTGGCTCCAGGCCAATGATTCTGAGCAGGGTTGTAAGGATGGATGGCTGGGTAGCCCACCTCGCATTCCAATTGTCTCCTAGCAGCAAGACAGGTTAGATCTCCTGGATATGTGGGGAGCAACCGAGGACGCTGAGTTGAAATGGACACCCCTGGTGATGGGTCCTAATGTGCTTTTGTGTCTATGGAGACCTTGGAATGAAGCGGTGGCACTGGGGCCCTAAAGGGTTCTCCTAAACAGAGGCTTTGACACAGCTCCAACGTGCAAGTTTCCCATGTGTAGATGAGATGTTTTCTGATGGGTGAGTCAAGAAACAGCTATATGCTGCTTTTGAAATCCAGGCCTCTGAGGAGAGATGCCTGGAAACCAAAGCAATGGATCTGATTAGTGCCTAGGGTCCTGTTCTTTCCTTTTTACCTCTGGGGACATCTGTCTATGGGTCTGAGTGCAGGTAGGTGCTCAGTTGGGCTCAGATTGTCCCTGGATCAGGGACTTTTGAGGTTTATCCTATTAGGAGGGTTGAGGCCATTGGAATGGGCACACACAATTCCCTTGGAGAGGCCAAGTACAGTCCTCAGGTTTGGCTCCAGGGGCCTGAGCCTGTAGGTTGTGTAGGCCAGGGCTGTTTGGACAGTTGTCTGAAAACACAAACTCGGCTTATGTTTCGGGTCATAGGTATGGCAGGACTGATCTACAGACCATGAGGAGAACTCTTCGGGATTTGAAAGAAGGGCGAGTGTGAGGCTCCTGCTGAAGTTTTTGTCTCTGTATATCGTGTCACTCATGGTCGTGGAATTTCTGGGTGACTTCATGGGAAATGGACGAGTCTTACTCTCTGGTGGTTTGGCCCCGTCCAAAGAGTTTTGGGTCATTCTCTGAGCTGGAAGAAGTCCGTTTTTGTTGTTTTTGTTGTTGTTGTTGTTGTTGTTTTCTTTTTTAACCTCATGTGACCCACCAAATGAGGGATTCCAGAGCAGAGCCCTGGGGAGGGGCGACTGGACAATCAGAAATCTGGTTAAAAATTGGGGCCTAGGGACATGTCAAGCCCATTATGACATCAAATGGTCCAGCCACTAAGAGGACTTACTAGAGGACAGGACTCATGCTGAGGGTCACAATGCCTGTGTATGTCCTCGCCGCACTCAAGAATGGGCGTGGCCTCAGGGTGAATGCTGGTTTCTCCTACACTGAAAGTAGGACAACGTGCCAACCACAAGGGTTCTTGCCATGGGTAAGGAAAAGTTCTGATTTCTGCATCACACTCACCCCTGGGCAGTGATTGGAGATAAGGTCTCGGTTCTGAAGCCTGAAAACTGAGGTACAGAAGAGAGGATACCTAAGGCCATGGCGGGTTTTATGTGCTCAGTGTGCGGTCAGCTTTCTCGGTGTTGGTTAGGAGGTCCGGGCTCAGGTTGTGTTCGACAGTGCATTAGTGCCCAGGTTAGACTATGTAATTTGGGTAAAGTCGAGTGCTGTGTAGGTTTATCCTCATTTAAGGTGCTTGGGCGGCTCATGAGGCACTAATTTTTTTTCTAGAGGGCAGGCAGAGTGCTGCATTGTGGGTCCGGAATTGACAAACTTGAGGGCTTCGGAGCCAGGAGTGTGAGGACGGAAGTGTGAGAAGACAAGGCAGACTTTGGTTTCAGGGCGAGGGCACGGCAGGTACCCCCTGCAGATCTGAACCAATATCTCATGCATCTGAAGTCAGGGCGAGGATCAGACGTTGGCTCAGGTTGGAGTTTCTGTGCATGACGGCCGCTTCATGAAGGGAGCGGAACGTCGGGGCCATTGAGGTTTTCCCACGTTGGGAGTTGTGGGATGCCCCCTTCAAGGATTCCTTCTGCGGGACAATTGAGACCTGTTGGACAGCTCCAGGACATCCCATATGGAATGACTCCAGAGCACCGTTCGCGGATGGATGCCTGGGAAGCCCGCCTCCCATTCCAATTGTCTCCTAGCAACAAGACAGTTTAGAGTTGATGGCTCTGCCGGAGCAACCAGGGTGGCTGAGTTGAAATGGGCTTTCCTGAGGATGGGTCCTAATGTGTTTTTGTGTCCATGAGGGCCTTGGAATGGGGCGGTGGCACCGGGACCCTGAAGTACTCTCCTAAGCTTTGGACATGGCTGCCATGCACAGGTTTCCTTGTGGAGACGAGATGAGTTCTGATGGGTGCCTCAGGAAAACCCCTATGCTCGTATTGGAATCAGGCTTTTGAGGACACATGCCCGTAACCCAAAGCAATGGATCTTAATATGGCCTCGGGTCCTGTCCGGTTCAATCTTCTTCTCTAGGGACATCCATCTATGGTATGAGTGGAGGTCGATTATCAGCTGGTGTCAGACAGCCCTTGTTTGTTCCGGGCGACCTACACTATTGGGATGACCTCAGGGACTTTCGAGGTTTCTCCTAATTTGTACGATTTTGGACCATGGAATGGGCAGTATTCCCATGGATTGGTAGGCACAGTCCTAATGTGTGGCTCCAGGGGCCCAGCCTGGAGGGTGTGTGGCCCAAGACTTTGAGGACAGAAGTCTGAAAACACAAACTCAACTTAGGTTTGGGGACGTAGGTATGGCAGGCCCGATCTACAAACCATGAGAAAAACTCTTCAGGATATGAAGAAAGTGCGAGTCTGAGGCGCTTGCTCAGGCTTTTGTCTCTGGATTTTGTATCAGCGATGGCCGTGGAATGTCGGGGAGGCCTCATGGGCCATGGACGAATCTTCCTCTCTGAGGATTTGGCCCGAATCCCAATTGCTTTTCGTCAATCTGTGGGATGGGAGGACTCCTTTCAGTTTTGTTACCTCAGGTGTCCCACCAAAAGAGGAATTCCAAAGCAAAGCCGTGGGGAAGACTGAAGGGACAACCCGAACTATGGTTAAAAATTGGGGCCTAGGGGCATGGCAAGCCCAATATGCTATCTCTTCATCCAGCCACTGAGAGGCCTTACTTGAGGACTGGGCTCAGCCTGAGGGTCACAATGTGTGTTTGTGACCAATGTGGCCCGCGAGCATGGGCGGGGCCTCATGGGCCACACTGGTTTCAACTACTCTGAACGTTGGACAGCATGCCAAACACAAGGTTTATTGCCATGGGGAAGGAGTTCTGATTTCTGCATCACCTTCAACCCTGGTCAGTGATAGGAGATAAGGTCTAGGTTCAGAAACCTGAAAACCGAGGTTGGGAAGAGATGACGACCTAAGGCCATGGCGGCTCGATGTGCACAGTGTGCGGCCAGCTGTCTGGGAGAGGCCAGGGGGTCCAGGCTCAGGCTGTGTCAGAAAGGACATTAGTGCCCTGGTCAGCCTATGTATTGGGGGTACAGCCAAGGTCGGTGCAAGTTGATCCTTATTTGGGGTTACTGGGTAGCCCCAGAGGACAATGTTTTTCTTCTGGAGGGCAGGAAGAGTGCTGCATTGTAGTTCTGGATTGCCAAACTGGAGGGCTTGTGGGCCAGAAGTCTGACGACAAAAGTCTGAGAACACAAGCTAGGCTTCGGTTTCTGGGTGAGGCCATGGCAGGCACAATCTACAGACCTGAATCGAGATCTCGTGCATCTGAAGACAGGGCGAGGATCAGACGATCGCTCAGGTTGGAGTTTCTGTCCCTGATGGCCCCTTCATGAATGGGGGGGCATCACGAGGCCATGGGGGTTTTCCCACGATGGGAGTTGTGAGAAGCTCCAAAGTGCAGAGAGTCTTCTGCAGAACAATTGAGCCCTTTTGTTTGGCTCCAGGCCAATGATTCTGAGCAGGGTTCTAAGGATGGATGGCTGGGTAGCCCACCTCGCATTCCAATTGTCTCCTAGCAACAAGACAGGTTAGATCTCCTGGATCTGTGGGGAGCAACCGAGGACGCTGAGTTGAAATGGACACCCCTGGGGATGGGTCCTAATGTGCTTTTGTGTCTATGGAGACCTTGGAATGAAGCGGTGGCACTGGGGCCCCAAAAGGTTCTCCTAAACAGAGGCTCTGACACAGCTCAAACGTGCAAGTTTCCCATGTGTAGATGAGATGTTTTCTGATGGGTGAGTCAAGAAACAGCTATATGCTGCTTTTGAAATCCAGGCCTCTGAGGAGAGATGCCTGGAAACCAAAGCAATGGATCTGATTAGTGCCTAGGGTCCTGTTCTTTCCTTTTTACCTCTGGGGACATCTGTCTATGGGTCTGAGTGCAGGTAGGTGCTCAGATGGGCTCAGATTGTCCCTGGATCAGGGACTTTTGAGGTTTATCCTATTAGGAGGGTTGAGGCCATTGGAATGGGCACACACAATTCTTTTGGAGAGGCCAAGTACAGTCCTCAGGTTTGGCTCCAGGGGCCTGAGCCTGTAGGTTGTGTAGGCCAGGGCTGTTTGGACAGTTGTCTGAAAACACAAACTCGGCTTATGTTTCGGGTCATAGGTATGGCAGGACTGATCTACAGACCATGAGGAGAACCTTTCGGGATTTGAAGGAAGGGTGAGTGTGAGGCTCCTGCTCAAGTTTTTGTCTCTGCATATCGTGTCACTCATGGTCGTGGAATTTCTGGGTGACTTCATGGGAAATGGACGAGTCTTACTCTCTGGTGGTTTGTCCCGTCCAAAGAGTTTGGGGTCATTCTGTGGGCTGGAAGAAGTCCGTTTTTTGTTGTTGTTGTTGTTGTTTTCTTTTTTAACCTCAGGTGTCCCACCAAATGAGGGATTCCAGAGCAGAGCCCTGGGGAGGGGCGACTGGACAATCAGAAATCTGGTTAAAAATTGGGGCCTAGGGACATGTCAAGCCCATTATGACATCTAATGGTCCAGCCACAAAGAGGACTTACTAGAGGACAGGACTCATGCTGAGGGTCACAATGCGTGTGTATGCCCTCGTCGCACTCAAGAATGGGTGGGGCCTCAGGGTGAATGCTGGTTTCTCCTTCACTGAACGTTGGACAAAGTGCCAACCACAAGGGTTCTTGCCATGGGTAAGGAGGAGTTCTGATTTCTGCATCACACTCACCCCTGGGCAGTTATTGGAGATAAGGTCTCGGTTCTGAAGCCTGAAAACTGAGGTACAGAAGAGAGGATACCTAAGGCCATGGCAGGTTTTATGTGCTCAGTGTGCAGTCAGCTTTCTCGGTGTTGGTCAGGAGATCCGGGCTCAGGTTGTGTTCGACAGTGCATTAGTGCCCAGTTTAGACTATATAATTTCGGTAAAGTCGAGTGCTGTGTAGGTTGATCCTCATTTAAGGTGCCTGGGCAGCTCATGAGGCAATAATTTTTTTTCTAGAGGGCAGGCAGAGTGCTGCATTGTGGGTCCGGAATTGCCAAACTTGAGGGCTTCGGGGCCAGGAGTGTGAGGACGGAAGTGTGAGAAGACAAGGCAGACTTGGGTTTCAGGGCGAGGGCACGGCAGGTACCCCCTGCAGATCTGAACCAATATCTCATGCATCTGAAGTCAGGGCGAGGATCAGACGTTGGCTCAGGTTGGAGTTTCTGTGCATGACGGCCGCTTCATGAAGGGAGCGGAATCTCGAGGCCATTGAGGTTTTCCCACTTTGGGAGTTGTGGGATGCCCCCTTCAAGGATTCCTTCTGCGGGACAATTGAGACCTCTTGGACAGCTCCAGGACATCCCATATGGAATGACTACAGAGCACCGTTCGCGGATGGATGCCTGGGAAGCCTGACTCCCATTCCAATTGTCTCCTAGCAACAAGACAGTTTAGAGTTGATGGCTCTACCGGAGCAACCAGGGTGGCTGAGTTGAAATGGACTTTCCTGAGGATGGGTCCTAATGTGTTTTTGTGTCCATGAGGGCCTTGGAATGGGGCGGTGGCACCGGGACCCTGAAGTACTCTCCTAAGCTTTGGACATGGCTCCCATGCACAGGTTTCCTTGTGGAGACGAGATGAGTTCTGATGGGTGCCTCAGGAAAACCCCTATGCTCGTATTGGAATCAGGCTTTTGAGGACACATGCCCGTAACCCAAAGCAATGGATCTTAATATGGCCTAGGGTCCTGTCTGGTTCAATATTCTTCTCTAGGGACATCCAACTATGGTATGAGTGGAGGTCGATTATCAGCTGGTGTCAGACAGCCCTTGTTTGTTCCGGGCGACCTACACTATTGGGATGACCTCAGGGACTTTGGAGGTTTCCCCTAATTTGTACGATTTTGGACCATGGAATGGGCAGAATTCCCATGGATTGGTAGGCACAGTCCTAATGTGGGGCTCTAGGGGCCCAGCCTGGAGGGTGTGTGGCCCAAGACTTTGAGGACAGAAGTCTGAAAACACAAACTCAACTTAGGTTTGCGGACGTGTGTATGGCAGGCCCGATCTACAAACCATGAGAAAAACTCTTCAGGATATGAAGAAAGTGCGAGTCTGAGGTGCTTGCTCAGGCTTTTGTCTCTGGATTTTGTATCAGCGATGGTAGAATCTACAGACCTGAATCGACTTCTCTTGCATCTGAAGTCAAGGCGAGGATCAGTCGATCGCTCAAGTTGGTGTTTCTGCCCTGATGGCCCCTTCACGAAGGGGGGGCATCAAGAGGCCATGGGGGTTTTCCCACGATGGGATTTGTGAGAAGCTCCAAACTGCAAAGTGACTTCTGCAGGACAATTGATTCCTATTGATTGGCTCCAGGCCAATGATTCTGAGCAGGGTTTTAAGGATGCATGGCTTGGTAGCCCACCTCGCATTCCAATTGTCTCCTAGAAACAAGACAGGTTAGATATGCTGGATCTGGGGGAGCAACCGAGGAGGCTTAGTTGAAATGGACTCTCCTATGGATGGGTCCTAATGTGCTTTTTGTCTATGGAGACCTTGGAATGAAGCGGTGGCACTGGGGCCCTGAAGGGTTCTCATAAACAGCGGCTTTGACACAGCTCCAACGTGCAAGTTTCCCATGTGTAGATGAGATGTTTTCTGATGGGTGAGTCATGAAACAGCCATATGCTGGTTTTTAAATCCAGGCCTCTGAGGAGAGATGCCTGGAAACCAAAGCAATGGATATGATTAGTGCCTAGGGCCTGTTCTTTCCTTTTTACCTCTGGGGACATCTGTCTATGGGTCTGAGTACATGTAGGTGCTCAGATGGGCTCAGATTGCCCCTGTTTTACCTGGGAAGCCACCACTAATGAGATGGATCAGGGACTTTGGAGGTTTATCCTATTAGAAGGGATGTGGCCATTGGAATGGGCACACAGAATTCCCTTGGAGAGGGCAAGTACAGTCCTCAGGTTTGGCTCCAGGGGCCTGAGCCTGTAGGTTGTGTAGGCCAGGTCTGTCGCTCTCGACTTGCAAGAACGACCCGCAGACGAGGTGGGTGGCAAACTTCTTTATTCAATCTTAGCCCCGGGACCCCGTTCACCGATTATAGCCCCAAGTTATAGAACACAGTGGATAGAAAGCAACCAATCACCACATAACACAACTACTATAACATCCAATCAGAAGGGATACAGATGACTTCAATCCAGATCATGCGGGGAGCTCGTGCCTACTGACGTGAGCCCCTGAAACTTATTGTTCACTCTGTTTTTGTGCCGTTCCCATGGTCCCTGGTTAATCTTATACTAGTCCCGATACTTCAGTACAGGTTGTGCGTTGCCTGGAGCGCTCCCACATAAACATTCACCTGCCCTTCTCCTCAAGCCTCGCCTGGTACGTGACTCCCAGCTTCTGCTGCATGGCTCTCCACAGCTCCCCCTTTTTTATTTATTACATGGCATGGATCGTGCCTGTCTTAGGTTGCCAATCCTCAACACACATGCTTACCCGTCATCGGGTACTCCCCTTCACCGAGGAGCCCCTGTCTTAGGTTGCTATGGTGAGGGACCAGTCTTACCCGTCTTTGGCTACCGACCCAGCATACAGAGCCATATTCAGGGGGAGGCATCCTTTTAGGCAGCAAAGCCAGTTTTGAGACGCTTGAGGCAGCAGGGTACTAGCTATGGTGGGAGCAACCCATAATCAAGGTTGCCGTGTAGTTTTGTCACGAGCAGCTCGTTGCTGATTCCGCACAATGGCTCGCACTTTATATAATTCTGCAAGCATGAATTTCACCACACAGGGAAAGAGGCACATGAATAAAAGCATAAGTATTAACACTCCTATAATAGAGCCTATAGCATACCAAGTACGTGATAGCAAAGGAATATGAGAAAATAGCGAATTTACAAAATTGTCAGCAAGCTGAGCCACGGGCAGCTTGGCATGCGGAGCTTCTGCAATATTCAAAATCTCTTGATGTAACTGCAGCAAGTCAAGGGACACATTAGAGTTAGACCATGCCCCTTCAAGGTGGTACAACACTCGACCCCAGGAAGTTTCTGTGACATTATAGCGCTTGGGGGTGACACAGATCCAGTGGTAGTCACTATGGCATTGGATCCTAGTTCGCAATTTCAAACTTTGACGTTCGTCCCCCAGAAACTTCACAGCATCATATAAGGCATTTAGTCTGGTTTCAACGCTTTTGTCTATATCCTCTTGTGTTCCCAAGGCCAGAGAAGTATTATGTGCCAGATGATCTACAGTATCTGCAGCTTGCACTGCTTGAGTTAAAGAAATAGATGCAGTAACAGTTGTAGCAATTATTGTTATAAGAGAAACTATACCTAAGATCAACAATCCTAATTCTCGTCTAGGCCGACTAAGGGCATTCTGTACCCGATCCCACAATTCTAACCCAGGGTTAGAGTACCATGGCTTAGATATATTAACAGGAAGCATGATAAAGGGGGGTTGTCGAACTACTAATACACCATCATCTACCGAGACACCCTGAATGCAGTTAGTTAAAGTACAATTCGGACAGAGCAGGTGATATGTAGCTTTATCTTTTTTAATGGTGAGATCCTCTACTAGCAGCATAAAAGGTCTAGGCACACACGCTTGAGGGTATCTATCCTCTAGATCTTGGGCTTCCTTGTTCCAACGGGTTGCTTTTCCAAAAGCGGCTAAAAGCTTCCATATTTCCGTTTGTACTGGATACCCTCTTGGCGGAGCAAGTATAGGAGGTACCTTTGGCTTAAAAGCCTGGGTAGGTGCCCTAGATCCCCAATCTAAAAGTGTAAATCCCTCCTCAAGGGTGTAAGCAGTGGCCTTCTTTTCCACACATAACCTCCAGGGAACGTCTATTCCTTTAGATATTCCCAACTGAGCTGCACATAATGGGATATCCCGGGGAATCTTACCTATTGATGTTGCATGGCCAGCAGTTACCCCTGCTATAGTCACATCATCATAATAAACTAGTGTAAACACCCACAAGCAATGTGATCGTCTACCATTCATGGAGAAGCACATAGGATACATGTCAGAATAGCCCTTATAAGAAATATTCGCCTGTTGCGGCTGTATATGTACTGAGGAAGGGGATCCTAGTAAAACAGTATCATTAACATAGACAGGGACAGAACTCATTTCCCAACTTACAGGTTGCAGTAAAGGCGGATCAGGAACGTATGCCCAGTATACAGAGCCTTGAACCGTTAACACTTGCATACAAATGAACAGTAATGACAGGTACAAGTCCAAAAGAGAAAATTGCGCTTTAGACTGAGTCATTTGAGGAAGGAGTCGAAGCTTGGTGATCTTCTGCCTCGGCGGCAGTTGGGTCGGTTCCAGGTCCCCGGGGGCAGGCTGCAGGATGATCATCATCACTGTCATCCACAGTAGCAGCATCTTCCACAGGTTCCACGGCCACCAGCCTGGTGAGACGTTCCGGCACCCAGAGCGGGACAGGCGCATCCTGTGGAAAAACACAAAGGGAACCTCGGTGCCACCGGAGCACCGGGTCAGGGCCCTTCCATGAACCAGTAAGGACATCCTTCCACTTCACCATAGATTGTTGCGTTTTCTGTTGGCCCCAATGGCGCTCTGCAGCTGAAACGCCGTCTTTGTCAAGTGTGAGAAAATTTAAAATAAAAGTGGTCAAGTTGGTAAGGTCTGTAGGCGTGTGATGCTCCTCTCCAATTCCCCCTTTTTGTATTTTTTGCAAGGTAGTTTTAAAGGTCAGGTGAGTGCGCTCTATGACACCCTGGCCTCGAGGGTTATAAGGAATGCCTGTAACATGGTGAATATCATAACAGGCTAGAAAGTTTGAAAAGCTTTTAGAAGTATAAGCAGGAGCATTGTCTGTCTTTAATTGTTTAGGCACTCCCCAGCAGGCAAAGCTGCGCAGGCAATGAGATATCACGTTTTTAACATTTTCTCCTCGCAGGGGGGTTGCGCTAACGACCCCTGAGCAGGTATCCACACTCACATGAACGCATTTTTGTTGCCCAAAAGAAGGTATATGTGTTACATCCATTTGCCACAGATGGTTGGGCAATAGTCCCTTAGGATTTACCCCGAAGGAGGGCATGGGCAAGTGTACCACACAATTGCCACAAGACTTTACGATATCTCGTGCGTCAGCTCTGGAGATATGAAAGCGTGCCTTTAATGTTTGGGCATTCACATGCCATTTATCATGATGTCTTTTAGCATCTTCTAGAGCATTACAAACATAAAAGCGCGCAGCTGAATCAGCCATTCGGTTTCCCTCAGCCATAGGTCCTGGAAGGTCTGAATGTGCTCTAAGATGTCCAATATAAAAAGGGGCACCACGGGAGAGTATAAGGTGTTGCAATTCAGCCAGCAGGGAGGAAATTTCTGACTGGCTGGCTGAAATAATAGCAGTTTCTATAGACCTGGTGGCTGCAACTGCATATTTGCTATCTGAGATAATATTAAAGGGTTGATTTAGAAACCTTTGTAAAACACACATAATCACCAACAATTCTGTTCTCTGGGCTGAAGTCGAGGGCACAACAACAGGAATTATTTTTCCTTCCACCACATAAGCGCCAGTTCCTGCTTTACTGCCATCTGTAAATACTGTGAGGGCCCCGATTAATGGCTCCAATCGACAGGATTTAGGCCAAATAAGGGGTGTATTTTTATAAAACTCAATGAGAGGGTGTGAGGGATAATGATTATTAAATATAACAGGATAAGCAACTGTCAGGATGGCCCAATCGTCATTTTCATGCGTTAAAATGCTTATTTGGGTTTTATCATAAGGGATTATGCAAACATCGGGCAGTTTCCCTAGGACCTGTATGCTGGCTTTAAAGGCTTTATTTGCCACTGTAGCTACAGCTGTAGCATACGGGGTGATGACACGGCTAAGATTATGGGGTAGTTAAATCCATAGTAGGGGTCCTCCTTGCCATAAGGCCCCCGTGGGTGATCCAGGGGATGGAATAATTATGACACTTATAGGCTTTTCCGGGTCACATCTATCTGCTGCTGTTAAAGCTAGCCTGCTTTCAACTAACTGTAATGATTCAATAGCAGCTGGAGTGAGTACTCTTGGGGAGTCTAATGCAGGGTCCCCAGGCAGAATATCGAATAAAGGTTTCAGCTCTGCAGTAGTAATTTTTATGTATGGTCAAATCCAGTTAATGTCCCCTAAAAGTTTTTGGAAATCATTCAATGTATGCAAGTGATCTCTACGGATTTGAATTAGCTGAGGCTTTACTGACGTTTTAGAGAGCTGCATACCAAGGTAATTTTGTAGGCCGCCTGCTTGGATTTTTTCAGGGGATATAGTTAGACCCCATTTTGCTAACTGTTCCTGTAGGAAGGTTAGAGCTGAAGGAAGAGACCTCTCATTTGGCCCACAAATCAAGATATCATCCATATAATGATAACAAAGCAGGTCTGGAAATGCTTTTCGGAAAGGCTCTAGTGCTTGGCTTACATACAACTGACACAAGGTGGGGCTATTGGCCATCCCCTGAGGAAGTACTTTCCATTCATACCGTTGATCTAGCTCAGCATGATTAATTGATGGCAGAGTAAATGCAAAGCGCTCTATATCTGCAGGGTGTAGTGGAATGGAAAAGAAACAGTCTTTGATGTCAATTACAATAGAAGGCCAGTTTCTTGGCAACGCCGTCACGACTGGGAGCCCTAACTGAATGGGTCCCATGACCTGCATTTGATCATTAATCTGTCGTAGGTCATGTAGCAATCGCCAGTTGCCTGATTTCTTTCTTATTACAAATATGGGTGTATTCCATGGGGATGTGGATTTTTGAATATGCCCTGCTTTGAGTTGTTCTTGAACTAGCTCTTTTGCCGCTAGTAATTTTTCTTTTGTTAAAGGCCACTGAGGCACCCAGCGCGGCTCTGGTGTTTTCCAAGTTATGCGAATTGCCTCAGTGGCCGCTAGGAAAAAACCTGACCCCCCATAGAAGGCGGATTGGGATCTCCCTGGCCCTTGGTCCCAAGCCCTTGGCCAGGCTTATATTCCATGTTTCTCATCATGCTTTGGGAGGCCTCACTGTATAACTTTTCTGTAGTAAGTTTGATATTCATTTGCTCCAGCACATCGCGCCCCCACAAAGAAACAGGGGTGGAACAGACATATGGTTGGAAAATGCCTTTATGTCCTTCCTCATCCTCCCAGTCCAAAGATGCAGCACTAATATCAGGACTGGTAGCTATCCCTAGTCCCCGGAGGGTCTGGCTGGCTTTAACTAGAGCCCAGGCTTTAGGCCAATCTAGACAATTTATAATGCTTTTGTCTGCTCCTGTATCTAGGAGTCCCCAGAATAGTTTACCTCTAATCTTTAATTTAAGCATAGGTCTCTCTTTCATGCTCATAGTAAGGCATGCGAGGGAGGATCCCGTGGATCCGAAACCTCCTTTTCTAGTCTGGCCTGTAGAGGGATATTTTTCATGATTACTAGGCAAAATCAAAAGCTGTGCAATTCTGTCCCCTGGATTTATAATATTAATTCCCTTAGGAGATGATATCAGAATTTTAACTTCCCCTTCAAAATCAGGATCAATCACTCCCGGATGGACCTGAAGCCCTCGTAAAGTACAAGAACTTCTGCCAAGAAGGAGTCCCACCGTTCCTTTTGGAGGCCCTCCAGACAGGTCAGATGGCACAGCCTGCACCCCCATCTCAGGTGTTAAGACCATTCGGGTGGTGGCACAGACGTCAAGTCCGGCGGAGCCTGTTGTGGCTCCCCGGGGCCCTGCAGGAATTGACTCCCCTGATCGCTGGGTGGGTACAGCCATCGTGGCTTGACTGGCAGGGACATCGCCACCCCGTACATTTGATTCGGGCCCCGGGGGCTGGGGCCATGCCCCTCGTTTTTTGGACTCCCCCAATTATTAGGTGGTAACGGATTTCCTTGTATATCCGCCACAGATCGGCATTCTTGTGCCCAATGATTTCCTTTTCTACATCGTGGACACAGTTGAGGTTTTTTCCTTGCCGGCTTATTCGGGGAGGCTTTTCCAAATGGAACTCATCTTTGGGGGCAGTCTCTTTTTAGATGGCCCTCCTGTCTGCACTGGAAACATTTCCGGGGGTGGGCTCCTTGCTGTCCTTGCATAGCCTGAGCAAAGGCTGCAGCCATAACCTGCCCCTGAATTACTGGCCCTGTAATGTCTCTGCAGACCTTGATATAGGCAGAAAGATCTTTAGCCCTCCATGGCCTAATGGCTTCACGGCACCATTTATTAGCATTTTCATAGGCTAATTGTTTAATTAAAGGCATAGCAGAGTCAGTATCTCCAAACATCCTGCCCGCAACCTGCATCAGCCTGTCCACAAAATCAGCATAGGGCTCATTTGGCCCCTGTACTACTCTAGACAGTTGTCCTTGCAAATCATTTACACCCCTCAATGTTTTCCAGGCCCTAACGGCCGCTGTAGCAATCTGTTGAAATACGGCAGGGGGGTAGGTGGCCTGTACCTGAGCCTGGGGATATGGTCCAGTGCCTGTCAGCATTTCTGAGTTCCACTGGGGATTTCCCGTAGCTGCATTTCTCCGCGCTGTATCCTGGCAATTATCCTGATTTTGAATTTTCCATTCCAGATATTGCCCTCCGCTCAAAACTGCTCTAGCTAAATTGCTCCAATCCTCAGGAGTGAGGGTGAGCGCTCCCAGCGATTCCACAAGGGAGACAGTAAAGGCTGCCTGGGGTCCGTAGGCACTAAGTGCTTCCTTAAGTTGTTTCACCAGTTTAAAATCTAGCGGCTGATGATATCTCTGCTGATTTTGATCTTCCAGTACTGGGAAAAACCCTTTTCCTGGACCTAAGACCTCTCTCCAGTTTGCCGCGGTGCAGTCTGAGCAATGGCAGACTTTTGCACAGCCTGACCGATATGGTGGGGGCCATTCATAAGGTGGCGCCGTGGGGCTGGAATGAGGAGTCGGCGCACGGTCTATTTCTGCTTCTGGTTGTTTCACAGCTATGGGTTTTGCCTCTGTTGGTAAGCCTAAAGCCTCTGGATTCTTTTTCTCCTTACCCCCTTTTTGATTTTGAGTTAGTTCATCTGGAAGTCCCTCTGAACTCTCACTATCCGCCTCAGAGCCCTGGGAAAAGCCCTTATAGGATTCCTCCTTTAATTGTTCTAATATTTCCCCTCCTTGCTGAATCACCTGTTTTAGCCGCTCCCGAGATGACTACAAACATACTTTCACAAGGGACCACACGGCAAGAGTGCCGGCGTTCACGGTGGGGTTCTGCCTTAAATCCTCTCCTAGATGTTCCCACTGAGGCACATTCAGAAGTCCCTCCTCTATAAACCAGGGGGCGATTTCTCCTACTTCCTTTAAAAAGGCACGATCTGTTTTTGATTTTAAAGGCGTGCCATTTGCTTTGAGAATGTCCTTTAAAGGACCTTCCATCCTATATCTAGTAAGCTCGTTTCCCAATCTGGAAATCTTTTGCTATCCAGGTCTCCGTGAACTTTTAAAACTACAGCTATACTCGTCCAGAGACCTGTCCTGTCCGTAGACAGAGATGGTGGCCAACTTCCCCTTTTGTTGCTCTTACCCCAATCCTCGTTCTGCGCTCGGCGTCGGGTCCCGGGTTTTCGGCACCAGATGTCGCTCTCGACCCGCAAGAACGACCCACAGTCGAGGTGGGTGGCAAACTTCTTTATTCAATCTTCAGCCGCAGGACCCCGTACACCGATTATAGCCCCAAGTTATAGTACACAGTGGATAGAAAGCAACCAATCACCACATAACACAACTACTATAACATCCAATCAGAAGGGATACAGATAAATTCAATCCAGATCATGCGGGGAGCTCGTGCCTACTGACGTGAGCCCCCGAAACTTATTGTTCACTCTTTTTTTGTGCCGTTCCCATGGTCCCTGGTTAATCTTATACTAGTCCCGATACTTCAGTACAGGTTGTGCGTTGCCTGGAGCGCTCCCACATAAACATTCACCTGCCCTTCTCCTCAAGCCTCGCCTAGTACGTGACTCCCAGCTTCTGCTGCATGGCTCTCCTCAAGGTCTGTTTGGACAGTTGTCTGAAAACACAAACTTGGCTTATGTTTCAGGTCATAGGTATGGCAGGACTTATCTACAGACCATGAGGAGAACTTTTCGGGATTTGAGAAAAGGGCGAGTGTGAGGCTCTTGCTCAAGTTTTTGTCTCTGGATATCGTGTCACTCATTGTCGTGAAATATCTGGGTGACTTCATGGGAAATGGACGAGTCTTACTCCCTGGTGGTTTGGCCCAGTCCAAAGCGTTTGGGGTCACTCTGTGGGATGGAAGAAGTCCCGTTTTTTTTTTTATGTTGTTTTCTTTTTAACCTCAGGGGTCCCACCAAATGAGGGATTCCAGAGTAGAGCCTTGGGGGGGGTGACTGGACAATCAGAAATCTGGTTAAAAATTGGCGCCTAGGGACATATCAAGCCCATTATGACATCTAATGGTCCAGTCACTGAGAGGACTTACTAGAGGACAGGACTCATGAGGGTCACAATGCGTGTTTATGCGCTTGTCGAACTCAAGAATGGGCGGGGCCTCAGGGTGAATGCTGGTTTCTCCTACACTGAACGTTGGACGACGTGCCAACCACAAGGTTTCTTACCATGGGTAAGGAGGTGTTCTGATTTCTGCATCACACTCACCCCTGGGCAGTGATTGGAGATAATGTCTCGGTTCTGAGGCCTGAAAACTGAGGTAGGGAAGAGAGGATACCTCAGGCCATGGCGGGTTTTATGTGCTCAGTGTGCGGTCTGCTTTCCGGGTTTGGTCAGGAGGTCCGGGCTCAGGTTGTGTCCGACAGTGCATTAGTGCCCAGGTTAGACTATATAATTTGGGTGAAGTCGAGTGCTGTGGAGGTTTATCCTCATTGAAGGTGCCTGGGCAGCTCATGAGGCAACAATTTTTTTCTAGAGGGCAGGCAGAGTGCTGCATTGTGGGTCCGGAATTGCCAAACTTGAGGGCTTCGGGGCCAGGAGTGTGAGGACGGAAGTCTGAGAAGACAAACTAGACTTCGGTTTCAGGGCGAGGGCTACGGCAGGTACCCCCTACAGATCTGAACCAATACTCATGCATCTGAAGTCAGGGCGAGGATCAGACGTTGGCTCAGGTTTGAGTTTCCGTGCATGACGGCCACTTCATGAAGGGAGCGGAATCTCAAGGCCATTGAGGTTTTCCCACGTTGGGAGTTGTGGGATGCACCCTTCAAGGATTCCTTCTGCGCAACAATTGAGACCTGTTGGACAGCTCCAGGACATCCCATATGGAATGACTCCAGAACACCGTTCGAGGATGGATGCCTGGGAAGCCCGCCTCGCATTCCAATTGTCTCCTAGCAACAAGACAGTTTAGATCTGATAGCTCTGCGGGAGCAACCGGGGTGGCTGAGTTGAAATGGACTTTCCTGAGGATGGGTCCTAATGTGTTTTTGTGCCCATGAGGGCCTTGGAATGGGTTGGTGGCACCGGGACCCTGAAGAACCCTATGCTTTGGACATGGCTCCCATGCACAGGTTTCCTTTTGGAGACGAGATGAGTTCTGCTGGGTGCCTCAGCAAAACCCCTATGCTCGTATTGGATTCAGGCTTTTGAGGAGACATGCCTGTAAACCAAGGCAATGGATCCTATTATGGCCTAGGGTCCTGTCTGGTTCAATCTTCTCCTCTGGGGACATCCATTTATGGTATGAGTGGAGGTAGATTATCATCTGGTGTCAGACAGCCCTTGTTTGTTCCGGGCGACCTACACTATTGGGATGGCCTCAGGGACTTTGGAGGTTTCTCCTAATTTATACGATTTTGGACAATGGAATGGGCAGAATTCCCATGGATTGGTAGGCACAGTCCTAATGTGTGGCTCCAGGGGCCCCAGCCTGGAGGGTGTGGGGCACAGGACTTTGAGGACAGAAGTCTGAAAACACAAACTCAGCTTACGTTTGGGGACGTAGGTATGGCAGGCCCGATCTACAAACCATGAGAAGAACTCTTCAGGATATGAAGAAAGTGCGAGTCTGAGGCGCTTGCTCAGGTTTTTGTATCTGGATTTTGTATCAGCGATGGCACAATCTACAGACCTGTATCGAGATCTCGTGCATCTGAAGTCAGGGCGAGGATCAGACTACCGCTTAAGTTGGTGTTTCTGTCCCTAATGGCCCCTTCACGAAAGGGCGGCATCACGAGACCATGGGGGTTTTCCCAAGATGGGATTTGTGAGAAGCTCCAAACTGCAAAGTGTCTTCTGCAGGACAATTGAGACCTATTGTTTGGCTCCAGGCCAATGATTCTGAGCAGGGTTCTAAGGATGCATGGCTGGCTAGCCCACCTCGCATTCCAATTGTCTCCTAGAAACAAGACAGGTTAGATCTGCTGGATCTGGGGGAGCAACCGAGGATGCTGAGTTGAAATGGACACCCCTGGGGATGGGTCCTAATGTGCTTTTGTGTCTATGGAGACCTTGGAATGAAGCGGTGGCACTGGGGCCCTGAAGGGTTCTCCTAAACAGAGGCTTTGACACAGCTCCAACGTGCAAGTTTCCCATGTGTAGATGAGATGTTTTCTGATGGGTGAGTAAAGAAACAGCCATATGCTGGTTTTGAATTCCAGGCCTCTGAGGAGAGATGCCTGGAAACCAAAGCAATGGATATGATTAGTGCCTAGGGGCCTGTTCTTTCCTTTTTACCTCTGGGGACATCTGTCTATGGGCCTGAGTACAGGTAGTTGCTCAGATGGGCTCAGATTGCCCCTGTTTTACCTGGGAAGCCACCACTAATGAGATTGATCAGCGACTTTGGAGGTTTATCCTATTAGAAGGGATGTGGCCATTGGAATGGGCACACACAATTCCCTTGGAGAGGGCAAGTACAGTCCTCAGGTTTTGCTCCAGGGGCCTGAGCCTGCAGGTTGTGTAGGCCAGGGCTGTTTGGACAGTTGTCTGAAAACACAAACTTGGCTTATGTTTCAGGTCATAGGTATGGCAGGACTTATCTACAGACCATGAGGAGAACTTTTCGGGATTCGAGAAAAGGGCGAGTGTGAGGCTCTTGCTCAAGTTTTTGTCTCTGGATATCGTGTTACTCATGGTCGTGAAATTTCTGGGTGACTTCATGGGAAATGGACGAGTCTTACTCCCTGGTGGTTTGGCCCAGTCCAAAGCGTTTGGGGTCATTCTGTGGGATGGAAGAAGTCCGTTTTTTTTTTTTTTGATGTTGTTTTCTTTTTAACCTCAGGTGTCCCACCAAATGAGGGATTACAGAGTAGAGCCCTGGGGGGTGGTGACTGGACAGTCAGAAATCTGGTTAAAAATTGGGGCCTAGGGACATATCAAGCCCATTATGACATCTAATGGTCCAGTAACTGAGAGGACTTACTAGAGTACAGGACTCATGCTGAGGGTCACAATGCGTGTGTATGCCCTTGTCGCACTCAAGAATGGGCGAGGCCTCAGGGTGAATGCTGGTTTCTCCTACACTGAACGTTGGACGACGTGCCAACCACAAGTTTTCTTACTATGGGTAAGGAGGTGTTCTGATTTCTGCATCACACTCACCCCTGGGCAGTGATTGGAGATAATGTCTCGGTTCTGAGACCTGAAAACTGAGGTAGGGAAGAGATGATGACCTAAGGCCATGGCGGGTCTTATGTGCTCAGTGTGCGGTCTGCTTTCCGGGTGTTGGTCAGGAGGTCCGGGCTCAGGTTGTGTCCGACAGTGCATTAGTGCCCAGGTTAGACTATATAATTTGGGTGAAGTCGACTGCTGTGGAGGTTTATCCTCATTGAAAGTGCCTGGGCAGCTCATGAGGCAATAATTTTTTTCTAGAGGGCAGGCAGAGTGCTGCATTGTGGGTCCGGAATTGCCAAACTTGAGGGCTTCAGGGCCAGGAGTGTGAGGACGGAAGTCTGAGAAGACAAGCTAGACTTGGGTTTCAGGGCGAGGGCACGGCAGGTACCCCCTGCAGATCTAAACCAATACTCATGCATCTGAAGTCAGGGCAAGGATCAGACGTTGGCTCAGGTTGGAGTTTCCGTGCATGACGGCCGTTCATGAAGGGAGCGGAATCTCGAGGCCATTGAGGTTTTCGCACGTTGGGAGTTGTGGGATGCCCTCTTCAAGGATTCCTTCTGCTGGACAATTGAGACCAGTTGGACAGCTCCAGGACATCCCATATGGAATGACTCCAGAGCACCGTTCGAAAATGGAGCCTGGGAAGCCAGCCTCGCATTCCAATTGTCTCCTAGCAACAAGACAGTTTATTTCTGATGGCTCTGCGGGAGCAACCGGGGTGGCTGAGTTGAAATGGACTTTCCTGAGGATGGGTCCTAATGTGTTTTTGTGTCCATGAGGGCCTTGGAATGGGGCGGTGGCACCGGGACCCTGAAGAACTCTCCTATGCTTTGGACATGGCTCCCATGCACAGGTTTCCTTGTGGAGACGAGATTTGTTCTGATGGGTGCCTCAGGAAACCACTTATGCTGGTATTGGAATCCAGGCTTTTGAGGAGACATGCCTGTAAACCAAAGCAATGGATCCGATTATGGCCTAGGGGCCTGTCTGGTTCAATCTTCTTCTCTGGCGATATCCCTCTATGGAATGAGTGGAGGTAGATGCTCAACTGGTGTCAGACCGCCCTTGTTGTACCTGGATACCTACACTATTGGGATTGCCTCGGGTACTTTGGAGAGTTCTCCTAATTTGTACGATTTTGGACATCGGAATGGGCAGAATTCCCATGGATTGGGTAGGCACTGTCCTAATGTGTGTCTCCAGGGGCCCCAGCATGGAGGGTGTGTGGCCCAGGACTTTGAGGACAGAAGTCTGAAAACACAAACTCAGCTTAGGTTTGGGGACGTAGGTATGGCAGGCCCAATCACAAACCATGAGAAGAACTCTTAAGGATATGAAGAAAGAGCGAGTCTGAGGCGCTTGCTCAGGATTTTGTCTCTGGATTTTGTATCAACGATGGCCGTGGAATGTGGGGAGGCCTCATGGGCCATGAACGAAACTTCCTCTCTGTGGATATGGCCCAGTCCAAATTGTTTTTCGTCAATCTGTGGGATGTGAGATCTCCTTTCAGGTTTGTTACGTCAGGTGTCCCAACTAAGAGGAATTCCAAGGGAGAGCCCCGGGGAAGAGTGAAGGGACAACCCAAACTTGGTTAAAAATTGGGGCCTAGGTGCATGCAGTCCCAATAGCTGTCTCTTTTCTAGCCACTGAGAGGCCTTACTTGAGGACTGGGTTCAGGCTGAGGGTTAAAATGTGTGTTTGTGACCAATGTGCCCCGCGAGCATGGGCCACAATGGTTTCAACTACACTGAACTTTGGACAACATGCCAATCATAAGGATTCTTGCCATGGGGAATGAGTTCTGATTTCTGCATCATTTTCAACCCTGGGCAGTGGTTGGAGATAAGGTCTAGGTTGTAATGTCTGAAAATTACCGTTGGGAAGAGATGGCGACCTAAGTCCATGGCGGGTCTGATGTGCTCAGTGTGCGGTCAGCTGCCTTGGTGTTGGTCAGAAAGTTCGAGCTCAGGTTGTGTCAGACAGTGCATTAGTGCCCAGGTTAGACTGTATAATTTGGGTACAGTTGAGTGCCGTGTAGGTTTTCCGCCTTTGAGGTGCCTGGGCAGATCATTAGGCAAGATATTTTTCTAGAGGGCAGGCAGGGTGCTGCATTGTGTGTCCGGAATTGCCAAACGTGAGGGCTTCTGGGCCACGAGTGTGAGGACATAAGTCTGAGAACACAAGCTAGACATTGGCTTCAGGCCGAGGGCACGGCAGGTACCCCCTGCACATCTGAATTACATCTCATGCATCTGAAGTCACGGCGAGGATCAGATTTGGCTCAGCTTAGAGTTTCTGTGCATGACTGCCCCTTCATGAACGGAGGGGAATCTCAAGGACATGGAGGTTTTCCCATGTTGGGAGTTGTGGGATGCCCCCTTCAAGGATTCCTTCTGAGGCACAATTGAGTTCTGTTTGGCAGCTCCAGGACATCCCATATGGAATGAATCCAGAGCACCGTTCGAGGATGGATGCCAGGGAAGCCCGGCTCGCATTCCAATTGTCTCCTAGCAACAAGACAGTTGAGATCGGAATCTCAGCGGGAGTAACCGCGGTGGCTGAGTTAAAATGGATTTTCTTGAGGATGGGGCTTTATGTGTGTTTGTGTTCATGAGGGCCTTGGAATGGGGCGGTGGCACCGGGACCCCGAAGTATTCTCCTAAGCTTTTGACATAGCTCCCAGCACAAGTTTCCTTGTGGAGCCGAGATTTGTTCTGATGTGTGTCTCACGAAACCCCCTATGCTGGTCTTGGAATCCAGGCTTTTGAGGAGACATGCCTGTAAACCAAATCAATGGATCCGATTATGGCCTACTGTCCTGTCTGGTTCCATCTTCTTCTCTGGGGACATCCATCTATGGTATGTGGAGGTAGATGCTCTGTTGGTGTCAGACCGCCCTTGTTTGACCCGGGAGACCTACACTATTGGTATGGCCTCAGGGAATTTGGAGCTTTCTCCTAATTTGTACGATTTTGGACAATGGATGGGCAGGTTTCCTATGCATTGGGTAGGAAAAGTCCTAACGTCTGGATTCAGGGGCCCCAGCCTGGATGGTGTGTGGCCCAGGACTTTGAGGACAGAAGTCTGAATACACAAACTCAACTTAGGTTTTGGGGACGTAGGTATGGCAGGCCCAATCTACAAACCATGAGAAGAACTCTTCAGGATATGAAGAAAGAGCGAGTCTGAGGCACTTGCTCAGGCTTTTGTCTCTGGATTTTGTATCAATGATGGCTGTGGTATGTGGTGAGGCTTCAAGGGCCATGGACGAATCTTTGTCTCTGTGTATTTGGCCCGGTCCCAATTGTTTTTCGTCAATCTGTGGGATGGGAGGTGTTCTTTCAGTTCTATTTCCTCTGGTGTTCCAACCAAAGAAGAATTCCAAAGCAGAACCCTTAAGATTGAAGGGACAACACAAAATATGTTTAAAAATTGAGGCCTAAGGTCATGGCAGGCCCAATATGCTGTCTCTTCATCCAGCCACTAAGAGGCCTTACTTGAGGACTGGGCTCAGGCCGAGGGTCACAATTTGTGTTTATGACCAATGTGGCCTGCGAGCATGGGCGGGGCCTCATGGGCCAATCTGGTTTCAAGTACACTGAACTTTGGACAACATGCCAATCATAAGGTTTCTTGCCATGGGGATGGAGTTCTTATTTCTGCATCATTTTCAACCCTGGGCCGTAGTAGGAGATAAGGTCTAGGTTCTGAAGCCTGAAAACCGCCTTTGGGAAGAGATGACGACCTAAGGCCATGGCAGGTCTGATGTGCGCAGTATGCGGTCAGCTGCCTGGGTTTTGGTCAGGAAGTTTGGGCTCAGGTTGTGTCACACAGTGCATTAGTGCCCAGGTTAGACTGTATAATTTGGATGCAGTCGAGTTCAGTGTATGGTGTTCCGCAATGAGGAGCCTGGGCAGCTCATTAGGCAAGATATTTTTCTAGAGGGCAGGCAGAGTGCTGCATTGTGGGTCCGGAATTGCCAAACTTGAGGGCTTCTGGGCCAGGAGTGTGAGGACAGAAGTCTGAGAACACAAGCTAAACTTGGGCTTCAGGCCGAGGGCACGGCAGGTACCCCCTGCAAATCTGAAACGATATCTCATGCATCAGAAGTCACGGCGAGGATCAGACGTAAGCTCTGGTTGGAGTTTCTGTGCATGACTGCCCCTTCATGAACGGAGCGGAATCTCAAGGCCATGGAGGTTTTCCCACGTTGGGAGTTGTGGGATGCCCCCTTCAAGCATTCCTTCTGCGGGACAATTGAGAATTGTTAGGCAGCTGCAAAACAGCCCATATGGAATGACTCCAGAGCACCGTTCGAGGATGGATGCCAGGTAAGCCTGCCTCGCATTCCAATTGTCTCCTAGCAACAAGACAGTTGAGCTAGGATGGCTCTGCGGGATCAATCGGGGTGGCTGAGTTGAAATGGACTTTCCAGAGGATGGGGCCTAATGTGTGTTTTTGTCCATGAGGGCCATAGAATGGGGCGGTGGCACCGGGACCCTGAAGTATTCTCCTAAGCTTTTGACATAGGTCCCATGCACAGTTTCCTTGTGGAGACGAGATTTGTTCTGATGGGTGCCTCAGGAAACCCCCTATGCTGGTCTTCGAATCCAGGCATTTGAGGAGACATGCCTGTAAACCAAAGCAATAGATCCGATTTTGGCCTAGGGTCCTGTCTGTTTCCATCTCCTTCTCTGGGGACATCCATCTATGGTATGAGTGGATGTAGATGCTCACCTGGTGTCAGACCGCCCTTGTTTGTCCCGGGAAACGTACACTATAGGGATGGCCTCGGGGACTTTGGAGGGTTATCCTAATTTGTACGATTTTGGACAATGAATGGGCAGAATTCCTATTCATTGGGTAGGCACAATCCTAATGGGTGGCTTCAGGGGCCCCAGTCTGGATGGTGTGTGGCCCAGGACTTTGAGGACAGAAGTCTGAAAACACAAACTCAGCTTAGGTTTTGGGACGTATGTATGGCAGGCCCAATCTACAAACCATGAGAAGAACTCTTCAGGATATGAAGAAAGAGCGAGTCTGAGGCGCTTGCTCAGTGTATGGTCTCTGGATTGTGTGTCAAAGAAGGCCGTGGATTGTGGGGAGGCCTCATGGGCCATGGACGAATCTTCTTCTCTGTGGATTTGGCCCGGTCCCAATTGTTTTTCGTCAATCTGTGGGATGGGAGGTCTCCTTTCAGGTTTGTTACCTCAGGTGTCCCAACCAAAGAGGAATTCCAAAGCAGAGCCCTGGGGAAGAGTGAAGGGACAACCCAAAATATGGTTAAAAATTGGGGCCAAGGGGCATGACTGGCCAAATATGCTGTCTCTTCATCGAGCCACTGAGAGGCCTGTGTTCAGGCTGAGGGTCACAATGTGTGTTTGTGACCAATGTGGCCCGCGAGCATGGGCGGGGCCTCATGGGCCACACTGGTTTCAACTACACTGAACTTAGGACAACATGCCAATCATAAGGATTCTTGCCATGGGGAAGGAGTTCTGATTTCTGCATCATTTTCAACCCTGGGCAGTGGTTGGAGATAAGGTCTAGGTTCTGAAGCCTGAAAAGCAATTGGGAAGAGATGACGACCTAAGGCGATGGCAGGTTTGTTGTGCTCAAGGTGCGGTCACCTGCCTTGGTGTTGGTCAGGAAGTTCGGGCTCTTTTTGTGTTATTCAGTGCATTAGTGCCCAGTTTAGACTGTATAATTTGGGTACAGTCGAGTGCCTGTAGGTTGTTCTGCATTTGAGGAGCCTGGGCAGCTCATTAGGCAAGATATTTTTCTAGAGGTCAGGCAGAGTGCTGCATTGTGGATCCTGAATTGCCAAACTTGAGGGCCTCTGGGCCAGGAGTGTGAGGACAGAAGTCTGAGAACACAAGCTAGACTTGGGCTTCAGGCCGAGGGCACGGCAGGTACCCCCTGCACATCTGAAATGATATCTCATGCATCAGAAGTCACGGCGAGGATCAGGCGTTGGCTCTGGTTGGAGTTTCTGTGCATGACTCCCCCTTCATGAATGGAGCGGAATCTCAAGGCCATGGAAGTTTGCCCACGTTGGGAGTTGTGGGATGCCCCCTTCAAGGATTCCTTTTGCGGGACAATTGAGACCTGTTGGGCAGCTCCAAAACATCCCATATGGAATGACTCTAGAGCACCGTTCGAGGATGGATGCCGGGGAAGCCCGCCTCGCATTCCAAATGTCTCCTAGCAACAAGACAGTTGAGATCGGATGGATCTGCGGGAGCAACCGGGGTGGCTGAGTTGAAATGGACTTTCCTGAGCATGGGGCCTAATGCGTATTTGTGTCCATGAGGACCTTGGAATGGGGCGGTGGCACGGGACTCTGAAGTATTCTCCTAAGGTTTTGACATAGGTCCCATGCACAAGTCTCCTCGTGGAGACGAGATTTTTTCTGATGGGTGCCTCAGGAAACCTCCTAAGCTGGTATTGGTATCCAGGATTTTGAGGAGACAGGTCTGTAAACCAAAGCAATGGATCCGATTATGGCCTAGGGTCCTGTCAGGTTCCATCTCCTTCTCCGGGGACATCCATCTATGGTCTGAGTGGAGGTAGATGCTCAGCTGGTGTCAGACACCCCCTTGTTTGTCCACAGAAACCTACATATGGGATGGCCTCGGGGACTTTGGAGGGTTCTCCTAATTTGTACGATTTTGGACAATGGAATGGGAAGAATTCCCATGAATGGGGTAGGCACAGTCCTAATGTGTGGCTCCAGGGCCCCAGCCTGGAGGGTGTGTGGCCCAGGACTTTGAGGACAGAAGTCTGAAAACACAAACTCAGCTTAGGTTTGGGGACGTAGGTATGGCAGGCCCAATCTACAAACCATGAGAAGAACTCTTCAGGATATGAAGAAAGAGCGAGTCTGAGGCGCTTGCTAAGGTTTTGGTCTCTGGATTTTGTGTCAAAGATGGCCGTGGATTGTGGGGAAGCCTCATGGGCCATGGACGAATCTTCTTCTCTGTGGATTTGGCCCGGTCCCAATTGTTTTTCGTCACTCTGTGGGATGGGAGGTCTCCTTTCAGGTTTGTTACCTCAGGTGTCCCAACCAAAGAGGAATTCCAAAGCAGAGCCCTGGGGAAGAGTGAAGGGACAACCCAAACTATGGTTAAAATTTGGGGCCTACGGGCATGGCAGGCCCCATAGGCTGTCTCTTCATCCAGCCACTAAGAGGCCAACTTGAGGACTGGGCTCAGGCTGAGGGTCACAATGTGTGTTTGTGACCAATGTGGACCGCGACCATGGGCAGGGACTCATGGGCCACACTGGTTTCAACTACACTGAACTTTGGACAACATGCCAATCACAAGGTCTGTTGCCATGGGGAAGGAGTGCTGATTTCTCCATCATTTTCAACCCTGGGCAGTGTTTGGAGATAAGGTCTAGGTTCGGAAGCCTGAAAACCACAGTTGGGAAGAGATGATGACCTAAGGCCATGGTGGGTCTGATGTGCTCAGTGTGCGGTCAGCTGCCTGTTTGTTGGTCAGGAGTTTCGGGCTCAGGTTGTGTCAGACAGTGCATTAGTGCCCAGGTTAGGCTATATAATTTGGGTACAGTCGAGTGCCGTGTATATTGATCCTCATTGAGCTGCCCAGTCACCTCAATAGGCAAGATATTTTTTCTAAGGGCAGGCAGAGTGCTGCATTGTGGGTCTGGAATTACCAAACTTGAGGGCTTCTGGGCTAGTAGTGTGAGGACAGAAGTCTGAGAACACAAGCTAGACTTGGGCTTCAGGCCGAGGGCAAGGCAGGTACCCCTTGCACATCTGAACCAATATCTCATGCATCTGAAGTCACGGAGAGGATCAGACGTTGGCTCAGGTTGTAGTTTCTGTGCATGACTGCCCCTTCATGAACGGAGAGGAATTTCAAGGCCAAGGAGGTTTTCCCACGTGGGAGTTGTGGTTTGCCCCCTTCAAGGATTCCTTCTGCGGGACAATTGAGACCTGTTGTGCAGCTTAAAAACTATCCATATGGAATGACTCCAGAGGACTGTTCGAGGATGGATGCCAGGGAAGCCCGCCTCGCATTCCATTTGTCTCCTAGCAACATAACAGTTGAGATCGGATGGCTCTGTGGGAGCAACCAGGGTGGCTGTGTTGAAATGGACTTTCCTGAGCATGGGGCCTAATGTGTGTTTGTGTCCATGAGGACCTTGGAATGGGGCGGTGGCACCGGGAATCTGAAGTATTCTCCTAAGATTTTGACATAGGTCCCATGCAAAAGTTTCCTCCTGGTGAAGATTTTTTCTGATGGGTGCCTCAGGAAACCCCCTATGCTGATATTGGAATCCAGGATTTTGAGGAGACATGTCTGTAAACAAAAGCAATGGATCCGATTATGGCCTAGGGTCCTGTCTGGTTCCATCTCCTTCTCTGGGGACGTCCATCTATGGTATGAGTGGAGGTAGATGCTCAGCAGGTGTCAGGCCGCCCTTGTTTGTCCACAGAGACCTACATATTGGGATGGCCTCAGGGAATTTGGAGGGTTCTCCTAATTTGTACAATTTTGGACAATAGAATGGGCAGGATTCCCATGCATGGGGTAGGCACAGTCCTAATGTGTGGCTCCAGGGGCCCCAGCCTGGAGGGTGTGTGGCCCAGGAATTTGAGGACAGAAGTCTGAAAACACAAACTCAGCTTAGGTTTGGGGACATAGGTATGGCAGGCCCAATCTCAAACCATAAGAAGAACTCTTCAGGATATGAAGAAAGAGCGAATCTGAGGCGCTTGCTCAGGCTTTGGTCTCTGGATTTTGTGTCAACAATGGCCGTGGAATGTGGGGAGGCCTCATGGGACATGGACATATCTTCCTCTCTGTGGATTTGGCCCGGTCCCAATAGTTTTTCGTCAATCTGTGGGATGGGAGGTCTCCTTTCAGGTTTGTTACCTCAGGTGTACCAACCAAAGAGGAATTCCAAAGCAGAGCCCTGGGGAAGAGTGAAGGGACAACCCAAATTATGGTTAAAATTTGGGGCCTAGGGGCATGGCAGGTCCCATATGCTGTCTCTTCATCCAGCCACTGAGAGGCATTCCTTGAGGACTGGGCTCAGGCTGAGGGTCACAATGTGTGTTTGTGACCAATGTGGCCCGCGAGCATGGGCGGGGCCTCATGGGCCACACTGGTTTAAACTACACTGAAGTTTGGACAACATGCCAATCACAAGGTCTCTTGCCAGGGGAAAGAGTTCTGATTTCTGCATCATTTTCAATCCTGGGCAGTGGTTGGAGATAAGGTCTAGGTTCTGAATACTGAAAACCGCAGTTGGGAAGAGATGATGACCTAAGGCCATGGCGGGTCTGATGTGCTAAATGTGCGGTCAGCTGCCTGGTTGATGGTCAGGAATTTCGGGCTCAGGTTGAGTCAGACAGTGCATTAGTGCTCAGGTTAGACTATATAATTTGGGTACAGTCGAGTGCCGTATAGGTTGATCCTTATTTGAGGTGCCCGGGCAGTTCATTAGGCAAGATATTTTTTCTAGAGGGCAGGCAGAGTGCTGCATTTTGGGTTCGGAATTGCCAAACGTGAGGGCTTCTGGGCCAGTAGTGTGAGGACAGAAGTCTGAGACCACAAGCTAGATTTGGGCTTCAGGCCGAGGGCAAGGCAGGTACTCCCTGCACATCTGAACCAATATCTCATGCATCTGAAGTCACGGCGAGGATCAGACGTTGGCTCAGGTTGTAGTTTCTGTGCATGACTGCCCCTTCATGAACAGAGAGGAATCTCAAGGCCATGGAGATTTTCCCTCGTTGGGAGTTGTGGGATGCCCCCTTCAAGGATTCCTTCTGCGACACAATTGAGACCTGTTGGGCAGCTCCAAAACATCCCACATGGAATGACTCCAGAGCACCGTTCAAGGATGGATGCCAGGGAAGCACTCCTCGCATTCCAATTGCCTCTAGCAACAAGACAGTTGAGATCGGATGGCTCTGGGGGAGTAACCGGGGTGGCTGAGTTGAAATGGACGTTCGTGAGTATGGGGCCTAATGTGTGTTTGTGTCCATGAGGACCTTGGAATGGGGCGGTGGCACCGGGACTCTGAAGTATTTTCCTAAGGTTTTGACATAGGTCCCATGCACAAGTTTCCTCGTGGAGGCGAGATTTTTTCTGATGGGTGCCTCAGAAACCCCCTATACTGGTATTGGAATCCAGGCTTTTGAGGAGAATGCCTGTAAACCAAAGCAATGGATCCGATTATGGTCTAGGATCCTGTCTGGTACCATCTCCTTCTCTGGGGACGTCCATCTATGGTATGAGTGGAGGTAGATGCTCAGCTGGTGTCACACCGCCATTGTTTGTCCACAGAGACCTACATATTGGGATGGCCTCGGGGACTTTGGAGGGTTCTTTTAATTTGTACAATTTTGGACAATGGAATGGGCAGAATTCCCATGCATGGGGTAGGCACAGTCCTAATGTGTGGCTCCAGAGGCCCCAGCCTTGAGGGTGTGTGGCCCAGGACTTTGAGGACAGAAGTCTGAAAACACAGACTCAGCTTAGGTTTGGGGACATAGGTATGGCAGACCCAATCTACAAACCATGAGAAGAACTCTTCAGGATATGAAGAAAGAGCGAGTCTGAGGCGCTTGCTCAGGCTTTGGTCTCCGGATTTTGTGTCAACGATGTCCGTGGAATGAGGGGAGGCCTCATGGGCAATGGACGAATCTTCCTCTCTGTGGATTTGGCCCATTCCCAATTGTTTTTCGTCAATCTGTGGGATGGGAGGTCTCCTTTCAGGTTTGTTACCTCAGGTGTCCCAATCAAAGAGGAATTCCAAAGCAGAGCCCTGGCAAGAGTGAAGGGACAACCCAAACTATGGTTAAAATTTGGGGCCTACGGGAATGGCAGGCCCCATATGCTGTCTCTTCATCCAGCCACTGAGAGGCCTTACTTGAGGACTGGGATCAGGCTGAGGGTCACAATGTGTGTTTGTGACCAATGTGGCTCGCGAGCATGGGCGGGTCCTCATGGGCCACACTGATTTCAAGTACACTGAAGTTTGGACAACATGCCAATCAAAAGGTCTCTTGCCTTGGGGAAGGAGTTCTGATTTCTGCATCATTTTCAACCCTGGGCAGTGGTTGGAGATAAAGTCTAGGTTCGGAAGCCTGAAAACCGCAGTTGGGAGGAGAAGATGACCTAAGGCCATAGTGGGTCTGATGTGCTCAGTGTTCGGTCAGCTGCCTGGTTGTTGGTCAGGAGATTTGGGCTCAGTTTGTGTTAGACAGTGCTAGTGCCCAGGTTAGACTATAATTTGGGTACAGTCGAGTGCCCTGTAGGTTGATCCTCATTTGAGGTGCCTGGGCAGCTCATTAGGCAAGATATTTTTTCTAGAGGGCAGGCACAGTGCTGCATTGTGGGTCGGGAATTGCCAAACTTGAGGGCTTCTGGGCCAGTAGTGTGAGGACAGAAGTCTGAGAACACAAGCTAGACTTGGGCTTCAGGCCGAGGGCAAGGCAGGTACCCCCTGCACATCTGAACCAATATCTCATGCATCTGAAGTCACGGAGAGGATCAGACGTTGTCTCAGGTTGTAGTTTCTGTGCATGACTGCCCCTTCATGAACGGAGAGGAATCTCAAGGCCATGGAGATTTTCCCACTTGGGAGTTGTGGGATGCCCCCTTCAAAGATTCCTTCTGCGGCACAATTGAGACCTGTTGGGCACCACCACCACATCCCTTATGGAATGACTCCAGAGTACCGTGCGAGGATGGATGACAGGGAAGCCCTCCTCGCATTCCAATTGTCTCTTAGCTACAAGACAGTTGAGATCGGATGGCTCTGCGGGAGCAACCGGGGTGTCTGAGTTGATATGGACTTTCCTGAGCATGGGGCCTAATGTGTGTTTGTGTCCATGAGGACCTTGGAATGGGGGGGTGGCACCAGGACTCTGAAGTATTCTCCTAAGAATTTGACATAGGTCCCATGCACAAGTTTTTCGTGGAGACGAGATTTTTTCTGATGGGTGCCTCAGGAAACCCCCTATGCTGGTATTGGAATCCAGGATTTTGAGGAGACATGCCTGTAAACCAAATGAAATGGATCCGATTATGGCCTACGGTCCTGTCTGGTACCATATCCTTTTCTTGGGACATCCATCTATGATATGAGTGGAGGTAGATGCTAAGCTGGTGTCAGTCCGCCTTTGTTTGTCCACAGAGACCTAGATATTGGGATGGCCTCGGGGACTTTAGAGGCTTCTCCTAATTTGTACAATTTTGGACAATGGAAGGGGCAGAATTCCCATGCATTGGGTAGACACAGTCCTAATGTGTGGCTCCAGGGTCCTCAGCCTGGAGGGTTTGTGGTTCAGGACTTTGAGGACAGAAGTCTGAATACAGACTCAGCTAGGTTTGGGGACGTAGGTATGGCAGGCCCAATCTACAAACCATGAGAAGAACTCTTCAGGACATGAAGAAAGAGCGAGTCTCAGGTGCTTTCTCAGGCTTTGGTCTGGATTTTGTGTCAACGATGGCCGTGGAATGTGGGGAGACCTCATGGGCCATGGACGAATCTTCCTCTCTGTGGATTTGAACCGGTCCCAATTGTTTTTCGTCAATCTGTGGGATGGGAGGTCTCCTTTCAGGTTTGTTACCTCAGGTGTCCCAACCAAAGAGGAATTACAAAGCAGAGACCTGGGGAAGAGTGAAGGGACAACCCAAACTATGGTTAAATTTTGGGGCCTAGGGGCATGGCAGGCCCCATATGCTGTCTCTTCATCCAGCCACTGAGAGGCCTTACTTGAGGACTGGGCTCAGGCTGAGGGTTACAATGTGTGTTTGTGACCAATGTAGCTCACGAGCATGGGCGGGGCCTCATGGGCCACACTGGTTTCATCTACACTGAACTTTGGACAACATGCCAATCACAAGGTCTCTTGTCATGGTGAAGGAGTTTTGATTTCTGCATCATTTTCAACCCTGGGCAGTGGTTGGAGATAAGGTCTAGGTTCGGAAGCCTGAAAACCGCAGTTGGGAAGAGATGATGACCTAAGGCCATGGTGGGTCTGATGTGCTCAGTGTGCGGTCAGCTGCCCGGTTGTTGGTCAGGAGGTTCGGGCTCAGGTTGTGTCAGACAGTGCATTAGTGCCCAGGTTAGACTTTATAATTTGGGTACAGTCGAGTGCCGTGTAAGTTGATTCTCATTTGAGGTGCCCTGGCAGCTCATTGGGCAAGATATTTTTTTCTAGATCGCAGGCAGAGTGCTGCATTGTGGGTCCAGAATTGCCAAACGTGAGGGCTTCTGGGCCAGGAGTGTGAGGACAGAAGTCTGAGAACACAAGCTAGACTTGGGCTTCAGTCCGAGGGCAAGGCAGGTACCCCCTGCACATCTGAACCAATATCTCATGCATCTGAAGTCACGGCGAGGATCAGACGTTGGCTCAGGTTGAAGTTTCTTTGCATGACTGCCCCTTCATGAACGGAGAGGAATCTAAAGGCCATGGAGTTTTTCCCACGTTGGGAGTTGTGGGATGCCCCCTTCAAGGATTCCTTCTGCGGGACAATTGAGTCCTGTTGGGCAATTCCAAAACATCCCATATGGAATGACTCCAGAGCACCGTTCGAGGATGGATGCCAGGGAAGCCCGCCTCACATTCACATTGTCTCCTAGCAACAAGACAGTTGAGATCGGATGGCTCTGCGGGAGCAACCAGGGTGGCTGAGTTGAAATGGACTTTCCTGAGCATGGGGCCTAATGTGTGCTTGTGTCCATGAGGACCTTGGAATGGGGCGGTGGCACCGGGACTCTGAAGTATTCTCCTAAGATTTTGACATAGGTCCCATGCACAACTTTCCTCGTGGAGACGAGATATTTTCTGATGGGTGCCTCAGGAAACCCCCTATGCTGGTATTGGAATCCAGGCTTTTGAGGAGACATGCTTTTAAACCAAAGCAATGGATCCGATTATGGCCTAGGGTCGTCTCTGGTTCCATCTCCTTCTCTGGGGACATCCATCTATAGTATGAGTGGAGGTAGATGCTAAGCTGGTGTCAGACCGCCCTTGTTTGACCACAGAGACCTAGATATTGGGATGGCCTCGGGGACTTTGGAGGGTTCTCCAAATTTGTACAATTTTGGACAATGGAAGGGGCAGAATTCCCATGCATGGGGTAGGCACAGTCCTAATGTGTGGCTCCAGGGGCCCCAGCCTGGAGGGTGTGTGGCCCAGGACTTTGAGGACAGAAGTCTGAAAACACAGACTCAGCTTAGGTTTGGGGACGTAGGTATGGCAGGCCCAATCTACAAACCATGAGAAGAACTCTTCACGATATGAAGAAAGAGCGAGTCTGAGGCGTTGCTAAGGCTTTTGTGTCTGGATTTTGTATCAACGATGGCCGTGGAATGTGGGGAGGCCTCATGGGCCAAGGACGAATCTTCCTCTCTGTGGATTTGGCCCAGTCCGAATTGTTTTTCGTCAATCTGGGATGGGAGGTCTCCTTTCAGGTTTGTTACCTCAGGTGTCCCAACCAAAGAGGAATTCCAAAGCAGAGCCCTGGGGAAGAGTGAAGGGACAACCCAAATTATGGTTAAAATTTGGGCCTAGGGGCATGGCAGGTCCCATATGCTGTCTCTTCATCCAGCCACTGAGAGGCATTCCTTGAGGACTGGGCTCAGGCTGAGGGTCACAATGTGTGTTTGTGACCAATGTGGCCCGCGAGCATGGGCGGGGCCTCATGGGCCACACTGGTTTAAACTACACTGAAGTTTGGACAACATGCCAATCACAAGGTCTCTTGCCATGGGGAAAGAGTTCTGATTTCTGCATCATTTTCAATCCTGGGCAGTGGTTGGAGATAAGGTCTAGGTTCTGAATACTGAAAACCGCAGTTGGGAAGAGATGATGACCTAAGGCCATGGCAGGTCTGATGTGCTAAATGTGCGGTCAGCTGCCTGGTTGATGGTTAGGAATTTCGGGCTCAGGTTGAGTCAGACAGTGCATTAGTGCTCAGGTTAGACTATATAATTTGGGTACAGTCGAGTGCCGTATAGGTTGATCCTTATTTGAGGTGCCCGGGCAGTTCATTAGGCAAGATATTTTTTCTAGAGGGCAGGCAGAGTGCTGCATTTTGGGTCCGGAATTGCCAAACGTGAGGGCTTCTGGGCCAGTAGTGTGAGGACAGAAGTCTGAGACCACAAGCTAGATTTGGGCTTCAGGCCGAGGGCAAGGCAGGTACTCCCTGCACATCTGAACCAATATCTCATGCATCTGAAGTCACGGCGAGGATCAGATGTTGGCTCAGGTTGTAGTTTCTGTGCATGACTGCCCCTTCATGAACAGAGAGGAATCTCAAGGCCATGGAGGTTTTCCCTCGTTGGGAGTTGTGGGATGCCCCCTTCAAGGATTCCTTCTGCGACACAATTGAGACCTGTTGGGCAGCTCCAAAACATCCCACATGGAATGACTCCAGAGCACCGTTCAAGGATGGATGCCAGGGAAGCCCTCCTCGCATTCCAATTGCCTCTAGCAACAAGACAGTTGAGATCGGATGGCTCTGGGGGAGTAACCGGGGTGGCTGAGTTGAAATGGACGTTCGTGAGTATGGGGCCTAATGTGTGTTTGTGTCCATGAGGACATTGGAATGGGGCGGTGGCACCGGGACTCTGAAGTATTTTCCTAAGGTTTTGACATAGGTCCCATGCACAAGTTTCCTCGTGGAGGCGAGATTTTTTCTGATGGGTGCCTCAGGAAACCCCCTATACTGGTATTGGAATCCAGGCTTTTGAGGAGAATGCCTGTAAACCAAAGCAATGGATCCGATTATGGTCTAGGATCCTGTCTGGTACCATCTCCTTCTCTGGGGACGTCCATCTATGGTATGAGTGGAGGTAGATGCTCAGCTGGTGTCACACCGCCTTTGTTTGTCCACAGAGACCTACATATTGGGATGGCCTCGGGGACTTTGGAGGGTTCTTTTAATTTGTACAATTTTGGACAATGGAATGGGCAGAATTCCCATGCATGGGGTAGGCACAGTCCTAATGTGTGGCTCCAGAGGCCCCAGCCTTGAGGGTGTGTGGCCCAGGACTTTGAGGACAGAAGTCTGAAAACACAGACTCAGCTTAGGTTTGGGGACATAGGTATGGCAGACCCAATCTACAAACCATGAGAAGAACTCTTCAGGATATGAAGAAAGAGCGAGTCTGAGGCACTTGCTCAGGCTTTGGTCTCCGGATTTTGTGTCAACGATGTCCGTGGAATGAGGGGAGGCCTCATGGGCAATGGACGAATCTTCCTCTCTGTGGATTTGGCCCATTCCCAATTGTTTTTCGTCAATCTGTGGGATGGGAGGTCTCCTTTCAGGTTTGTTACCTCAGGTGTCCCAACCAAAGAGGAATTCCAAAGCAGAGCCCTGGCAAGAGTGAAGGGACAACCCAAACTATGGTTAAAATTTGGGGCCTAGGGGCATGGCAGGCCCCATATGCTCTATCTTCACCAGCCACTGAGAGGCCTTACTTGAGGACTGGGCTCAGGCTGAGGGTTACAACGTGTGTTTGTGACCAATGTGGCTCGCGAGCATGGGCGGTGCCTCATGGGCCACACTGGTCAAGTACACTCAAGTTTGGACAACATGCCAATCAAAAGGTCTCTTGCCATGGGTAAGGAGTTCTGATTTCTGCATCATTTTCAACCCTGGGCAGTGGTTGGAGATAAGGTCTAGGTTCGGAAGCCTGAAAACCGCAGTTGGGAGGAGAAGATGAACTAAGGCCATGGTGGGTGTGATGTGCTCAGTGTGCGGTCAGCTGCCTGGTTGTTGGTCAGGAGGTTCGGGCTCAGTTTGTGTTAGACAGTGCTAGTGCCCAGGTTAGACTATATAATTTGGGTACAGTCGAGTGCCCTGTAGGTTGATCCTCATTTGAGGTGCCAGGGCAGCTCATTAGGCAAGATATTTTTTCTAGAGGGCAGGCACAGTGCTGCATTGTGGGTCGGGAATTGCCAAACTTGAGGGCTTCTGGGCCAGTAGTGTGAGGACAGAAATCTGAGAACAGAAGCTAGACTTGGGCTTCAGGCCGAGGGCAAGGCAGGTACCCCCTGCACATCTGAACCAATATCTCATGCATCTGAAGTCACGGCGAGGATCAGACGTTGGCTCAGGTTGTAGTTTCTGTGCATGACTGCCCCTTCATGAACGGAGAGGAATCTAAAGGCCATGGAGGTTTTCCCACGTTGGGAGTTGTGGGATGCCCCCTTCAAGGATTCCTTCTGCGGCACAATTGAGACCTGTTGGGCAGCACCACCACATCCCTTATGGAATATATCCAGAGCACCGTGCGAGGATGAATGCCAGGGAAGCCCTCCTCGCATTCCAATTGTCTCCTAGCTACAAGACAGTTGAGATTGGATGACTCTGCGGGAGCAACCGGGGTCGCTGAGTTGAAATGGACTTTCCTGAGCATGGGCCTAATGTGTGTTTGTGTCCATGAGGAACTTGGAATGGGGCGGTGGCACCAGGACTCTGAAGTATTCTCCTAAGATTTTGACATAGGTCTTATGCACAAGTTTTTCGTGGAGAAGAGTATTTTTCTGATGGGTGCCTCAGGAAACCCCCTATGCTGGTATTGGAATCCAGGTTTTTGAGGAGACATGCCTGTAAACCAAAGCAATGGATCCGATTATGGCCTAGGGTCCTCTGTGGTTCCATCTCCTTCTCTGGGGACATCCATCTATAGTATGAGTGGAGGTAGATGCTCAGCTGGTGTCAGACCGCCCTTGTCTGTCCACAGAGACCTAGATATTGGGATGGCCTCGGGGACTTTGGAGGGTTCTCCTAATTTGTACAATTTTGGACAATGGAATGGGCAGAATTCCCATGCATGGGGTAGGCACAGTCCTAATGTGTGGCTCCAGGGGCCCCAGACTGGAGGGTGTGTGGCCCAGGACTTTGAGGACAGAAGTCTGAAAACACAAACTCAGCTTAGGTTTGGGGTCGTAGGTATGGCAGGCCCAATCTACAAACCGTGAGAAGAACTCTTCAGGATATGAAGAAAGAGCGAGTCTGAGGCGCTTGCTCAGGCTTTGGTCTCTGGATTTTGTGTCAACGATGGCCGTGGAATGTGGGGAGGCCACATGGGCCATGGACGAATCTTCCTCTCTGTGGATTTGGTCCAGTCCCAATTGTTTTTCATCAATCTGTGGGATGGGAGGTCTCCTTTCAGGTTTGTTACCTCAAGTGTCCCAACCAAAGTGGAATTCCAAAGCAGAGCCTGGGGAAGACTGAAGGGACAACCCGAACTATGGTTAAAATTTGGGGCCTAGGGGCATAGCAGGCCCCATATGCTGTCTCTTCATCCAGCCACTGAGAGGCCTTACTTGAGGACTGGGTTCAGGCTGAGGGTCACAATGTGTGTTTGTGACCAAAATGGCTTACAAGCATGGGCGGGGTCTCATGGGCCACACTGGTTTCAACTACACTGAAGTTGGGACAACATGCCAATCACAAGGTCTCTTGCCATGGGTAAGGAGTTCTGATTTCTGCATCATTTTCAACCCTGGGCAGTGGTTGGAGATAAGGTCTAGGTTCGGAAGCCTGAAACCGCAGTTGGGAAGAGATGATGACCTAAGGACATGGTGGGTCTGAAGTGCTCAGTGTGCGGTCAGCTGCCTGGTTGTTGGTCAGCAGGTTCGGGCTCAGGTTGTGTCAGACAGTGCATTTGTGCCCAGGTTAGACTCTATAATTTGGGTACAGTCGAGTGCCTGTAGGTTGATCCTCATTTGAGGTGCCTGTGCAGCTCATTAGGCAAGATATTTTTTCTAGAGGGCAGGCACAGTGCTGCATTGTGGTTCGGGAATTGCCAAACTTGAGGGCTTCTGGGCCAGTAGTGTGAAAACAGAAGTCTGAGAACACAAGCTAGACTTGAGCTTCAGGCCGAGGGCAAGGCAGGTACCCCCTGCACATCTGAACCAATATCTCATGCATCTGAAGTCACGGCGAGGATCAGACGTTGGCTCAGGTTGTAGTTTCTGTGCATGACTGCCCCTTCATGAACGGAGAGGAATCTGAAGGCCATGGAGGTTTCCAACGATGGGAGTTGTGGGATGCCCCCTTCAAGGATTCCTTCTGTGGGACAATTGAGACCTGTGGGCAGCTCCAAAACATCGCATATGGAATGAATCCAGAGCACCGTTTGAGGATGGATGCCAGGGAATCCCGCCTCACATTCCAATTGTCTCCTAGAAACAAGACAGTATAGATCGGATTGCTCTGCGGGAGCAACCGGGGTGGCTGAGTTGAAATGGACGTTCCCGAGAATGGGGCCTAATATGTGTTTGTGTCCATGAGGACCTTGGAATGGGGCGGTGGCACTGGGACTCTGAAGTATTCTCCTAAGATTTTGACATAGGTCCCATGCTCAAGTTTCCTCGTGGAGACGAGATTTTTTCTGATGGGTGCCTCAGGAAACCCCCTATGCTGGTATTAGAATCCAGGTTTTTGAGGAGACATGCCTGTAAACCAAAGCAATGGATCCGATTATGGCCTAGGGTCCTGACTGGTTCCATCTCCTTCTCTGGGGAATTCCATGTATGGTAGGAGTGGAGGTAGATGCTCAGCTGCTGTCAGACTGCCCTTGTTTGTCCACAGAGACCTAGATATTGGGATGGCCTCAGGGACTTTGGAGGGTTCTCCTAAATTGTACAATTTTGGACAATGGAATGGGCAGTATTCACATGCATGGGTAAGGCACAGTCCTTATGTGTGGCTCCAGCGGCCCCGGCCTCGAGGGTGTGTGGCCCAGGACTTTGAGGACAGATCTGAAAACACAGACTCAGCTTAGGTTTGGGGATGTAGGTATGGCAGGCCCAATCTACAAACCATGTGAAGAACTCTTCAGGATATGAAGAAAGAGCGAGTCTGAGGCGCTTGCTCAGGCTTTGGTCTCTGGATTATGTGTCAACGATACCCGTGGAATGTGGGAAGACCTCTTGGGACATGGACGAATCTTCCTCTCTGTGGATTTGGCCCGCTCCCAATTGTTTTTCGTCAATCTGTGGGATGGGAGGTCTCCTTTCAGGTTTGTAACCTCAGGTGTCCCAACCAAAGAGGAATTCCAAAGCAGAGCCCTGGGGAAGAGTGAAGGGACAACCCAAACTATGGTTAAAATTTGGGGCCTAGGGGCATGTCAGGCCCCATATGCTGTCTCTTCACCAGCCACTGAGAGGCCTTACTTGAGGACTGGGCTCAGGCTGAGGGTCACAATGTGTGTTTGTGACCAATGTGGCCCACGAGCATGGGCGGGGCCTCATGGGCCACACTGGTTTCATCTACACTGAACTTTGGACAACATGCCAATCACAAGGTCTCTTGCCATGGTGAAGGAGTTCTGATTTCTGCATCATTTTCAAACCTGGGCAGTCGTTGGTGATAAGGTCTAGGTTCGGAAGCCCGAAAACTCTACTTGGGAAGAGATGATGACCTAAGGCCATGGTGGGTCTGATGTGCTCAGTGTGCGGTCAGCTGCCTGATTGTTGGTCAGGGGTTCGGGCTCAGGTTGTGTCAGACAGTGCATTAGTGCCCAGGTTAGACTATATAATTTGGATACATTCGATTGCCGTGTAGTTTGATCCTTATTTGAGGTGCCCGGTGTGTTCCATAGACAAGATATTTTTTCTAGAGAGCTGGCAGAGTGCTGCATTGTGGGCCCGGAATTGCCAAACGTGAGGGCTTCTGGGCCAGTAGTGTGAGGACCGAAGTCTGAGACCACAAGCTAGACTTGGGCTTCAGGCCGAGGGCAAGGCAGGTTCCCCATACACATCTGAACCAATATCTCATGCATCTGAAGTCACGGCGAGGATCAGACGTTGGCTCAGGTTGTAGTTTCTGTGCATGACTGCCCCTTCATGAACGGAAGGAATCTCAAGGCCATGGAGGTTTTCCCACGTTGAGGTTGTGGGATGCCCCCTTCAAGGATTCGTTCTGCGGGACAATTGAGACCTTTTGGGCAGCTCCAAAACATCCCATATGGAATGACTCTAGAGCATCAATCGAGGATGGATTCCAGGGAAGCCCGCCTCGCATTCCAATTGTCTCCTAGCAACAAGACAGTGGAGATCGGATGGCTCTGCGGGAGCAACCTGGTTGGCTTAGTTGATATGGACTTTCCTGAGCATGGGGCCTAATGTGTGTTTGTGTCCATGAGGACTTTGGAATGGGGCGGTGGCACTGGGACTCTGAAGTATTCTCCTAAGATTTTGACATAGGTCCCATGCACAAGTTTCCTCGTGGAGACGAGATTTTTTCTGATGGGTGCCTCAGGAAACCCCCTATTCTGGTATTGGAATACAGGATTTTGAGGAGACATGCCTTTAAACCAAAGCAATGGATCCGATTAAGGCCTAGGGTCCTGTCTGGTACCATATCCTTCTCTGGGGACATCCATCTATGGTATGAGTGGAGCTAGTTGCTCAGCTGGTGTCAGACCGCCCTTGTTTGTCCACAGAGACCTACATATTGGGATGACCTCGGGGACTTTGGAGGGTTCTCCTAATTTGTACAATTTTGGACAATGGAATGGGCAGTATTCCCATGCATGGGGTAGGCACAGTCGTAATGTGTGGTTCCAGGGGCCCCAGCCTGGAGGGTGTGTGGCCCAGGACTTTGAGGACAGAAGTCTGAAAACACAAACTCAGCTTGGGTTCGGGGACGTATGTATGGCAGGCCCAATCTACAAACCATGAGAAGAAATCTTCAGGATATGAAGAAAGAGCGAGTCTGAGGCGCTTGCTCAGGCTTTGGTCTCTGGATTTTGTGTCAACGATGGCCATGGAATGAGGGGAGGCCTCATGGGCCATGGACGAATCTTCCTCTCTGTGATTTGGCCCGGTCCCAATTGTTTTTTGTCAATCTGTGGGATGGGAGGTCTCCTTTCATGTTTGTAACCTCAGGTGTCCCACCAAAAGAGGAATTTCAAAGCAGAGCCCTGGGGAAGAGTGAAGGGACAACCCAAACTATGGTTAAAATTTGGGGCCTAGGGGCATGTCAGGCCCCATATGCTGTCTCTTCACCAGCCACTGAGCGGCCTTACTTGAGGACTGGGCTCAGGCTGAGGGTCACAATGTGTGTTTGTGACCAATGTGGCTCGCGAGCATGGGCGGGGCCTCATGGGCCACACTGGTTTCATCTACACTGAACTTTGGACAACATGCCAATCAAAAAGTCTCTTGCCATGGTGAAGGAGTTCTGATTTCTGCATCATTTTCAACCCTTGGCAGTCGTAGGAGATAAGGTCTAGGTTCGAAAGCCTGAAAACCGCAGTTGGGAAGAGATGATGACCTAAGGCCATGGTGGGTGTGATATGCTCAGTGTGCAGTTAGCTGCCTGGTTGTTGGTCAGGAGGTTCGGGCTCAGGTTGTGTCAGACATGCATTAGTGCCCAGTTTAGACTATATAATTTGGATACATTCGATTGCCGTGTAGTTTGATCCTTATTTGAGGTGCCCGGTGTGTTCCATAGGCAAGATATTTTTTCTAGAGAGCAGGCAGAGTGCTGCATTGTGGGTCCGGAATTGCCAAACGTGAGGGCTTCTGGGCCAGTAGTGTGATGACAGAAGTCTGAGACCACAAGCTAGACTTGGGCTTCAGGCGGAGGGCAAGGCAGGTACCCCATGCACATCTGAAACAATATCTCATGCATCTGAAGTCACGGCGAGGATCAGACGTTGGCTCAGGTTGTAGTTTCTGTGCATGACTGCCCCTTCATGAACGGAGAGGAATCTCAAGGCCATGGAGGTTTTCCCACGTTGGGGATGTGGGATGCCCCCTTCAAGGATTCCTTCTGCGGGACAATTGAGACCTTTTGGGCAGCTCCAAAACATCCCATATGGAATGACTCAAAAGCACCGTTCGAGGATGGACTCCAGGGAAGCCCGCCTCGCATTCCAATTGTCTCCTAGCAACAAGACAGTGCAGATCGGATGGCTCTGCGGGAGCAACCTGGTTGGCTGAGTTCATATGGACTTTCCTGAGCATGGGGCCTAATGTGTGTTTGTGTCCATGAGGACCTTGGAATGGGGCGGTGGCACTGGGACTCTGAAGTATTCTCCTAAGATTTTGACATAGGTCCCAAGCACAAGTTTCCTCGTGGAGACGAGATTTTTTCTAATGGGTGTCTCAGGAAACCAACTATGCTGGTATTGGAATCCAGGACTTTGAGGAGACATGCCTTTAAACCAAAGCAATGGATCCGATTAAGGCCTAGGGTCCTGTCTGGTACCATATCCTTCTCTGGGGACATCCATCTATGGTATGAGTGGAAGTAGATGCTCAGCTGGTGTCAGCCCGCCCTTGTTTGTCCACCGAGACCTACATATTGGGATGGCCTCGGGGACTTTGGAGGGTTCTCCTAATTTGTACAATTTTGGACAATGGAATGGGCAGTATTCCCATGCATGGGGTAGGCACAGTCCTAATGTGTGGCTCCAGAGGCCCCAGCCTGGAGGATATGTGGCCCAGGACTTTGAGGACAGAAGTCTGAAAACACAAACTCAGCTTGGGTTAAGGGGACGTAGGTATGGCAGGCCCAATCTACAAACCATGAGAAGAAATCTTCAGGATACGAAGAAAGAGCGAGTCTGAGGCGCTTGCTCAGGCTTTGGTCTCTGGATTTTGTGTCAACGATGGCCGTGGAATGAGGGGAGGCCTCATGGGCCATGGACGAATCTTCCTCTCTGTGGATTTGGACCAGTCCCAATTGTTTTTCGTCAATCTGTGGGATGGGAGGTCTCCTTTCACGTTTGTAACCTCAGATGTCCAAACCAAAGAGGAATTCCAAAGCAGAGCCCTGGGGAAGAGTGAAGGGACAACCCAAACTATGGTTAAAATTTGGGGCCTAGGGGCATGGCAGGCCCCATATGCTGTCTCTTCATCCAGCCACTGAGAGGCCTTACTTGAGGACTGGGCTCAGGCTGAGGGTCACAATGTGTGTTTGTGTCCAATGTGGCCCGTGAGCAGGGGCCGGGCCTCATGGGCCACACTGGTTTCAACTACACTGAACTTTGGACAACATGCCAATCACAAGGTCTCTTGCATGGTGAAGGACTTCTGATTTCTGCATCATTTTCAACGCTAGACAGTGGTTGGAGATAAGGTCTAGGTTCGGAAGCCTGAAAACCGCAGTTGGGAAGAGATGATGACCAAGGCCATGGAGGGTCTGATGTGCTCAGTGTGCGGTCAGCTGCCTGGATGTTGGTCAGGAGCTTCGGGCTCAGGTTGTGTCAGACAGTGCATTAGTGCCCAGGTAGACTATGTAATTTGGGTACAGTCGAGTGCCGTGTAGGTTGATCCTCATTTGAGGTGCCTGGGCCGCTCATTAGGGAAGATATTTTTTCTAGAGGGCAGGCAGAGTGCTGCATTGTGGATCCGGAATTGCCAAACGTGGGGCTTCTGGGCCAGTAATGTGAGGACAGAAGTCTGACACCACAAGCTAGACTTGGGCATCAGGCCGAGGGCAAGGAAGGTACCCCCTGCACATCTGAACCAATATCTCATTCATCTGATGTCACGGCATGGAAGACGTTGGCTCAGGTTGTAGTTTCGGTGCATGACTGCCCCTTCATGAACGGAGAGGAATCTCAAGGCCATGGAGGTTTTCCCACGTTGAGAGTTGTGGGACACCCCCTTCAAGGATTCCTTCTGCGGCACAATTGAGATCTGTTGGGCAGCTCCAAAACATCCCATATGGAATGACTCCAGAGCACCGTTCAAGGATGGATTCCAGGGAAGCCCGCCTCGCATTCCAATTGTCTCCTATCAACAAGACAGTGGTAATCGGATGGCTCTGCGGAAGCATCCTGGTTGGCTGAGTTGATATGGTCTTTCCTGAGCATGGGGCCTAATGTGTGTTTGTGTCCATGAGGACCTTGGAATGGGGCGGTGGCACTGGGACTCTGAAGTATTCTCCTAAGATTTTGACATAGGTCCCAAGCACAAGTTTCCTCGTGGAGACGAGATTTTTTCTGATGGGTGCCTCAGGAAACCCCCTATTCTGGTATTGGAATCCAGGATTTTGAGGAGACATGCCATTAAACCAAAGCAATGGATCCGATTAAGGCCTAGGGTCCTGTCTGGTACCATATCCTTCTCTGGGGACATCCATCTATGGTATGAGTGGAGGTAGATGCTCAGCAGGTGTCAGACCGCCCTTGTTTGTCCACAGAGACCTACATATTGGGATGACCTCGGGGACTTGGAGGGTTCTCCTAATTTGTACAATTTTGGACAATGGAATGGGCAGTATTCCCATGCATGGGGTAGGTCCAGTCCTAATGTGTGCCTCCAGGGGCCCCATCCTGGAGGGTGTGTGGCCCAGGACTTTGAGGACAGAAATCTGAAAACACAAACTCAGCTTAGGTTTGGGGACGTAGGTATGGGAGGCCCAATCTACAAACCATGAGAAGAAATCTTCAGGATACGAAGAAAGAGCGAGTCTGAGGCGCTTGCTCAGGCTTTGGTCTCTGGATTTTGTGTCAACGATGGCCGTGGAATGAGGGGAGGTTTCATGGGACATGGATGAATCTTCCTCTCTGTGTATTTGGCCCGGTCCCAATTGTTTTTCGTCAATCTGTGGGATGGGAGGTCTCCTTTCATTTTTGTAACCTCAGGTGTCCCAACCAAAGAGGATTTCCAAAGCAGAGCCCTGGGGAAGAGTGAAGGGACAACCCAATCTATGGTTAAAATTTGGGGCCAAGGGGCATGTCAGGCCCCATATGCTGTCTCTTCACCAGCCACTGAGAGGCCTTACTTGAGGACTGGTCTCAGGCTGAGGGTCACAATGTGTGTTTGTGACCAATGTGGCCCGTGGTCAGGGGCCGGGCCTCATGGGCCACACTGGTTTCAACTACACTGAACTTTGGACAACATGCCAATCACAAGGTCTCTTGCCATGGGGAAGGAGTTCTGATTTCTGCATCATTTTCAACCCTGGGCAGTGGTTGGAGATAAGGTCCAGGTTTGGAAGCCTGAAAACCGCAGTTGGGAAGAGATGATGACCAAGACCATGGTGGGTCTGATGTGCTCAGTGTGCGGTCAGCTGCCTGGTTGTTGGTCAGGAGGTTCGGGCTCAGGTTGTGTCAGACAGTGCATTAATGCCCAGGTTAGACTATGTAATTTGGGTACAGTCGAGTGCCTTGAAGGTTGATCCTCATTTGAGGTGCCCGGGCAGCTCATTAGGCAAGATATTTTTTCTAGAGGGCAGACAGAGTGCTGCATTGTGGGTCTGGAATTGCCAAACGTGAGGGCTTCTGGGCCAGTAATGTGAGGACAGAAGTCTGAGACCACAAGCTAGACTTGGGCTTCAGGCCGAGGGCAAGGCAGATACCCCCTGCACATCTGAACCAAGATCTCATGCATCTGAAGTCACGGCGAGGATCAGACGTTAGCTTAGATTGGAGTTTCTGTGCATGACTGCCCCTTCATGAACGGAGCGGAATCTAAAGGCCATGAAGTTTTTCCCACGTTGGGAGTTGTGGGATGCCCCCTTCAAGGATTCCTTCTGCGGGACAATTGAGACCTGTTTGGCAGCTCCAAAACATCACATATTGAATGACTCCAGTGCACCGTTCGAGAATGGATGCCAGGGAAGCCTGCCTCGCATTCCAATTGTCTCGTAGCAACAAGACAGTGGAGTTCGGAAGGCTCCGCGGGAGCAACCGGGGTGGCTGAATTGAAATGGACGTTCCCGATAATGGGGCCTAATTTTTTTTTGTGTTCATGAGGACCTTGGAATGGGGCGGTGGCACTGGGACTCTGAAGTATTCTCCTAAGATTTTGACATAGGTCCCATGCAGAATTTTCCTCGTGGAGACGAGATTTTTTCTAATGGGTGCCTCAGGAAACCCCCTATGCTGGTATTAGAATCCAGGATTTTGAGGAGACATGCCTGTAAACCAAAGCAATGGATCCGATTATGGCATAGGGTCCTGTCTGGTACCATATCCTTCTCTGGGGACATCCATCTATGGTATGAGTGGAGGTAGATGCTCAGCAGGTGTCAGACCGCCCTTGTTTGTCCACAGAGACCTACATATTGGGATGGCCTCGGGGACTTGGAGGGTTCTCCTAATTTGTACAATTTTGGACAATGGAATGGGCAGAATTCCCATGCATGGGGTAGGCACAGTCCTAATGTGTGGCTCCAGTGGCCCCATCCTGGAGGGTGTGTGGCCCAGAACTTTGAGCACATAAGTCTGAAAACACAGACTCAGCTTAGGTTTGGGGATGTAGGTCTGGCAGGCCCAATCTACAAACCATGAGAAGAACTCTTCAGGATATGAAGAAAGAGTGAGTCTGAGGCGCATGCTCAGGCTTGGGTCTCTAGATTTTGTGTAAACGATATCCTTGGAATATGGGGAGACCTCATGGGCCATGGACGAATCTTCCTCTCTGTGGATTTGGCCCGGTCCCAATTGTTTTTCGTCAATCTGTGGGATGGGAGATCTCCTTTCATGTTTGTAACCTCAGGTGTCCCAACCAAAGAGGATTTCCAAAGCAGAGCCCTGGGGAAGAGTGAAGGGACAACCCAAACTATGGTTAAAATTTGGGGCCTAGGGGCATGTCAGGCCCCATATGCTGTCTCTTCACCAGCCACTGAGAGGCCTTACTTGAGGACTGGTCTCAGGCTGAGGGTCACAATGTGTGTTTGTGTCCAATGTGGCCCGTGAGCAGGGGCCGGGCCTCATGGGCCACACTGGTTTCAACTACACTGAACTTTGGACAACATGCCAATCACAAGGTCTCTTGCCATGGTGAAGGAGTTCTGATTTCTGCATCATTTTCAACCCTGGGCAGTGGTTGGAGATAAGGCCCAGGTTTGGAGACCTGAAAACCGCAGTTGGGAAGAGATGATGACCAAGGCCATGGTGGGTCTGATGTTCTCAGTGTGCGGTCAGCTGCCTGGTTGTTGGTCAGGAGCTTCGGGCTCAGGTTGTGTCAGACAGTGCATGAGTGCCCAGGTTAGACTATATAATTTGGGTACAGTTGAGTGCCGTATAGGTTGATCCTTATTTGAGGAGCCTGGGCAGCTCATTAGGCAAGATATTTTTTCTAGAGGGCAGGCAGAGTGCTGCACTGTGGGCCCGGAATTGCCAAACTTGAGGGCTTCTGGTTAAGTAGTGTGAGGACAGAAGTCTGAGAACACAAGCTAGACTTGGGCTTCAGGCCGAGGGCAAGGCAGGTACCCCCTGCACATCTGAACCAATATCTCATGCATCTGAAGTCACGGCGAGGATCAGACGTTGGCTCAGGTTGTAGTTTCTGTGCATGACTGACCCTTCATGAACGGAGAGGAATCTCAAGGCCATGGAGGTTTTCCCACGTTGGGAGTTGTGGGATGCCCCCTTCAAGGATTCCTTCTGCGGCACAATTGAGACCTGTTGGGCAGCTCCAAAACATCCCATATGGGTGACTCCTGAGCACCGTTGGAGGATGGATGCCAGGGAAGCCCGCCTCGCATTCCAATTGTCTCCTAGCAACAAGACAGTGGAGATCGGATGGCTCTGCGGGAGCAACCTCGTTGGCTGAGTTGATATGGACTTTCATGTGCATGGGGCCTAATGTGTGTTTGTGTCCATGAGGACTTTGGAATGGGGCGGTGGCACTGGGACTCTGAAGTATTCTCCTAAGATTTTGACATAGGTCCCATGCACAAGTTTTCTCATGGAGACGAGATTTTTTCTGATGGGTGCCTCAGGAAACCCCGTATGCTGGTATTGGAATCCAGGATTTTGAGGAGACGTGCCTGTAAACCAAAGCAATGGATCAGATTATGGCCTAGGGTCCTTTCTGGTTCCATCTCCTTCTCTGGGGACATCCATCTATGGTTTGAATGGAGCTAGTTGCTCAGCTGGTGTCAGACGGCCCTTGTTTGTCCAAAGAGACATACATATTGGGATGGCTTCGGGGACTTTGGAGGGATCTCCTAATTTGAACAATTTTGGACAATGGAATGGGCAGAATTCCCATGCATGAAGTAGGCACAGTCCTAATGTGTGGCTCCAGGGGCCCCAACCTGGAGGGAATGTGGCCCAGGACTTTGAGGACAGAAGTCGGAAAACACAGAATCAGCTTAGGTTTGGGGACGTAGGTATGGCAGGCTAATCTACAAACCATGAGAATAACTCTTCAGGATATCAAGAAAGAACGAGTCTGAGGCGCTTGCTCAGGCTTTGGTCTCTGGATTTTGTGTCAACGATGGCCGTGGCATGTGGGGAAGCCTCATGGGCCATGGACGAAACTTCCTCTCTTGGGATTTGGCCCGGTCCCAATTGTTTTTCGTCAATCTGTGGGCCGGGAGGTCTCCTTTCAGGTTTGTTAACTCGGGTGTCCCAACCAAAGAGGAATACCAAAGCAGAGCCCTGGGGAAGAGTGAAGGGACAACCCAAACTATGGTTAAAATTTGGGGCCTAGGGGCATGGCAGGCCCCATATGCTGTCTCTTCATCCAGCCCCTGAGAGGCCTTACTTGAGGACTGGGCTCAGGCTGAGGGTCACAATGTTTGTTTGTGACCAATGTGGCCTGTGAGCATGGGCGGGTCCTCATGGGCTACACTGTTTTCATCTACACTGAACTTTGGACAACATGCCAATCACACGGTCTCTTGCCATGGGGAAGGAGTTCTGATTTCTGCATCATTTTCAACCCTGGGCAGTCGTTGTAGATAAGGTCTAGGTTCGGAAGCCTGAAAACCGCAGTTGGAACGAGATGATGACCTAAGGCCATGGTGGGTCTGATGTGCTAGGTGTGCGGTCAGCTGCCTGGTTGTTGGTCAGGAGGTCGGGCTCAGGTTGTGTCAGACAGTGCATTAGTGCCCAGGTTAGACTATATAATTTGGGTACAGTCGAGTGCCGTGTAGGTTGATCCTCATTTGAGGTGCTTGGGCAGCTCTTTAGGCAAGATATTTTTTCTAGACAGCAGGCAGAGTGCTGCATTGTGGGTCCTGAATTGCCAAACTTGAGAGCTTCTGGTTCAGTAGTGTGAGGACAGAAGTCTGAGAACACAAGCTAGACTTGGGCTTCAGGCCGAGGGCAAGGCAGGTACCCCCTGCACATCTGAACCAATATCTCATGCATCTGAAGTCACGGCGAGGATCAGACGTTGGCTCAGGTTGTAGTTTCTGTTCATGACTGCCCCTTCATGAACGGAGAGACATCTCAAGGCCATGGAGGTTTTCCCACGTTGGGACTTGTGGAATGCCCCCTTCAAGGATTCCTTCTGCGGGACAATTGAGACCTGTTGGGCAGCTCCAAAACATCCCATATGGAATGACTTCAGAGCACCGTTCGAGGATGGATGCCAGGGTAGCCCGCCTCGCATTCCAATTGTCTCCTAACAACAAGACAGTTGAGATCGGATGGCTCTGCAGGAGCAACCGGGATGGCTGATTTGAAATGGACAGCTCCTGAACATGGGGCATAATGTTTGTTTGTGTCCATGAGGACCTTGGAATGGGGCGGTGGCACCGGGACTCTGAAGTATTCTCCTAAGATTTTGACATAGGTCCCATGCACAAGTTTCTTCGTGGAGACGAGATGTTTTCTGATGGGTGCCTCAGGAAACCCCCTATGCTAGTATTGGAATCCAGGATTTTGAGGAGACATGCCTGTAACCAAAGCAATGGATCCGATTATGGCCTAGGGTCCTGTCTGGTTCTATCTCCTTCTCTGGGGACATCCATCTATGGTATGAGTGGAGGTAGATTCTTAGCTGGTGTCAGACCGCCCTTGTTTGTCCACAGAGACCTACATATTGGGATGGCCTCGGGGACTTTTGAGGGTTACCCTAATTTGTACAACTTTGGACAATGGAATGGGCAGAATTACCATGCATGGGGTAGGCACAGTCCTAATGTGTGGCTCCAGGGGCCCTAGTCTGGAGGGTGTGTGGCCCAGGACATTGAGGACAGAAGTCTGAAAACACAAACTCAGCTTAGGTTTGGGGACGTAGGTATGGCAGTCCCGATCTACAAACCATGAGAAGAACTCCTCAGGATCAAAGACAGAGCGAGACTGAGGCGCTTGCTCAGGCATTGGTCTCTGGATTTTGTGTCAACCATGGCTGTGGATTGTTGGGAAGCCTCATGGGCCATGGACTTATATTCCTCTATGTGGATTTGGCTCTGTCCCAATTGTTTTTCGTCAATCTGTGGGATTGGAGGTCTCCTTTCAGGTTTGTTACCTCAGGTGTCCCAACCAAAGAAGAATTCCAAAGCAGAGCCCTGGGGATGAGTGAGGGGACTACCAAAACTATGGTTAAAATTTGGGGCGTAGGGGCATGGCAGGCCCCATATGCTGTCTCTTCATCCAGCCCCTGAGAGGCCTTACATGAGGACTGGGCTCAGGCTGAGGGTCACAATGTGTGTTTGTGACCAATGTGGCCCGCGAGCATGGGCGAGGCCTCATGGGCCACACTGGTTTCAATTACACTGAACTTTGGACAACATGCCAATCACAAGGTCTCTTGCCATAGTGAAGGAGTTCTGATTTCTGCATCATTTTCAACCATTGGCAGTGGTTGGAGATAAGGTCTAGGTTGTGGATCCTGAAAACCGCAGTTGGGAAGAGATGATGACCAAAGGCCATGGTGGGTCTGATGTTCTCAGTGTGCGGTCAGCTGCCTGGTTGTTGGTCAGGAGCTTCGGGCTCAGGTTGTGTCAGACAGTGCATGAGTGCCCAGGTTAGACTATATAATTTGGGTACAGTTGAGTGCCGTGTAGGTTGATCCTTATTTGAGGAGCCTGGGCAGCTCATTAGGCAAGATATTTTTTCTAGAGGGCAGGCAGAGTGCTGCATTGTGGGCCCGGAATTGCCATACTTGAGGGCTTCTGGTTAAGTAGTGTGAGGACAGAAGTCTGAGAACACAAGCTAGACTTGGGCTTCAGGCCGAGGGCAAGGCAGGTACCCCCTGCACATCTGAACCAATATCTCATGCATCTGAAGTCACGGCGAGGATCAGACGTTGGCTCAGGTTGTAGTTTCTGTGCATGACTGACCCTTCATGAACGGAGAGGAATCTCAAGGCCATGGAGGTTTTCCCACGTTGGGAGTTGTGGGATGCCCCCTTCAAGGATTCCTTCTGCGGCACAATTGAGACCTCTTGGGCAGCTCCAAAACATCCCATATGGAATGACTCCTGAGCACCGTTGGAGGATGGATGCCAGGGAAGCCCGCCTCGCATTCCAATTGTCTCCTAGCAACAAGACAGTGGAGATCGGATGGCTCTGCGGGAGCAACCGGGGTGGCTGAGTTGAAATGGACTTTCCTGTGCATGGGGCCTAATGTGTGTTTGTGTCCATGAGGACTTTGGAATGGGGCGGTGGCACTGGGACTCTGAAGTATTCTCCTACGATTTTGACATAGGTCCCATGCATAAGTTTTCTCATGGAGACGAGATGTTTTCTGATGGGTGCCTCAGGAAACCCCGTATGCTGGTATTGGAATCCAGGATTTTGAGGAGACGTGCCTGTAAACCAAAGCAATGGATCAGATTATGGCCTAGGGTCCTTTCTGGTTCCATCTCCTTCTCTGGGGACATCCATCTATGGTTTGAGTGGAGCTAGTTGCTCAGCTGGTGTCAGACCGCCCTTGTTTGTCCAAAGAGACATACATATTGGGATGGCCTCGGGGACTTTGGAGGGATCTCCTAATTTGTACAATTTTGGACAATGGAATGGGCAGAATTCCCATGCATGAAGTAGGCACAGTCCTAATGTGTGGCTCCAGGGGCCCCAACCTGGAGGGAATGTGGCCCAGGACTTTGAGGACAGAAGTCGGAAAACACAGAATCAGCTTAGGTTTGGGGACGTAGGTATGGCTGGCCCAATCTACAAACCATGAGAATAACTCTTCAGGATATCAAGAAAGAACGAGTCTGAGGCGCTTGCTCAGGCTTTGGTCTCTGGATTTGGTGTCAACGATGGCCGTGGCATGTGGGGAAGCCTCATGGGCCATGGACGAAAATTCCTCTCTTGGGATTTGGCCCGGTCCCAATTGTTTTTCGTCAATCTGTGGGATGGGAGGTCTCCTTCAGGTTTGTTAACTCGGGTGTCCCAACCAAAGAGGAATACCAAAGCAGAGCCCTGGGGAAGAGTGAAGGGACAACCCAAACTATGGTTAAAATTTGGGGCCTAGGGGCATGGCAGGCCCCATATGCTGTCTCTTCATCCAGCCCCTGAGAGGCCTTACTTGAGGACTGGGCTCAGGCTGAGGGTCACAATGTTTGTTTGTGACCAATGTGGCCTGTGAGCATGGGCGGGTCCTCATGGGCTACACTGTTTTCATCTACACTGAACTTTGGATAACATGCCAATCACAAGGTCTCTTGCCATGGGGAAGGAGTTCTGATTTCTGCATCATTTTCAACCCTGGGCAGTCGTTGTAGATAAGGTCTAGGTTCGGAAGCCTGAAAACCGCAGTTGGAACGAGATGATGACCTAAGGCCATGGTGGGTCTGATGTGCTAGGTGTGCGGTCAGCTGCCTGGTTGTTGGTCAGGAGGTCGGGCTCAGGTTGTGTCAGACAGTGCATTAGTGCCCAGGTTAGACTATATAATTTGGGTACAGTCGAGTGCCGTGTAGGTTGATCCTCATTTGAGGTGGCTGGGCAGCTCTTTAGGCAAGATATTTTTTCTAGACAGCAGGCAGAGTGCTGCATTGTGGGTCCTGAATTGCCAAACTTGAGAGCTTCTGGTTCAGTAGTGTGAGGACAGAAGTCTGAGAACACAAGCTAGACTTGGGCTTCAGGCCGAGGGCAAGGCAGGTACCCCCTGCACATCTGAACCAATATCTCATGCATCTAAAGTCACGGCAGTATCAGACGTTGAGACAGGTTGTAGTTGCTGTGCATGACTGCCCTTCATGAACGGAGAGAAATCTCAAGGCCATGGAGGTTTTATCTCGTTGGGAGTTGTGGGATGCCCCCTTCAAGGATTCCTTCTGCGGGACATTTGAGACCTGTTGGGCAGCTCCAAAACATGCCAAATGGAATGACTCCAGACACAGTTCGAGGATGGATGCCAGGGAAGCCCGCCTCGCATTCCAATTGTCTCCTAGCAGCAAGAAAGTGGAGATGGGATGGTTCTGCGGGAGCAACCTGTGTGGCTGATTTGAAATGGACAGCTCCTGAATATGGGGCCTAATGTGTGGTTGTGTCCATTAGGACTTTGGAATGGGGCGGTGGCACCGGGACTCTGAAGTATTCTCCTAAGATTTTGACATAGGTCCCATGCACAAGTTTCTTCGTGGAGACGAGTTTTTTTCTGATGGGTGCCTCAGGAAACCCAATATGCTGGTATTGGAATCCAGGATTTTGAGGAGACATGCCTTTAAAGCAAAGCAATGGATCCGATTATGGCCTAGGGTCCTGTCCGGTTCCATCTCCTTTTTTGGGGACATCCATCTATGGTTTGAGTGGTGCTAGTTGCTCAGCTGGTGTCAGACCGCCCTTGTTTGTCCAAAGAGACCTGCATATTGGGATGGCCTCGGGGACTTTGGAGGGATCTCCTAATTTGTACAATTTTGGACAATGGAATGGGCAGAATTCCCATGCATGAAATAGGCACAGTGCAAATGTGTGGCTCCGGGGGCCCCATCCTGGAGGGTGTGTGGCCCAGGACTTTGAGAACAGAAGTCGGAAAACACAGAATCAGCTTAGGTTTGGGGACGTAGGTATGGCAGGCCCAATCTACAAACCATGAGAAGAACTCTTCAGGATATGAAGAAAGAGCGAGTCTGAGGCGCTTGCTCAGGCTTTGGTCTCTGGATTATGTGTCAACGATATCCGTGGAATGTGCGGAAGCCTCATGGGCCTTGGATGAAACTTCCTCTCTTGGGATTTAGCCCGGTCCCAATTGTTTTTCGTCAATCTGTGGGATTGGAGGTCTCCTTTCGGATTAGAAACCTCAGGTGTCCCAACCAAAGAGGAATTCCAAAGCAGAGCCCTGGGGATGAGTGAGGGGACTACCCAAACTATGGTTAAAATTTGGGGCGAAGGGGCATGGCAGGCCCCATACGCTGTCCCCTTCATCCGGCCACTGAGGGGCCTTACTTGAGGACTGGGCTCAGGCTGAGGGTCACAATGTGTGTTTGTGACCAATGTGGCCCGCGAGCATGGGCGGGGCCTCATGGGCCACACTGTTTTCAACTACACTGAACTTTGGACAACATGCCAATCACAAGGTCTCTTGCCATGGGGAAGGAGTTCTGATTTCTGCATCATTTTCAACCATGGGCAGTGGTTGGAGATAAGGTCTAGGTTCTGAATCCTGCAAACCGCAGTTGGGAAGAGATGATGACCTAAGGCCATGGTGGGTCTGATGTGCTCAGTGTGCGGTCAGCTGCCTGGTTGTTGGTCAGCAGGTTCGGGCTCAGGTTGTGTCAGACAGTGCATTAGTGCCCAGGTTAGACTTTATAATTTGGGTACAGTCGAGTGGTTGATCCTCATTTGAGGAGCCTGGGCAGCTCATTAGGCAAGATATTTTTTCTAGAGGGCAGGTAGCGTGCTGCATTGTGGGCCCGGAATTGAGAAATTTGAGGGCTTCTGGTTAAGTAGTGTGAGGACAGAAGTCTGAGAACACAAGCTAGACTTGGGCTTCAGGCCGAGGGCAAGGCAGGTACCCCCTGCACATCTGAACCAATATCTCATGCATCTGAAGTCACGGCGAGGATCAGACGTTGGCTCAGGTTGTAGTTTCTGGGCATGACTGACCCTTCATGAACGGAGAGGAATCTCAAGGCCATGGAGGTTTTCCCACATTGGGAGTTGTGGGATGCCCCCTTCAAGGATTCCTTCTGCGGCACAATTGAGACCTGTTGGGCAGCTCCAAAACATCCCATATGGAATGACTCCTGAGCACCATTGGAGGATGGATGCCAGGGAAGCCCGCCTCGCATTCCAATTGTCTCCTAGCAACAAGATAGTGGAGATGGGATGGCTCTGCGGGAGCAACCTGGGTGGTTGATTTGAAATGGACAGCTCCTGAATATGGGGCCTAATGTGTGGTTGTGTCCATTAGGACCTTGGAATGGGGCGGTGGCACCGGGACTCTGAAGTATTCTCCTAAGATTTTGACATAGGTCCCATGCACAAGTTTCCTCGTGGAGACCAGATGTTTTCTGATGGGTGCCTCAGGAAACCCCCTCTGCTGGTAATGGAATCCAGGATTTTGAGGAGACATGCCTTTAAACCAAAGCAATGGATCCGATTATGGCCTAGGGTCCTGTCTGGTTCTATCTCCTTCTCTGGGGACATCCATCTATGGTTTGAGTGGAGCTAGTTGCTCAGCTGGTGTCAGACTGCCCTTCTTTGTCAAAAGAGACCTACATATTGGGATGGCCTCGGGGACTTTGGAGGGATCTCCTAATTTGTACAATTTTGAACAATGGAATGGGCAGAATTCCCATGCATGAAGTAGGCACAGTCCTAATGTGTGGCTCCAGGGGCGCCAGCTTGGAGGGTGAGTGGCCCAGGACTTTGAGGACAGAAGTCGGAAAACACAAACTCAGCTTAGGTTTGGGGACGGAGGTATGGCAGGCCCCATCTACAAACCATGAGAAGAACTCTTCAGGATATGAAGAAAGAGCGAGTCTGAGGCGCTTGCTCAGGCTTTGGTCTCTGGATTTTGTATCAACGATGGCCGTGGAATGTGGGGAAGCCTCATGGGTCATGAACGAAACTTCCTCTCTTGGGATTTGGCCTGGTCCCAATTGTTTATCGTCAATCTGTGGGACGGGAGGTATCCTTTCAGGTTTGTTAACTCAGGTGTCCCAACCAAAGAGGAATTCCAAAGCAGAGCCCTGGGGAAGAGTGAAGGGACAACCCAATCTATGGTTAAAATTTGGGTCCTAGAGGCATAGCAGGCCCCATATGCTGTCTCTTCATCCAGCCCCTGAGAGGCCTTACTTGAGGACTGGGCTCAGGCTGAGGGTCACAATATGTGTTTGTGACCAATGTGGCCCGCGAGCATCGGCGGGGCCTCATGGGCCATACTGGTTTAAACTACACTGAACTTTGGACAACATGCCAATCACAAGGTCTCTTGCCATGGTGAAGGAGTTCTGATTTCTGCATTATTTTCAACCATTGGCAGTGGTTGGAGATAAGGTCTAGGTTCTGAATCCTGAAAACCGCAGTTGAGAAGAGATGATGACCTAAGGCCATGGTTGGTCTCATGTGCTCAGTGTGTGGTCAGCTGCCTGGTTGTTGGTCAGGAGGTTCGGGCTCAGGTTGTGTCAGTCAGTGCATTAGTGCCCAGGTTAGACTATATAATTTGGGTACAGTCGAGTGCCGTGTAGTTTGATCCTCATTTGAGGAGCCTGGGCAGCTCATTAGGCAAGATATTTTTTTCTAGAGAGCAGGCAGATTGCTGCATTGTGGGCCCGGAATTGCCAAACTGAGGGCTTTTGGTTCAGTAGTGTGAGGAAAGAAGTCTGAGTACACAAGCTAGACTTGGGCGTCACCGAGGGCAAGGCAGGTACCCCCTGCATATCTGAACCCATATCTCATGCATCTGAAGTCACGGCAGGATCAGACGTTGACTCAGGTTGTAGTTTCTGTGCATGACTGCCCTTCATGAACGGAGAGGAATCTCGAGGCCATGCAGGTTTTTCCTCGTTGGGAGTTGTGGGATGCCCCCTTCAAGGATTCCTTCTGTGGGACAATTGAGACCTGTTGGGCAGCTCCAAAACATCCCATATGGAATGACTCCAGAGCACCGTTCGAGGATGGATGCCAGGGAAGCCCGCCTCGCATTCCAATTGTCTCCTCTCAACAAGACAGTGGAGATCGGATGGCTCTGCGGGAGCAAACGGGGTGGCTGAGTTGAAATGGACTTTCCTGAGCATGGGGCCTAATGTGTGTTTGTGTCCATGAGGACCTTGGAATGGGGCGGTGGCACCGGGACTCTGAAGTATTCTCCTAAGATTTTGACATAGGTCCCATGCACAAGTTTCCTCATGGAGACGAGATGTTTTCTGATGGGTGACTCAGGAAACCCCCTATGCTGCTATTGGAATCCAGGATTTTGCGGACACATGTGTGTAAACCAAAGCAATGGATCCGATTATGGCACGGGTCTTGTCTGGTTCCATCTCCTTCTCTGGGGACATCCATCTATGGTTTGAGTGGAGCTAGTTGCTCAGCTGGTGTCAGACCGCCCTTGTTTGTCCAAAGAGACCTACATATTGGGATGGCCTCGGGGACTTTGGAGGGATCTCCTAATTTGTACAATTTTGGACAATGGAATGGGCAGAATTCCCATGCATGAATTAGGCACAGTCCAAATGTGTGGCTCCAGGGTCCCCAGCCTGGAGGGTGTGTGGCCCAGGACTTTGAGGACAGAAGTCTGAAAACACAAACTCAGCTTAGATTTGGGGACGTAGGTATGGCAGGCCCAATCTACAAACCATGAGAAGAACTCTTCAGGATATGAAGAAAGAGCGAGTCTGAGGCGCTTGCTCAGGCTTTGGTCTCTGGATTTTGTATCAACGATGGCCGTGGAATGTGGGGAAGCCTCATGGGCCATGGACAAAACATCCTCTCTTGGGATTTGGCCCGGTCCCAATTGTTTTTCGTCAATCTGTGGGACGGGAGGTCTCCTTTCAGGTTTGTTACCTCAGGTGTCCCAACCAAAGAGGAATTCTTAAGCAGAGCCCTGGGGAAGAGTGAGGGGACAACCAAAACTATGGTTAAAATTTGGGGCCTAGCGGCATGGAAGGCCCCATATGCCAATCACAAGGTCTCTTGCCATGGGGAAGGAGTTCTGATTTCTGCATCACTTTCAACCCTGGGCAGTGGTTGGAGATAAGGTCTAGGTACGGAAACCAGAAAACCGCAGTTGGGAAGAGATGATGACCTAAGGCCATGGTGGGTCTGATGTGCTCAGTGTGAGGTCAGCTGCCTGGTTGTTGGTCAGGAGGTTCGGGCTCAGGTTGTGTCAGACAGTGCATTAGTGCCCAGGTTAGTCTATATAATTTGGGTACAGTCGAGTGCCGTGTAGGTTGATCCTCATTTGATGTGCCTGGGTAGCTCATTAAAATGATATTTTTTCTAGAGGGCAGGCAGAGTGCTGCATTGTGGGTCCGGAATTGCCAAACTTGAGGGCTTCTGGTTCAGTAGTGTGAGGACAGAAGTCTGAGAACACAAGCTAGACTTGGGCTTCAGGCCGAGGGCAAGGCAGGTACCCCCTGCACATCTGAAACAATATCTCATGCATCTCAAGCCACAGCGAGGATCAGACGTTGGCTCAGGTTGTAGTTTCTGTGCATGACTGCCCCTTCATGAACGGAGAGGAATCTCAAGGCCATGGAGGTTTTCCCACGTTGGGAGTTGTGGGATACCCCCTTCAAGGATTCCTTCTGTGGCACAATTGAGACCTGTTGGGTAGCTCCAAAACATCCCATATGGAATGACTCCAGAGCACCGTTCGAGGATGGAAGCCAGGGAAGCCCGCCTCGCATTCCAATTGTCTCCTAGCAACAAGACAATGGAGATCGGATGGCTCTGCGGGAGCAACCGGGGTGGTTCATTTGAAATGGACATCTCCTGAGCATGGGGCCTAATGTGTGTTTGTGTCCATGAGGACCTTGGAATGGGGCGGTGGCACCGGTACTTCAAGTATTTCCCTAAGATTTTGACATAGGTCCCATGCACAAGTTTCCTCGTGGAGACGAGATGTTTTCTGATGGGTGCCTCAGGAAACCCCCTATGCTGGTATTGGAATCCAGGATTTTGAGGAGACATGCCTGTAACCAAAGCAATGGATCCGCTTATGGCCTAGGGTCCTGTCTGGTTCCATCTCCTTCTCTGGGGACATCCATCTATGGTATGAGTGGAGGTAGATGCTCAGCTGGTGACAGACCGCCCTTGTTTGTCCAAGGAGACCTACATATTGGGATGACCTCGGGGACTTTGAGGGTTCTCCTAATTTGTACAATTTTGGACAATGGAATGGGCAGAATTCCCATTCGTGAAGTAGGCACAGTCCTAATGTGTGGCTACAGCTGCCGCAGCCAGGAGCGTTTGTTGCCCAGGACTTTGAGGACAGAAGTCAAAAAACACAAACTCAGCTAGGTTCTGAATCCTGAAAACCGCATTTGGGAAGAGATGATGACCTAAGGCCTTGGGGGGTCTGATGTGCTCAGTGTGCGGTCAGCTGCCTGGTTGTTGGTCAGGAGGTTCGGGCTCAGGTTGTAGATTCTGTGCATGACTGCCCCTTCATGACCTACATAGGTCCCATGCACAAGATTCTTCGTGGAGACGAGATTATTTCTGATGGGTGCCTCAGGAAACCCCCTATGCTGGTATTGGAATCCAGGATTTTGAGGAGACATGCCTATAAACCAAAGCAATGGATCCAATTACGGTGTCAGACCGCACTTGTTTGTCCACAGAGACCTACACTATTGGGATGGCCTCGGGACTTTGGAGGGTTCTCCTAATTTGTACGAAATTGTACAATGGACTTGGCATGGGGTAGGCACAGTCCTAATGTGTGGCTCCATTGTCCCCATCCTGGAGTGTGTGTGGCCCAGTACTTTGAGGACAGATGTCTGAAAACACAAACTCAGCTTGGTTTGGTGACGTAGGTATATCAGGCCCCATCTACAAACCATGAGAAGAACTCTTCAGGATATGAAGAAAGAGCGAGTCTGAGGCGCTTGCTCAAGATATGGTCTCTGTATTTTGTATCAACAAAGGCCGTCGAATGTGGGGAATCCTCATGGGCCATGGACGAATCTTCCTCGCTGTGAATTTTGCCCGGTCCCAATTGTTTTTCGTAAATCTGTGGGCTGGGAGGTCTCCTTTCAGGTATGTTACCTCAGGTGTCCCAACCAAAGAGGAATTCCAAAGCAGTGACCTGGGGAAGAGTGAAGGGACAACCCAAACTATGGTTAAAAATTGGGTCCTAGTGGCAATGCAGGCCCCATATGCTGTCTCTTCATCCAGCCACTGAGAGGCCTTACTTGAGGACTGGGCTCAGGCTGAGGGTCACAATGTGTGTTTGTGACCAATGTGGCCCGCGAGCATGGGCGGGGCTTCATGTGACACACTGGTTTCAACTACACTGAACTTTGGACAACATGCCAATCACAAGGTTTCTTGCCATGGGGAAGGAGTTCTGCTTTCTGCATCATTTTCAAACCTGGGCAGTGGTTGGAGATAAGGTCTAGGTTCTTGATCCTGAAAACCGCAGTTGGGAAGAGATCACGACCTAAGTCCATGGCGGGTCTGATGTGCTCAGTGTGCGGTCAGCTACCTGGGTGTTGGTCAGGAGGTTCGGGCTCAGGTTGTGTCAGACAGTGCATTAGTGCCCAGGTTAGACTATATAATTTGGGTACAGTCGAGTGCCTTGTAGTTTTATCCTCCTTTAAGATGCCTGGGCACCTCATTAGGCAATATATTTTTTTCTAGAGGGCAGGCAGAGTGCTGCATTGTGGGTCCAGAATTGCCAAACTTGAGGGCTTCTGGGCCAGGAGTGTGAGGACAGAAGTCTGAGAACACAAGCTAGACTTGAGCTTCAGGCCGAGGGCAGGGCAGGTACCCCCTGAAGTTCTGAACCAATATCTCATGCATCTGAAGTCACAGTGAGGATCAGACGTTGGCTCAGTTTGGAGTTTCTGTGCATGACTGCTCCTTCATGAACATGGCTGAATCTCAAGACCATGGAGGTTTTCCCACGTTGGGAGCTGTGGGATGCCCCCTTCCAGGATTTCTTCTGCGGGACAATTGAGACCTTTTGGGCAGCTCCAGAACGTCCCATATGGAATGACTCCAGAGCACAGTTCGAATATGGATGCCAGGGAAACCCGCCTCACATTCCAATTGTCTCCTCGCAACAAGACATTTGATATCGGATGGCTCTGCAGGAGCAACCGGGGTGGCTGAGTTGAAATGGACTTTCCTGAGGATGGGGCCTAATGTGTGTTTGTGTCCATGAGGACCTTGGCCTGGGCGGTGGCACTGGGACCCTGAAGTATTCTCCTAAGCTTTTGACATAGCTTCCATGCACAAGTTTCCTCATGGAGACGAGAATTGTTCTTATGGGTGCCTCAGGAAATCCCCTATCTTGGTATTGGAATCCAGGATTTTGAGGAGACATGCCTGTAAACCAAAGCAATGGATCCGATTATGGCCTAGTGTCCTGTCTGGTTCAATCTTCTTCTCTGGGGACATATATCTATGGTATGAGTGGAGGTAGATGCTCAGCTGGTGTCATACCACCCTTGTTTGTCCCGGGAGACCACACAATTGTGATGTCCTCGGGGACTTTGGAGGGTTCTCCTAATTTGTACAATTTTGCACAATGGAATGGGCAGAATTCCCATGTATTGTGTAGGCACAGTCCTAATATGTGGCTCCAGGTGCCCAACCTGGAGGGTGTGTGGCCCAGGACCTCTCGGACAGAAGTCTGAAAACACAAACTCAGCCAAGGTTTGGGACGTAGGTATAGCAGGCCCAATCTACAAACCATGAGAAGAACTCTTCAGGATATGAAGAAAGTGAGAGTCTGAGGCGCCTACTCAGGCTATTTCTTGATTTTGTATCAAGATGGCCGTGGAATGTGGGGAGGCGTCATGGGCCATGGATGAATCTTCCTCTCTGTGGATTTGGCGCGGTCCCCATTGTTATTCATCAATCTGTGGGATGGGAATTTACCTTTCAGGTTTGTTACCTCAGGTGTCCCAACCAAAGAGGAATTCCAAAGCAGAGCCCTGGGGAAGAGTGAAGGGACAACCCAAACTGAACTAATATCTCATGCATCTGAAGTCACGGCGATGATTAGACGTTGGCTCATGTTGGAGTTTCTGTGCATGACTGTCCCTTCAGGAACGGAGCGGAAACTCAAGGCCATGGTGGTTTTCCCACGTTGGAAGTTGTGGGATGCCCCCTTCAAGGATTTTTTCCGCGGGACAATTCAGAGCTGTTGGGCAGCTCCAGGACATCCCATATGGAATGACTCCAGAGCACCGTTCGAGGATGGATGCCAGGAAAACCCGCTTCGCATTCCAATAGTCTGCTAGCACCAAGACAGTTTAGAGTGGATGGTTCTGCGGGAGCTACCGGTGTGACTGAGTTTAATGGGACTTTCGTGGTGGCTCAGTGTGTTAAGCCACTTCTTTCGACTCAGGTCATGATCTCAGAGTCCTAGGATTGAGCCTCACATCAGGCACTCTGCTCAGCAGGGAGCCTGCTTCCTACTCTCTCTCTGCCTGCTTGTGATCTATGACTGTCAAATAAATAAATAAAATCTTAAAAAAAAAAGTAATGGACTTCCTGAGGTTGGGGTCTAAGGTGTGTTTGTGTCCATGAGGGCCTTGGAATGGGGCGGGGGCACCCGGACCCTGAAGTATTCTCCTAATATTTGGACATAGCTCCCATGCACAAGTTTCCTTGTGGAGATGAGATTTGTTCTAATGGGTGCCTCAGGAAACCCCCTACGCTGGTATTGGAATCCAAGCTTTTGAGGAGACATGCCTGTAAATCAAAGCAATGGATACGATTATGGCCTAGCATCCTGTCTGGTTCAATTTTCTTCTCTGGGGACATCCATCTGTGGTATGAGTGGAGGTAGATGCTCAGCTGGTGTGAGACCGCCCTTGTTTGTCCTGGGAGACCTACACAATTGGGATGGCCTCGGGGACTATAGAGGGTTCTCCTAATTTGTGCGATTTTGGACAATGGAATGGGCAGAATTCCCATAGATTGGGTAGACACATTGCTCATGTGTGGCTCCAGTGGCCCTAGCCTAGAGGGTGTGTGGCCCAGGACTTTGAGGACAAAAGTCTGAAAACACAAACTCAGCTTAGGTTTGGGGACGTAGGTATGGCAGGCCCAATCTACAAACCATAGGAAGAACTCTTCAGGATATGAAGAAAGAGCGAGTCTGAGGCACTTGCTCAGGCATTTGTCTCTGGATTTTGTATCAACGATGGCCGTGGAATGTGGGGAGGCCACATGGGCCATGGATGAATCTTACTCTCTGTGGATTAGGCCCGATCCCAATTGTTTTTCGTCAATCTGTGGGATGGGAGGTCTCCTTTCAGGTTTGTTACCTCAGGTGTCCCAACCAAAGAGGAATCCTAAGCAGAGGCCTGGGAAAGAGTGAAGGGACAACCCAAACTATGGTTAAAAATTGGGGCCTATGGGCAGGGCAGGCCCAATATGCTATCTCATCATCCAGCCGCTGATAGGCCTTACTTGAGGACTGGACTTAGGCTGAGGGACAGAATGTGTGTTTGTGACCAATGTGGCCCTCGAGATTGGGCGGGGCCTCATTGGCCTCACTGGTTTCAACTACACTGAACTTTGGACAACATGCCAATCACAAGGTTTCTTTCCATGGGGATGGAGTTCTGATTTCTGCATCATTTTCAACCCTGGGCAGTGGTTGGAGATAAAGTCTAGGTCCTGAAGCCTGAACCGCAGTTGGGAAGAGATGATGACCTAAGGCCATGGTGGGTCGGATGTGCTCAGTGTGCGGTCAGCTGTCTTGGTGTTGGTCAGGAGGTTCGGGCTCAGGTTGTGTCAGACAGTGCATTAGTGTTCTGGTTAGACTATATAATTTGGGTATAGTCGGAGCCGTGTAGGTTTATCCTCATTAAGGTGCCTAGGAGGCTCATTACGCAAAATATTTTTTCGAGAGGGCTGTCAGAGTGCTGCATTGAGGGTCGGGAATTGCCAGAGTTGAGGGCTTCTGGGCCAGGAGTGTGAGGACAGAAGTCTGAGAAAACAAGCTAGACTTGGGCTTCAGGCCGTGGGCACGGCAGGTACCCCCTGCAGATCTGAACCAATATATCATGCATCGGAAGTCACTGCGAGGATCAGACGTTGGCTCAGTTTGGAGTTTCTGTCCATGACTGCACCTTCATGAATGGAGCGGAATCTCAAGGCCATGGAGTTTCTCCCATGTTGGGAGTTGTGGGATGCCCCCTTCAAGGATTCCTTCTGCGGACAATTGAGACCTGTTGGGCAGCTCCAGGACCTTCCATATGGAATGACTCCAGAGCACCTTTCGAGGATGAATGCCAGGGAAGCCCACCTCGCATTCCAATTGTCTCCTCGCAACAAGACAGTGGAGATCGGATGGCTCTGCGGGAGCAACCGGGGTGGCTGAGTTGAAATGGTCTTTCCTGAGGATGGGGCCTAATGTGTGTTTGTGTCCATGAGGGCCTTGGAATGGGGCGGTGGACCGGGAACCTGAAGTATGTGGCCCTCGAGCATATACGGGGCCTCATGGGCCACACTGGTTTCAAGTACACTGAACTTTGGACAACATGCCAATCACAAGGTTTCTTGCCATGGGGAAGGAGTTCTGCTTTCTGCATCGTTATCAACCCTGGGCAGTGGTTGGAGATAAGGTCTAGGTTCTGAAGCCTGATAACCGCAGTTGGGAAGAGATGGCGACCTAAGGCCATGGAATGTTGATGTGCTCAGTATGCGGTCAGCTGCCTGGGTGTTGGTCAGGAGGTTCGGGCTCAGGTGGTGACAGACAGTGCATTAGTGCCCAGCTTAGACTATATAATTTGGGTACAGTGGAGTGCCGTTTAGGTTTATCCTCATTTAAGGTGCCTGGGCAGCTCATTAGGCAATAAAATTTTTTGTAGAGGTCAGGCAGAGTGTTGCCTTGTGGGTCCGGAATTGCAAAACTTGAGGGATTCTTGGCTAGGAGTGTGAGGACAGAAGTCTGAGAACACAAGCTAGACTTGGGCTTCAGGCCGAGGGGAAGGCTGGTACCCCCTGCAGATCTGAACCTATATCTCATGCATCTGAAGTCAGGGCGAGAATCAGACGTTGGCTCAGGTTGGAGTTTCTGTGCATGACAGCCCCTTCATGAACGGTGCGGAATCTCAAGGCCATGGAGGTTTTCCCACGTTGGGAGTTGTGGGATGCCCCCTTCAAGGATTCCTTGTGCGGGACAATTAAGACCTGTTGGGCAGCTCCAGGACATCACATATGGATGACTCCAGAGCACTGTTCGGGGATGGATGCCAGGGAAGCCCGCCTCGCATTCCAATTTTCTCCTAGCACAAAGACAGTTGAGAATGGATGGCTCTGCGGGAGCAACCAGGGTGGCTGAGTTGAAATGGACTTTCCTGAGAATGGGGCCTAAGGTGTTTTTTTGTCCATGAGGGCCTTGGAATGGGGGGGTGGCACCGGGAACCTGAAGTATTCTCCTAAGCTTTTGACTAGCTCCCATGCAGAAGTTTCCTAGTGGAGACGAGATTTTTTCTGATGGGTGCCTTAGGAAACCCCCTTTGCTGGTGTTGGTTTCCAGGGTTTTGAGGATACATGCCTGTAAACCAAAGCAATGGATCTGATTATGGCCTATGTCCTGTCTGGTTCAATCTTCTTCCCATGGATTGGGTAGTCACAGTCCTAATGTGTGCCTCCAGGGGCCCCAGCCTGGAGGGTGTGTGGCCCAGGACTTTGGGGACAGAAGTCTTATAACACAAACTCATCTTAGGTTGTGGGAGGTAGGTATTGCAGGCCCAATCTACAAACCATGAGAAGAATTCTTCAGGATATGAAGAAAGAGCTAGTCTGAGGTGCTTGTTCAGACATTTGTCTCTGGATATTGTATCAACGATGGCCGTGGAAAGTGGGGAGGCCTCATGGGCCATGGACGAATCTTCCTCTTTGTGGATTTGGCCCGGTCCCAAATATTTTTCGTCAATCTGTGGGATGGGAGGCCTCTTTCAGGTTTGCTACTACAGGTGTCCCAACCAAAGAGGAATTCCAAAGCAGAGCCCTGGGGAAGAGTGAAGGGAAAACCCAAACTATGGTTAAAAATTGGGGCCTAGGGTCATGGCAGGCCCAATATGCTGTCACTTCATCCAGACACTGAGAGGCCTTACTTGAGGACTGGGCTCAGGCTGAGGGTCACAATGTGTGTTTGTGTCCAATGTGCCCCGCGAGCATGGGCGGGGCCTAATTGGCCACACTGATTTCAACTACACTGAACTTTGGACAATATGCCAATTACAAGGTTTCTTACCACGGGGAAAGAGTTCTGATTTCTTGATCATTTTTACCCTGGGCAGTGGTTTGAGATAAGGTCTAGGTTCTGAAGCCTGAAAACCGCAGTAGGGAAGAGATGACGACCTCAGTGTGTGTGTGACCTATGTGGCCCGCGAGCATGGGCGGGGCAACATTGGCAACACTGCTTTCAACTACACTGACCTAAGGCCATGGCGGTTCTGATGTGCTCAGTGTGCGGTCAGCTGCCTGGGTTTTGGTCAGGAGGTTCGTGCTCAGGTGGTGCTGATGGTGCATTAGTGCCCAGGTTAGACTATATAATTTGGGTAGAGTCGAGTGCCGTGTAGGTTTATACTCATTTAAGGTGCTTGGGCAGCTCATTAGGCAAGATATTTTTTTTTAGAGGGCTGGCAGAGTGCTGCATTGTGGGTCCGGAATTGACATACTTGAGGGATTCTAGGCCAGGAGTGTGAGGACAGAAATCTGAGAACACAAGCTAGACTTGGACTTCAGGCCGAGGCCACGGCAGGTACCCTCTGCAGATCTGACCCAATGTCTCATGCGTATGAAGTCACGGCGAATATCAGACGTTGGCTCAGTTTGGAATTTCTGTGCATGACTGCCTCTTCATGAACGGAGCAGAATATAAAGGCCATGGAGGTTTTCCCACGTTGGGAGTTGTGGGCTGCCCCCTTCAAGGATTTCTTCTGCAGGACAATTGAGACCTTTTGGGCAGCTCCAGCACATCCCATATGGAATGACTCCAGAGCACCGTTCGAGGATTGATGCCAGGGAAGCCCGCCTCGCATTCCAATTGTCTCCTAGGAACAAGACAGTTTAGGTCGGATGGCTCTGCGGGGACAAATGGGGTGGCTGAGTTGAAGTGGACTTTCCTGGGGCTCCTGGGTGGCTCAGTGGATTAAGCCGCTGCCTTAGGCTCAGGTCATGATCTCAGAGTCCTGGTTTCGAGCCTCATATCGGGCCTGCTTCCTTCTCTCTCTCTGCCTGCCTCTCTGCCTGCTTGTGATCTCTGTCTGTCTTATAAATAAATAAAATCTTTAAACAAAAAAAAAGAAATGGACTTCCTGAGGATGGTGCCTAATGTGTGTTTGTGTCCTTGAGGGCCTTGGAATTGGGCGGTGGCACCGGGACCCTGAAGTATTCCCCTAAGCTTTTGACATAGCACCCATGCACAACTTTCTTTGTGGAGACGAGATTTGTACTGATGGGTGCCACAGGAAGCCCCCTATTCTGGTATTGTAATCCAGGCTTTTGAGGAGAAATGACTGTAAACCAAAGCAATGGATCCGATTATGGCCTAGGGTCCTGTGTGGTTCAATCTTCTTCTCTGGGGACATCCATCTATGGTATAATTGGAGGTAGATGCTCAGCTGGTGTCAGACCGCCCTTGTTTGTCCCCGGAGACCTACATTATTGGGATGGCCTCGGGGACTTTGGAGGGTTCTCCTAATGTGTACGATTTTGGACAATGGAATGCGCAGATTCCCATGGATTGGGTAGGCACAGTCCTAATGTATGGCTCCAGGGGCCCCAGCCTGGAGGGTGTGTGGCCCAGGACTTTGAGGACAGAAGTCTGAAAACACAAACTCAGCTTAGTTTTGGGGACGTAGGTATGGCAGGCCCAATCTATAAACCATGTAAAGAATTCTTCAGGATATGAAGAAAAAGCGAGTCTGAGGCACTTGATCAGGCTTTGTCTCTGGATTTTGTATCAACGATGGCCGTGGAATGTGGGGAGGCCTCATGGGCCGTGGAAAAATCTTCCTCTCCTCGGATTTGACCCATTCCCAATTGTTTGTCGTCAAGCTGTGGGATGGGAGGTCTCCTTTCAGGTTTGTTACCTCAGTGTCCCAACCAAAGAGGAATTCCAAAGCAGAGCCCCGGGGAAGAGTGAATGGACAACCCAAACTATGGTTAAAAATTGAGGCCTAGGATCATGGCAGGCCCAATATGCTGTCTCTTCATCCAGCCGCTGAGAGGCCTTACTTGAGGACTCTGCTCAGGCTGATGGTCACAATATATATATTTTTTTCTAGAGGGCAGGCTGAGTCCTGCATTGTGGGTCCGGATTTGCCAAACTTGAGGGCTTCTGGGCCAGGAGTGTGAGGAGAGAAGTCTGAGCGGGACAATTGAGACCTGTTTGGCAGCTCCAGACATCCCATATGGAATGACTCCAGAGCACCGTTCAAGATGGATGCCAGGGAAGCCCGCCTCGCATTCCAATTGTCTCCTAGCACCAAGACAGTTTAGATTGGATGGCTCTGCGGGAGGAACCGGGGTGGCTGAGTTGATATGGATTTTCCTGAGGGTGGGGCCTAATGTGTGATTGTGTCCATGAGGGCCTTGGATTGGGGCGGTGGCACAGGGCCCCTGAAGTATTCTCCTAAGCTTTTGACATAACTCCCATGCACAGGTTTCCTTGTGGAGACAGATTTGTTCTGATCGGTGCCTGAGGAAACCACCTATGCTGGTATTAGAATCCAGTCTTTTGAGGAGACATGCCTGTAAACCAAATCAATGCATCCGATTATGGGCTAGGGTCCTGTCTGGTTCCATCTTCTTCTCTGGGGACATCCATCTATGGTATGAGTGGAGGTAGATGCTCAGCCGGTGTCAGACCGCCCTTGTTTGTCCCGGGAGACCTACACTATTGGGATGGCATCGGGGACTTTGGAGGGTTCTCCTGATTTGTAAGATTTTGAACAATGGAATGCGCAGAATTCCCATGGATTGGGTAGGTCCAGTCATAATGTGTGGCTCCAGGGGCACCAGCCTGTACGGTGTGTGGCCCAGGACTTTGAGGACACAAGTCTGAAAACACAAACTCACCTTAGGTTTGGGGACGTAGGAATGGCAGGCCCAATCTACAGACCATGAGAAGAAATCTTCAGGGTATGAAGAAAGAGCTAGTCTGAGGCGCTTGCTCAGGCTTTTGTCTCTGGATTTTGTATCAACGATGGCCGTGGAATGTGGGGAGTCCTCATGTGCCATGGACGAATCTTCCTATTTGTGGATTTAGCCCGGTCCCAATGGTTTTTCGTCAATCTGTGTGTTGGGAGGTCTCCTATCAGGTTTGTTACCTCAGTGTCCCAACAAAAGAGGAAATCCAAATCAGAGCCCTGGGGAAGAGTGAAGGGACAACCCAAACTATGGCTAAAATTGGTGCCTTGGGGCATGGCAGGCTCAATATGCTGACACTTCATCCAGCCACTAAGAGGCCTTACTTGATGACTTGGCTCAGGCTGTGGGTCACAATGTGTGTTTGTGACCTATGTAGCCAACGAGCATCCCCGGGGATCATGGGCCACACTGGTTTCAACTACACTGAACTTTGGACAACATGCCAATCACAAGGTTTCTTGCCATGGGAAAGGAGTTCTGATTTCTGCATCATTTTCAACCATGGGCAGTGGTTGGAGATAAGGTCTAGGTTCTGAAGCCTGAAAATCGCAGTTGGGAGGAGATGAAGACCTAAGGCCATGGCGGGTCTGATGTGCTCAGTGTGCGGTCAGATGCCTGGGTGTTGGTCAAGAGGTTCGGGCACAGGTTGGGCCAGAGTGCATTAGTGCCAGGTTAGCCTACATAATTTGGGTACAGTCGAGTGCCGTGTATGTTTATCATCATTTGAGATTCCTCGGAAACTCATTAGAAAATATATTTTTTCTAGAGTGCTGGCAGAGTGCTGCATTGTGTGTCCGGAATTGCTAGACTTGTGGGGTTCTGAGTAGTAGTGTGAGGACAGTAGTCTGAGAACACAAGCTAGACTTGGGCTTCAGGCCGAGGGCACGGCAGGTACCCCCTGCAGATCTGAACCAATATCTCATGCATCTGAAGTCAAGGCAAGGATCAGACGTTGGCTCAGGTTGGAATTTGTGTGCATGTCTGCCCCTTCATGAACGGAGCGGAATCTCAAGGCCATGGAGGTTTTTTCACGTTGGGAGTTGTCAGATGCCCCCTTCAAGGATTCCTTCTGCGGGACAATTGAGACCTTTTGGGCAGCTCCAGTACATCTCATATGGAATGACTCCAGAGCACCGTTCGTGGATGGATTCCAGGGAAGCCCACCTCACATTCCAATTGGCTAATAGCAACAAGACAGTGGAGATCGGATGGCTCTGCGGGAGCAACCGGGGTGGCTGAATTGAAATGGACTATCCTGGGTCTCCTGGGTGGCTCAGTGGGTTAAGCTGCTGCCTTTGGCTGAGGTCATGATCTCAGAGTTCTCGATCAAGCCTCACATCGGGCTCTCTGCTTAGCAGGGAGCCTGCCTCTACTCTCTCTCTGCCTGCCTCTCTGCCTGCTTGTGATCTTTGTCTGTCAAATAAATAAAAGAAAACTTAAAAAGAAAAAAAAAGAAATGGTCTTTCCTGAGGATGGGGCCTAATGTGTGTTTGGGTCCATGAGGGCCTTGGAATGGGGCGGTGGCACCATGACCCTGAAGTATTCTCCTAAGCTTTTGACATAGCTCCCATGCACAACTTTCCTTGTGGAGATGAGATTTGTTCTAATGGGTGCCTCAGGAAACCCCCTTTTCTGGTATTGGAATCCAGTCCTTTGAGGAGACATGCCTGTAAACAAAAGCAATGCATCCGATTATGGCCTAGGGTCCTGTCTGGTTCAATCTTCTTCTTTGGGGATATCCATCTATGGTATGAGTGTAGGTAGATGCTCAGCTGGTGTCAGACCGCCCACAACCTGGAGGGTTTGTGGCCCAGGACTTTGAGGACAGAAGTCTGAAAACAAAAACTCAGCTTAGGTTTGGGGACGTAGGTATAGCAGGCCAAATCTACAAAGCATGTGAAGAACACTTCAAGATATGAAGAAAGAGCGAGTCTGAGGCGCTGGCTCAGGCTTTTGTCTCTGGATTATGTATGAATAGCCGTGGAATGTGCGGAGACCTCATGGGCCATGGACGAATCTTCATCTCTGTGGATTAGGCATGGCCCAATTCTTTTTCGTCAATCTGTTTAATGGGAGGTCTCCTTTCAGGTTTGTTACCACAGGTGTCCCAAACAAAGAGGAATTCCAAAGCAGAGCACTGTGGAAGAGTGAAGGGGCTACCCAAACTCTGGTTAAAAATTGGGGCCTAGGGGCATGGCAGACTCAATATGCTGTACCTTCAACAGCCACTTAGAAGCCTTACTTGAGGACTGGGTTCAGGCTGAGGGTCACAATGTGTGTTTGTGACCAATGTGGCCTGCGTACATGGGCGGGGCCACATGGGCAACACTGGTTTCATCTACACTGTACATTGGACCACATGCCAATCACAAGGTGTCTAGCCATGGGGAAGGAATTCTGATTTCTGCATCATTTTCAACCCTGGGCAGTGGTTGGAGATAAGGTCTAGGTTCTGAAGCCTGAAAACCGCAGTTGGGTAGAGATGAGAATTTAAGGCCTTGGTGGGTCTGATTTGCTCAGTGTGCAGTCAGCTATCTGGGTGTTGGTCAGGAGGTTGGGGGCAGGTTGTGTCAGACAGTGCATTATGCCCAGGTTAGAATATATATTTGAGTACAGTCGAGTGCCGTGTAGGTTTATCCTCATTTAAGGTGCCTGGGCAGCTCATTAAGCAATAAATTTTTTCTTGATGTCAGGCAGAGTGCTGCATATGTGTCCGGAATTGCCAGACTTGAGGGATTCTGGGCCAGGAGTGTGAGGACAGAAGTCTGAGAACAGAAGCTAGACTTGGGCTTGAGGCCGAGGGCACGGCAGGTACCCCCTTCAGATCTGAACCATTATCTCATGCATCTGAACTCAGACGTTGGCTCAGGTTTGAGTTTCTGTGCATGACTGCCCCTCCATGAAAGGAGCGGAATCTCAAGGCCATGGAGGTTTTCCCACGTTGAAAGTTGTGGGATGCCCCCTTCAAGGATTCCTTCTGGGGGACAATTGAGACCCGTTCGCAGCTCCAGGACATCCCATATGGAATGACTCCAAAGCACCGTTCAAGGATGGATGCCAGGGAAGCCCGCCTCGCATTCCAATTGTCTCCTAGCAACAAGACAGTTGAGATCTGATGGCTCTGCAGGAGCAACCAAGGTGGCTGAGTTGAAATGGATTTTCCTGAGGATGGGGCCTAATGTGTGTTTGTGTCCATGAGGCCTTGGAATGGGGCGGTGGCTCCGGGATCCTGAAGTATTCTCCTACGCTTTTGACATAGCTCCCATGCACAAGTTTCCTTGTCGAGACGAGATTTGTTCTGATGGGACCCTCAGGAAACCCCCTACTCTGGTATTGGAATCCAGGCTTTTAAGGAGACATGCCTGTAAACCAAAGCAATGGATCCGATTATGGCCTAGGGTCCTGTCTGGTTCAATCTTCTCTGGGGACATCCATCTATGGTATGAGTGGAGGTAGATGCTCAGCTGGTGTCAGATCGCCCTTGTTTGTCCCAGGAGACCTACACTATTGGGATGGCATCGGGGACTTTGGAGGGTTCTCCTAATATATACGATTTGGACAATGGAATGGGCAGAATTCCCATTCATGGGGTAAGCACAGTCCTAATGTGTGGCTCTAGGGGCCCCAGCCTGGAGGGTGTGTGGCCCATGAATTTGAGGACAAAAGTCTGAAAACAAAAACTCAGCTTAGGTTTGGGGAGGTAGGTATGGCAGGCTCAATCTACAAACCATGAGAAGAATTCTTCAGAATATGAAGAAAGAGCGAGTCTGAGGCGCTTGCTCAGGCTTTTGTCTCTGGATTTTGTATCAACTATGGCCGTGGAATGTGGGGAGGACTCATGGGCCATGGACAAATCTTCCTCTCTGTGGATATGGCCCGGTCCCAACGGATTTTCGTCAATCTGTGGTATGGGAGGTCTCCTTACAGGTTTGTTACCTCAGGTGTCCCAACCAAAGAGGAATTCCAAAGCAGAGCCCTGGGGAAGAGTGAAGGGACAACCCAAACTATGGCAAAAAATTTTGGCCTAGGGTCATGGCAGGCCCAATATGCTGTCTCTTCATCCAGCCATTGAGAGGCCTTACTTTAGCACTGGACTCAGGCTGAGGTTCACATTGTTTGTTTATGACCAATGTGGCCCCCGAGCATGGGCGGGGCCACATGGGCAACACTGGTTTTAATACACTGAACTTTCGACAACATGCCAATCACAAGGTTTCTTGCCATGGGGAAGGAGTTCTGATTTCTGCATCATTTTCAACCCTGGGCAGTCGTTGTAGATAAGGTCTAGGTTCGGAAGCCTGAAAACCGCAGTTGGAACGAGATGATGACCTAAGGCCATGGTGGGTCTGATGTGCTAGGTGTGCGGTCAGCTGCCTGGTTGTTGGTCAGGAGGTCGGGCTCAGGTTGTGTCAGACAGTGCATTAGTGCCCAGGTTAGACTATATAATTTGGGTACATTTGAGTGCCCTGTAGGTTTATCCTCATTTGAGATGCCTGTGAAGCTAAGTAGGCAGGATATTTTTTCTAGAGGGCAGGCAGAGTGCTGCATTGTGGGTCCAGAATTGACAAACCAGAGGGCTTCTGGGCCAGGAGTATGAGGACAGAAGTCTGAGAACACAAGCAAGACTGGGGAATCAGGACGAGACACGGCAGGTACCCCATGCAGATATGAACCAATATCTCATGCATCAGAAGTCAGGGCGTGAATCAGACGTTGGCTCAGGTTGTAGTTTCTGTGCATGACTGCCCCTTCATGAACGAAGCGGAGTCTCAAGGCCGTGGAGGTTTTCCCACGTTGGGAGTTGTGGGGTGCCCCCTTCAAGGATTCCTTCTGCGGGACAATTGAGACCTTTTGGGCAGCTACAGGACCTACCATACGGAATGATTCCAAAGCAACGTTCGAGGTAGGATGCCAGGGAAGCCCGCCTCACATTCCAATTGTCCCCTAGCAATAAGAGAGTTGAGATCGGATGGCTCTGCGGGAGCAACCAGGTTGGCTGAGTTAAAATGGACTTTCCTGAGGATGGGGCCTAATGTGTGTTTGTGTCCATGAGGCCTTGGAAAGGGGCGGTGGCACCGGGATCCTGAAGTATGCTCCTAAGCTTTTGACATAGGTCCCATGCACTAGTTTCCTTGTGGAGACGAGATTTGTTCTGATGGGTGCCTCAGGAAACCCCCTATGCTGGTATTGGAATAAAGGCTTGTAAGGAGACATGCCTGTAAACCAAAGCAATGGATCCGATTATGGCCTAGGGTCCTGTCTGGTTCAATTCTTATATGGGGACATCCATCTATGGTATGAGTGGAGGTAGATGCTCAGCTGGTGTCAGACCGCCCTAGTTTGTCCCGGGAGACCTAAACTATTGGGATGGCCTCTGAGACTTGGGAGGGTCCTCCTAATATGTACGATTTTAGACAATGGAATGGGCAGAATTACCATGCATGGGGTAAGCACAGTCCTAATGTGTGGCTCCAGAAGCCCCAGCCTGGAGGGTGTGCGGCCCAGGACTTTGAGGACAGAAGTCTGAAAACACAAACTCAGCTTAGGTTTGGGGATGTAGGTATGGCAGGCCCAATCTACGAACCATGAGAAGAACTCTTCAAGATATGAAGAAAGAGCGAGTCTGAGGCGCATGCTCAGGCTTTTGTCTCTGGATTTTGTATCAACGATGGCCGTGGAATGTGGGGGGCCTCATGGACCATGGATAAATCTTCCTCTCTGTGGATATGGTCTGGTCCCAATGGTTTTCCGTCAATCTGTGGGATGGGAGGTCACCTTTCAGGTTTGTTACCTCAGGTGTCCCAACCAAAGAGGAATTCCAAAGCAGAGACCTGGGAAAGAGTGAAGGGACAACCCAAACTATGGTTAAAAATTGGGGCCTAGGGGCATGGCAGGCCCAATATGCTGTCTCTTCCTCCAGCCACTGAGAGGCCTTACTTGAGGACTGGGCTCAGGCTGAGGGTCACAATGTGTGTTTGTGACCAATGTGGAACGCGAGCATGGGCGGGGCCTCATGGGCCACACTGGTTTCAACTACACTGAACTTTGGACAACATGCCAATCACAAGGTTTCTTGCCATGGGGAATGAGTTCTGATTTCTGCATCATTTTCAACCCTGGGCAGTGGTAGGAGAGAAGGTCTAGGTTCTGAAGGTTGAAAACCACAGTTGGGAAGAGATGACGACCTAAGGCTATGGCGGGTCTTTTGTGCTCATTGTGCGATCAGCAGCCAGGGTGTTGGTCAGGAGGTTCGGGCCTCAGGAAACCCCCTATGCTGGTATTGGAGTCCAGGCTTTTGAGGATACATGCCTGTAAACCAAAGCAACAGATCCGATTATGGCCTAGGGTCCTGTCTGGTTCAATCTTCTTCTCTCGGGCATCCATGTATGGTATGAGTGGAGGTAGACGCTCAGCTGGTGTCAGACTGCCCTTGTTTGTCCCGGGAGACCTACACTATTGGGATGGCCTCGGGGAATTGGAGGGTTCTCCTAATATGTACGATTTTGGACAATGGAATGGGCAGAATTCCCATGAATGGGGTAAGCAAAGTCCTAATGTGAGGCTCCAGGGGCCCCAGCCTGGAGGGTGTGTGGCCCTGGAATTTGAGGACAGAAGTCTGAAAACACAAACTCAGCTTAGGTTTGGGGACGTAGGTATGGCAGGCCCAATCTACAAACCATGAGAAGAAAACTTCAGGATATGAAGAATGAGCGAGTCTGAGGCGCTTGCTCAGGCTTTGTTCTCTGGATTTTGTATCAACGATGACCGTGGAATGTGGGGAGGCCTCAAGGGTCATGGACGAATCTTCCTCTCTGTGGATATGGCCCGGTCCCAATGGTTTTTCATCAATCTGTGGGATGGGAGGTCTCCTTTCAGGTTTGATACCTCAGGTGCCCCAAACAAAGAGGAATTCCAAAGCAGAGCCCTGGGGAAGAGTGAAGGGACTAGACAGTTGAGATCTTATGTCTCTGCGGGAGAAACCGGGGTGGTTGAGTTGAAATGGACTTTCTTGAGGATGGGGCCTAATGTGTGTTTGTGTCCATGAGCGCCTTGGAATGGAGGCTAGCCTGGAGGTTGTGTGGGTCCAGGCTGCGGGCACAGATGTCTGGAAACACAAACTCAGCTTATGAGTGGCGCCTAGGGTATGGCAGGCCGGATGTACAGCCCAAGAGGGAGCTCCTGGGCCTCTGAAACAAGGGCGAGTGGGAGGCGTTCCTTCAGGCTTTTGTCTCTGGATGTTGTGTCCCAGATAGCCGTGGATTGGATGGGTGGCCTCAGGGACTATGAACGAGTATCCCTCTCTGGGTATTTGTCCCAGCTCCCAAGATTTGGGGTCATTTTGTGGGAAGGGTGGAGTCCTGTTGTCTGGCTCATGTGTCTCTCCAAGAAAGGGATTCGAGAGCAGAGCCCCCGGTACGGGCGGGGCGACTGGAAAGCTCAAACACTGGTGAGGATTGGGTGCATAGCGGCCTGGCAAGCCCCATATGTGGGCTCTTGGTCCAGGCCCTGACAGGCCTTTCTTTGACATGGGGCTCACGCTGAGGGTCACAGTGTGAATTTGTTCTGCTGCACTCACGGTTGGGCGTGGAATCAGGGGCCATGAAGGTTTCTCTCACCCTGAAGGTGTGACTCCATGCCAAGAGCAAGCTTTACAGCCATGGGGAAGGCGGAGTTCTGTTTTGTGCTTGCGATCCCAGCTGTTTGGAGAATTGATATACAGTCTAGGTTCAGATATTTGAAAACCAAGGTTAGGAAGAGGTGATGGCATAAGACCATGGCGTGTCCGAAGTGCTGGGTGTGTGGCCAGCTGTCTACTTGTCTGTCTGGATGTGTGGCTTCAGGCTGTGTCAGATGGAGCATAAGTGCCCAGAGCAGCCTATCCAGTTCGGGTAACGTCGAGGTTGGAGCAGGTTGATCCTAATCTGGGTTTTCTGGAGAACCCCACAGGGAAACGTTGTTCTTACGTTGTGCAGACACTGGGCTGGGTTGTGGTTCTGGATTTTCTAGTCCGGAGGGCTTGTTTGCCAGGAGTGTGAGGAAGGAAGTCTGAAAACACAAGCTAGCCTGAGGTTTGGGACCGAGGGCACAGCAGGCCCACTCTGCAGAGGCTGTATCGAGATCTCCTGCACTGAGGTCATGTCAACTATGAGACGTGTCTCAGGCTAGAGTTTTTGTCCTACAAGGACTCTTCCTTAAGGGTGTGGGGGCTTCATGACGCCAGGGAGGTTTGCCTACAATGGGATTTGTGAACTACTCCAAACCTCAAGGTTTCCTTCTGCACGACAGTCGAGTCCTATTGGATGGTTCCAGGAGGTCCCATATGGAAAGACTCGAGAGCAGGTGTCTAAGCATGGATGCCTGGGAACGCCACCTCATATTCCCACTCTTTAGTCAGGACAAGACAGGCTCAATCTGCAGGCTCCTGGGTGAGCTACCCAGAGGGGAGAGTTGAAATGGACTCTCCTGAAGATGAGTCCTACTGTGGGTTGGTGGCCTGGGAGACCTTGGAATGTGGAGGTGGCTCAGGGACTCTGCAGGATTCTCCAACCTGAGGTGTTTGACACGGCTCCAACAAGGGAGCTTCCCATGTGGAGTCGAGAGGAGTTCTCTTTACTGCCTCAGGAAAGTCCCATATCCTGTTCTTCGAACCAAAGCCTCTTAAAAGTGACACCTGGACAACAAAGAAAGAGTTGAGATTAGGGCCTAAGGGCCTGGCCGGCTCAACCTTCTATCTCTGTTGAAATCTGTATGCATGCCTTCGTGGAGGTAGCTGCTCAGCTTGTGTCTGAATGCCCCTGTGTGTCCAGGGAGGCTACCAGTATTGGGATGTCCACGGGGGCCTTGAGATTTCTCATAATCTGGAGGTGTGTGGCCAAAGGAATGGACACAGTTACCAAGGACAGAGCAGGCACGGACTTGTGGTATGGCTCCAGAGGACCCAGCCTAGAGGCTGTGTTTGCCCGGACTTTGGGGACAGATGTCTGAAAAAGCAAACTTGGCTCAGCTAGGGGCCAAGGTAATGGCAGGCCTGATCTCCAGTCCGTGAGGGGAGATCCTCTGGATATCAAAGGAGGGCAAGTGGGAGGCAGTCGCTCAGGCTTTTGTCTCTGGGTGCTGCCTTCACAGTGGCCGTTCAGGGTAGGGGTTGCTTCAGGGGCCGAGGAAGAGCCTTCCTCTCGGGGGATTGTCCAAGCTCCCAAGTGTTTGGGTTCATTCTGTGGGAAGGGAAGAGTACTGTTTTCTGCCACAGGGGACCCCCCAGGAAAGGGACTCTAGAGCACAGCACTGGCCTCCCTCAACTGGAATACACACCATCTCGTTAGTCCTGGGTGCCTAGGGGCATGGCAAGCCACATATGCGGGATCTTGGACAAGTCACTGAGTGGCGTTACTTGAATAAGGTACTCACGCTGAGGGTCACCATGTGTGTTTGTGCCCTAGGCGGCCCTTACGCATGGGCGTGGCCTCATGGGTCATGCCGTTTTCTCCTACACTGAAGGTTTGACTCACTGCCAGTAGCAAGGTTTCTTGCCATGGGGAAGGAGGGGTTCTGTCTTGTGCATCAGGTTCCCCCCTGTGCAGCGATTGGAGATAAGGTCCAGGTTCCGATGACTGAAAACCCAGGTTGGGAATGGATGGTGGCCTAAGGCAGTGGCGGCTCCAATGTGCTTGGTGTGTAGCCAGCTGTGTCATGAGGCCAAGGAAGTTTTCCCACACTGAGTTTGGAGACCTTGGAATGTGCTGGTTGTTCAGTGGCCCTGCGGAACTCTCCTACCTGAAGGGTTTGATACATCCCCTGTAAGAAAGATCCCCATGTGGAGATAAGAGAGGTTTCGTTTGGTGCCTCAGAAAAGCCCCTAGTGCTGGTCTACGAGAACAATCCTCTGAGGACAGACACATGGAAACCAAAGCTAAGGTTCATATTAGGGCCTGGGGGCCTGTCCATTTCAACCTTCTGTCTCTGGGGACAATGTCTGAGAGTCTAAGTGGAGATAGTTGCACCGCTGGTGTCAGAGAGCCCCTCTTAGTCCAGGGTGGCCTACACTATTGATGGCCTCAGGGGCCTTGGGGCTTTTCCCTAACCTGTAGGGTTGTTGTCAATGGATTGGGCACACTTTCCTTGGAGAGGGCAGGCACAATCGTTCGCTGTGGCTACAGAGGCCCTAGCCTGGAGGTTGTGTGGGTCCAGGCTGTGGACACAGAAGTCTTAAAACACAAACACAGCTCATGAGTGGCGCCTAGGGTATGGCAGGCCGGATGTACAGCCCGAGAGGGAGCTCCTGGGCCTCTGAAACAAGGGCGAGTGGGAGGCGTTCCTTCAGGCTTTTGTCTCTGGATGTTGTGTCCGGGATAGCTGTGGATAGGAGGGGTGGCCTCAGGGACTTTGGACGAGTATCTCTCTCTGGGGATTTGTCCCAGGTCCCAAGAGTTTGGGGTCATTTTGTTGAAAGGGTGGAGTCATGTTGTCTTGCTCATGTGTCTCTTCAAGAAAGGGATTCCAGATCAGAGCCCCAGGTACGGGCTGGGCGACTGGTAAAATCAATCAATGGTGAGGATTGGGTGCATAGTTGCTTGGCAAGTCAATATGCGGGCTCTTGGTCCAGGCCCTGAGGCCTTTCTTTGACATGGGGGTTATGCTGAGGGTCACTGTTTGAATTTGTGCCCAAGCAGCACTCACGTTTGGGCGTGGCATCAGGGGCCATGAAGGTTTCTCCCACCCTGAAGGTGTGACTCCATGCCAAGAGCAAGCTGTACAGCCATGGGGAAGGAAGAGTTCTGTTTTTTGCTTGCGATACCCAGCTGTATGGAGAATTGATATAATGTCTAGGTTCAGATATCTGAAAACCAAGGTTAGGAAGAAGTGACGGGATAAGACCATGGCGTGTCCGAAGTGCGCGGTGTGCGGACAGCTGTCTCCTTGTCTGTCTGGACGTCTGGCTTCAGGCTGTGTCAGACAGAGCATGAGTGCCCAGTGCAGCCTATCCAGTTCGGGTACCGTCGAGGCCCGAGCAGGTTGATCCTCATCTGGGTTTTATGGAGAGCCAAACAGGGAAACGTTTTTCTTCCATTGGGCAGACACTGGGCTGGGTTGTGGTTCTGGAGTTCCTAGTCCGGAGGGCTTGTTTGCCAGGAGTGTGAGGAAGGAAGTCTGAAAACACAAGCTAGCGTGAGGTTTGTGACCGAAGGCATGGCAGGCCCACTCTGCAGAGGCTGAATCGAGATCTCCTGCTCTGAGGTCATGTCAACTATGAGACGAGCCTAAGGCTAGAATTTTTGTCCAGCATGGCCTCTTCCTGAAGGGTGTGGGGGCTTCATGAGGCCATGGAGGTTTGCCTACGATGAGATTTGTGAACTACTCCAAACCTCAATGTTTCCTTCTGCACGACTGTCGAGTCCTATTGGATGGTTCCAGGAGACCCCATACGGAAAGACTCGAGAGCAGGTGTCTAAGCATGGATGCCTGGGAACGCCACCTCATATTCCCACTCTTTAGTCAGGACAAGGCTGGCTCATTCTGTGGCCTCCTGGGTGAGGTACCCAGAGGGGAGAGTTGAAATGGACTCTACTGAAGATGAGTCCTACTGTGGCTTGGTGGCCTCGGAGACCTTGGAATGTGGAGGTGGCTCAGGGACTCTGCAGAATTCTCCAACGTGAGGTGTCTGACACGGCTCCAACAAGGAAGCTTCCCATGTGGAGACGAGAGGAGTTCTGTTCAGTGCCTCAGGAAAGCCCCATATCCTGTTCTTCGAACCAAAGCCTCTGAGGAGTGACAACTGGAAACCAAAGCAATAGTTGAGATTATGGCCTAAGGGCCTGTCCGGCTCTACCTTCTATCTCTGTTGACATTGTGTGCATGCCTTCGTGGAGGTAGCTGCTCAGCTTGTGTCCAAATGCCCTTGTGTGTCCAGGGAGGCTCCCAGTAGTGGGATGTACTTGAGGTTTCTCATATTCTGGAGGTGTGTGGCCAAAGAAATGGACACAGTTTTCCAGGAGAGAGCAGGCACGGTCCTGTGGTATGGCTCCAGAGGACCCAGCCTAGAGGCTGTGTTTGCCAGGGCTGTGGGGACAGATGTCTGAAAAAGCAAACTTTGCTCAGTTAGGGGCCAAGGTAATGGCAGGCCTGATCTCCAGTCCGTGAGGGGAGATCCTCTGGATATCAAAGGAGGGCAAGTGGGACGCAGTCGCTCAGGATTTGTCTCTGGGTGTTGCGTTCACAGTGGCCGTTCAGGGTAGGGGTTGCTTCAGGGGCCGAGGAAGAGCCTTCCTCTCGGGGGATTGTCCAAGCTCCCAAGTGTTTGGGTTCATTCTGTGGGAAGGGAAGAGTACTGTATTCTGCCACAGGGGACCCCCCAGGAGAGGGACTCTGGATCACAGCATTGGCTTCCCTTAACTGGAATACACACCATCTAGTTAGTCCTGGGTGCCTATGGGCATGGCAGGCCACATATGCGGGCTCTTGGTCCAGTCACTGAGTGGCGTTACTTGAATAAGGTACTCACGCTGAGGGTTACAAGGTGTTTTTGTGCCCAAACTGGCCCTCACGCATGGGCGTGGCCTCATGGGCCATGCCGTTTTCTCCTACACTGAAGGTTTGACTCACTGCCAGCAGCAAGGTTTCTTGCCATGGGAAAGGAAGGGTTCTGACTTGCGCATCCGGTTACCCCTGTGCAGGGATTGAAGATAAGGTCTATGTTCCGATGACTGAAAACCCAGGTTGGGAATGGATGGTGGCCTAAGGCAGTGGCGGGTCCAATGTGCTGGGGGTGCAGCCAGATGTGTCGGTGTCTGTAGGAAGTTCTGGGCTCAGGCTATTAGCGACAGACCATCAGTGTTTAAGGTAGCCTATGCAATTGGGGTGTTGCCGACGGCCAAGCTGTTTGGTCCCCATTTGGGGTTCTGGGCAGCACCATAGACAATGTTTTTCTCCTGGGAGGCAGTCAGAGTGCTTCATTGTGGCCCCAGAATTCCCAGGAGGGTGGGTTAGTGGGCCCGGAATGTGAGGACAGAAGTCTGAAAACACAAGCTTGGGTGTGGATTGGAGCCAAGGGCAGAGCAGGCCCACTCTGCAGAGGCTGAATCCAAATCTCCTGCATCTGAAGTCAGGCTGAGGATCAGACGTTGGCTGAGGCTGGCGTATGTGTCCATGATGGCACCTTCATGAAGCGGGGGCCTCATGAGGCCAAGGAACTTTTCCCACGCTGAGTTTGGATGTTACCCCAACCACAAGGTTTCCTTCTGCGGGACATTCGAGTCCTGTTGCATGGCTCCAGAACATAGGATACAGAAGGACTGGAGACCAGGGTTAGAAGGATGGATCCCTGTACAGCATGCCTCGCATTCCCATTAGCCATTAGCCACAAGATTTGTTTGATCTGCTGCCTCTGGGGCACGCTACCCAGGGGGCTGAGTTGAAATGGCCTCTCCTGAGGATGCGTCGTAATGTGCGTTTGAGTCCATGGAGACCTTGGAATGTGCTGGTTGTTCAGGGGCCCTGCGGAACACTCCTACCTGAAGGGTTTGATACGTCCCCAGTAAGAAAGCTCCCCATGTGGAGACGAGAGAGGTTTGGTTTGGAGCCTCAGAAAAGCCCCGTGAGCTGGTCTACGAAAACAGACCTCTGAGGACGGACACATGGAAACCAAAGCTAAGGTTCAGATTAGGGCCTGGGGGCCTGTCCATTTCAACCTTCTGTCTCTGGGGACACTGGCTGAGAGTCTAAGTGGAGATAAATGCTCCGCTGGTGTCAGAGAGCCCTTCTTAGTCCAGGGTGGCCTACACTATTGATGGCCTCAGGGGCCTTGGAGCTTTTCCCTAACCTGTAGGGTTGTAGTCAATGGATTGGCCACAATTTCCTTGGAGAGTGCAGGCACAATCTTTCGCTGTGGCTCCAGAGGCCCTAGCCTGGAGGTTGTGTGGGTCCAGGCTGTGGGCACAGAAGTCTGAAAACACAAACTCAGCTTATGCGTGGCGCCTAGGGTATGGCAGGCCGGATGTACAGCCCGAGAGGGAGCTCCTGGGCCTCTGAAACAAGGGCGAGTGGGAGGCGTTCCTTCAGGCTTTTGTCTCTGGATGTTGTGTCCGGGATAGCCATGGATAGGAGGGGTGGCCTCAGGGACTGTGGACGAGTATCTCTCTCTGGGGATTTGTCCCAGCTCCCAAGAGTTTGGGGTCATTTTGTGGTAAGGGTGGAGTCGTGTTTTCTGGCTCATGTGTCTCTCCAAGAAAGGGATTCCAGAGCAGAGCCCCAGGTACGGGCGGGGCGACTGAAAAACTCAAACACTGGTGAGGATTGGGTGCATCGGGGCTTGGCAAGCCCCATATGTGGGCTCTTGGTCCAGGCCCTGACAGGCCTTTCTTTGACATGGGGCTCATGCTGAGGGTCACAGTGTGAATTTGTGTCCAAGCAGCACTCAAGTTTGGGCGTGGCATCAGGGGCCATAAAGGTTTCTCCCACCTTGAAATTGTGACTCCATGCCAAGAGCAACCTTTACAGCCATGGAGAAGGAGGAGTTCTGTTTTGTACCTGCGATACCCAGTTGTGTGGAGAATTGATATAATGTCTAGGTTCAGATATTGAAAGCCAAGGTTAGGAAGAATTGACGGCATAAGACCATGGTGTGTCCGAAGTTCTGGGTGTGTGGACAGCTGTCTCCTTGTCTGTCTGGACGTCTGGCTTCAGGCTGTGTCAGACAGAGCATGAGTGCCCAGAGCAGCCGATCCAGTTAAGGGACCGTCGAGGCCCGAGCAGGTTGATCCTCATCTGGGTTTTCTGGAGAGCCCCATAGGGAAACGTTTTTCTTCCGTTGGGCAGACACTGGGCTGGGTTGTGGTTCTGGAGTTCCAAGTCCGGAGGGCTTGTTTGCCAGGAGTGTGAGGAAGGAAGTCTGAAAACACAAGCTAGCCTGAGGTTTGGGACCGAGGGCATGGCAGGCCCACACTGCAGAGGCTGAATCGAAATCTCCTGCTCTGAGGTCATGTCAAGTATGATACGTGCCTCAGCCTAGAGTTTTTGTCCAGCATGGCCTCTACCTGAAGGGTGTGGGGTCTTCATGAGGCCAGGGAGGATTGCCTACGATGGGATTTGTGAACTACTCCAAACCTCAATGTTTCCTTCTGCACGACTGTCGAGTCCTATTGGATGGTTCCAGGAGGCCCCATACGGAAAGACTCAAGAGCAGGTGTCTAAGCATGGATGCCTGGGAACGCCACCTCATATTCCCACTCTTTAGTCAGGACAAGGCTGGCTCAATCTGTGGCCTCCTGGGTGAGCTACCCTGAGGGCAGAGTTGAAATGGACTCTCCTGAAGATGAGTCCTACTGTGGCTTGGTGGCCTGGGAGACCTTGGAATGTGGAGGTGGCTCAGGGACTCTGCAGGATTCTCCAACCTGAGGTGTTTGACACGGCTCCAACAAGGAAGCTTCCCATGTGGAGACGAGAGGAGTTCTGTTCAGCGCCTCAGGAAAGCCCCATATCCTGTTCTTTGAACCAAAGCCTCTGAGGAGTGACTCCTGGAAACCAAAGCAAGAGTTGAGATTAGGGCCTAAGGGCCTGTCCGGCTCAACCTTCTATCTCTGTTGACATCTGTATGCATGCCTTCGTGGAGGTAGCTGCTCAGCTTGTGTCTGAATGCCCCTGTGTGTCCAGGGAGGCTCCCAGTAGTGGGATGTCCTCGGGGGCCTTGAGGTTTCTCATATTCTGAAGGTGTGTGGCCAAAGGAATGGACAGAGTTTTCCAGGAGAGAGCAGGCACGGTCCTGTGGTATGGCTCCAGAGGACCCATCCTAGAGGCTGTTTTTGCCAGGGCTGTGGGGACAGATGTCTGAAAAAGCAAACTTGGCTCAGGTAGGGGCCAAGGTAATGGCAGGCCTGATCTCCAGTCCGTGAGGGGAGATCCTCTGGATATCAAAGGAGGGCAAGTGGGAGGCAGTTGCTCAGGCTTTTGTCTCTGGGTGTTACGTTCACAGTGGCCGTTCAGGGTAGGGGTTGCTTCAGGGGCCGAGGAAAGCCTTCCTCTCGGGGGATTGTCCAAGCTCCCAAATGTTTTGGTTCATTTGTGGGAAGGGAAGAGTACTGTTTTCTGCCACAGTTGACCCCCCAAGAGAGGGACTCTAGAGCTAAGCAATGGGATCCCTCAATTGGAATACACACCATCTAGTTAGTCCTGGGTCCCTATGTGCATGGCAAGCCACATATGCAGGCTCTTGGTCCAGTCACTGAGAGGCGTTACTTGAATAAGGAACTCACGCTGAGGGTTACAATGTGTGTTGGTGCCCAAGGCGGCGCTCACGCATGGTCGTGGCCTCATGGGCATTGCCGTTTTCTCCTACACTGAAGGTTTGACTCACTGCCAGCAGCAAGGTTTCTTGCCATGGGGAAGGAGGGGTTCTGACTTGTGCATCAGGTTCCCCCCTGTGCAGGGATTGGAGATAAGGTCTAGGTTCCGATGACTGAAAACCCAAGTTGGGAATGGATGGTGGCCTAAGGCAGTGGCGGGTCCAAAGTGCTGGGTGTGCAGCCAGCTGTGTCGGTGTCTGTTGGAAGGTCTGGGCTCAGGCTATTTTCGAAAGAGCATCAGTGTTTAAGGTAGCCTATGCAATTTGGGTGTTGACGAGGGCCAAACTGTTTGATCCTCATTTGGGGTTTCTGGGCAGCACCATAGACAATGTTTTTCTCCTGGGTGGCAGGCAGAGTGCTTCATTGTGGCCCCAGAATTCCCAGTAGGGAGGGTTTGTGGGACAGGAGTGTGAGGACAGATGTCTGAAAACACAAGCTAGGGTGAGGATTGGAGCCAAGGGTAGAGCAGGCCCACTCTGCAGAGGCTGAATCAAAATCTCCTGCATCTGAAGTCAGGCTGAGGATCAGATGTTGGCTGAGGCTGGCATATGTGTCTATGATGGCACCTTCATGAAGCAGGGGCCTCATGAGGCCAAGGAAGTTTTCCCACGCTGAGTTTGGAGGTTGCCCCAAACCACAATGTTTCCTTCTGCGGGACATTCGAGTCCTGCTGCATGGCTCCAGGACATACCATACGGAAGGACTGGAGAGCAGGGTTCGAACGATGGATCCCTGTACTGCAGGCATATTTCCTATTGGCCATTAGCCACAAGGTATGTTTTATCTGCTGCCTCTGGGGCACGCTACCCATGGGGCTGAGTTGAAATGGCCTCTCCTGAGGATGCATCATAATGTGCGTTTGGGTCCATGGAGACCTTGGAATGTGCTGGTTGTTCAGGGGCCCTGCGGAACTCTCCTACCTGAAGGGTTTGATACATCCCCAGTAAGAAAGCTCCCCATGTGGAGACGAGAGAGTTTTGGTTTGGTGCCTCAGAAAAGCCCTGTGTGCTGGTCTACGAAAACAGTCCTTGAGGTCGGACAAATGGAAACCAAATCTAAGGTTCAGATTAGGGCCTTGGGGCCTGTCCATTTCAACCTTCTGTCTCTGGAGACACTGGCTGAGAGTCTAAGTGGAGATAGTTGCTCCGCTGGTGTCAGAGAGCCCATCTTAGTCCAGGGTGGCCTACACTATTGATGGCCTGAGGGGCCTTGGAGCTTTTCCCTAACCTGTAGGGATGTGGTCAATGGATTGGGCACACTTTCCTTGGAGAGGGCAGGCACAATCTTTCGCTGTGGCTCCAGAGGCCCTAGCCTGGAGGTTGTGTGGGTCCAGGTTGTGGGCGCAGGAGTCTGAAAACACAAACTCAGCTTATGAGTGGCGCCTAGGGTATGGCAGGCGGATGTACAGCCCGAGAGGGAGCTCCTGGGCTTCTGAAACAAGGGCGAGTGGGAGGCGTTCCTTCAGGCTTTTGTCTCTGGATGTTGTGTCCAGGATAGCCGTGGATTGGAAAGGTGGCCTCAGGGACTATGGACGAGTATCCCTCTCTGGGTATTTGTCCCAGATCCCCAGAGTTTGGGGTCATTTTGTGGGAAGGGTGGAGTCGTGTTTTCTGGCTCATGTGTCTCTCCAAGAAAGGGATTCCATAGGAGAGCCCCAGGTACGGCGGGGTGACCGGAAAACTCAAACACTGGTGAGAATTGGGTGTATGGGGGCTTGGAAAGCAAGCATGAGCGGGGCCTCATGGGCCACACTGGTTTCAACTACACTGAACGTTGGACAACATGCCAACCACAAGGTTTCTTGCACTGGGAAGGAATTCTGATTTCTGCATTACGTTCAGGCCTGGGCAGTGAATAGAGATAAGGTCTAGGTTCTGAAGCCTGAAAACCGAGGTGGAAAGAGATGACGTCCAAAGGTCATGGCGGCTCGATGTGCTCAGTGTGCGGCCAGCTGTCTTGGTGGGGCCAGGAGGTCTAGGCTCAGGCTGTGTCAGAAAGGGCATTAGTGCCCTGGTCAGCCTATGTATTTGGGGTACAGCCAAGGTAGGTGCAGGTTGATCCTCACTTGGGGTTACTTGGTAGCCCCAGAGGGCAATGATTTTCTTCTGGAGGGCAGGCAGAGTGCTGCTTTGTAGTTCTGGATTGCCAAATTGGAGGGCTTCTGGGTCAGTAGTCTGAGGACAGAGTCTGAGAACACAAGCTAGGCTTAGGTTTCTGGGTGAGGACATGGCAGGCACAATCTACAGACCTGAATCGAGATCTCGTGCATCTGAAGTCAGGGCGAGGATCAGACGATCGCTCAGGTTGGAGTTTCTGACACTGATAGGCTCTTCATGAAAGGGGGCATCACGAGGCCAAAGGGGTTTTCCCACAATGGGAATTGTGAGAAGCTCCAAACTGCAAAGTGTCTTCTGCAGGACAATTGAGACCTGTTGTTGGCTCCAGGCTAATGATTCTGAGCAGAGTTCTAAGGATGGATGGCTGGGTAGCCCACCTCGCATTCCAATTGTCTCCTAGCAACAAGACAGTTTAGTTCTGCTGGATCTAGGGGAGAAACCGAGGAGGCTGAGTTGAAAATGACTCTCCTGTGGAAGGGTCCTAATGTGCTTTTGTGTCTATGGAGACCTTGGAATGAAGCGGTGGCACTGGGGCCCTGAAGGGTTCTCCTAAACAGAGCCTTTGAAAACAGCTCCAACGTGCAAGTTTCCCATGTGTAGATGAGATGTTTTGTGATGGGTGAGTCAAGAAACAGCCATTGCTGGTTTTGAAATCCAGGCCTCTGAGGAGAGATGCCTGGAAACCAAAGCAATGGATATGATTAGTGATTAGGGGCCTGTTCTTTCCTTTTTACATGGGGACATCTGTCTATGGGTCTGAGTACAGGTAGGTGCTCAGATGGGCTCAGATTCCCCCGGTTTTACCTGGGAAGCCACCACTAATGAGATGGATCAAGGACTTTGGAGGTTTATCCTATTAGAAGGGATGTGGCCATTGGAATGGGAACACACAATTCCCTTGGAGAGAGCAAGTACAGTCCTCAGGTTTGGCTCCAGGGGCCTGAGCCTGTAGGTTGTGTAGGCCAGGGCTGTTTGGACAGTTGTCTGAAAACACAAACTTGGCTTATGTTTCAGGTCATAGGTATGGCAGGACTTATCTACACCATGAGGAGAACTTTTCGGGATTTAAGAAAATGGCGAGTGTGAGGCGTTTGCTCAAGTTTTTGTCTCTGGATATCGTGTCACTAATGGTCGTGAAATTTCTGGGTGACTTCATGGGAAATGGACAAGTCTTACTCCCTGGTGCTTTGGCCCAGTCCAAAGCGTTTGGGGTCACTGTGTGGGATGGAAGAAGTCCGTTTTTTTTTTTTTTTGATGTTGTTTTCTTTTTAACCTCAGGTGTCCCACCAAATGAGGGATTCCAGAGTAGAGCCCTGTGGGGGTGGTGATTGACAATCAGAAATCTGGTTAAAAATTGAGGCCTAGGGACATATCAAGCCCATTATGACATCTAATGGTCCAGTCACTAGGAGGACTTAGTAGAGGACAGGACACATGCTGAGGGTCACAATGCGTGTTTATACCCTTGTCGCATTCAATAATGGGCAGGGCCTCAGGGTGAATGCTGGTTTCTCCTACACTGAACGTTGGACAACGTGCCAACCACAAGGTTTCTTACCATGGGTAAGGAGGTGTTCTGATTTCTGCATCACACTCACCCCTGGGCAGTGATTGGATATAATGTCTCGGTTCTGAGGCCTGAAAACAGAGGTAGGGAAGAGATGATGACCTAAGGCCATGGCGGGTCTTATGTGCTCAGTGTGCGGTCTGCTATCCGGGTGTTGGTCAGGAGGTCCGGGCTCAGGTTGTGTCCGACAGTGCATTAGTGCACAGGTTAGACTATATAATTTGGGTGAAGTCGAGTGCTGTGGAGGTTTATCCTCATTGATGGTGCCTGGGAAGCTCATGAGGCAATAATTTTTTTCTAGAGGGCAGGCAGAGTGCTGATTTGTGGGTCCGGAATTGCCAAACTTGAGGGCTTCGGGGCCAGGATTTGAGGACGGAAGTCTGAGAAGAAAAGCTAGACTTGGGTATCAGGGCGAGGGCACGGCAGGTACCCCCTGCAGATCTGAACCAATAATCATGCATCTGAAGTCAGGGCGAGGATCAGACGTTGGCTCAGGTTGGAGTTTCCGTGCATGACGGCCGCTTCATGAAGGGAGCGGAATCTCGAGGCCATTGAGTTTTTCCCACGTTGGGAGTTGTGGGATGCCCCCTTCAATGATTCCTTCTGCGGGACAATTGAGACCTGTTGGACAGCTCCAGGACATCCCATATGGAATGATTCCAGAGCACCGTTCGCGGATGGATGCCTGGGAAGCCCACCTCGCATTCCAATGGTCTCCTAGCAACAAGACAGTTTAGATCTGATGGCTCTGCGGGAGCAACCGGGGTGGCAGAGTTGAAATGGACTTTCCTGAGGATGGGTCCTAATGTGTTTTTGTGTCCATGAGAGCCTTGGAATGGGGCGGTGGCACCGGGACCCAGTAGTACTCTCCTATGCTTTGGACATGGCTCCCATGCACAGGTTTCCTTGTGGAGACGAGATGAGTTCTGCTGGGTGCCTCAGCAAAACCCCTATGCTCGTATTGGAATCAGGCTTTTGAGGAGACATGCCTGTAAACCAAGGCAATGGATCCTATTATGGCCTAGGGTCCTGTCTGGTTCAATCTTCTCCTCTGGGGACATCCATTTATGGTATGAGTGGAGGTAGATTATCAGCTGGTGTCAGACAGCCCTTGTTTGTTCCGGGCGACCTACACGATTGGGATGGCCTCAGGGACTTTGGAGGTTTCTCCTAATTTGTACGATTTTGGACAATAGAATGGGCAGAATTCCCATGGATTGGTAGGCTCAGTCCTAATGTGTGGCTCCAGGGGCCCCAGCCTGGAGGGTGTGTGGCCCTGGACTTTGAGGACAGAAGTCTGAAAACACAAACTCAGCTTAGGTTTGGGGACGTAGGTATGGCAGGCCCGATCTACAAACCATGAGAAGAACTCTTCAGGTTATGAAGAAAGTGCGAGTCTGAGGCGCTTGCTCAGGTTTTTGTCTCTGGATTTTGTATCAGCGATGGCACAATCTACAGACCTGAATTGAGATCTCGTGCATCTGAAGTCACGGCACAGATCAGACAATCGCTCAAGTTGGTGTTTCTGTCCCTGATGAACCTTTCACGAAGGGTGGCATCACGAGGCCAAAGGGGTTTTCCCACGATGGGATTTGTGAGAAGATCCAAACTGCAAAGTGTCTTCTGCAGGACAATTGAGACCTGTTGTTTGGCTCCAGGCCAATGATTCTGAGCAGGTTTCTAAGGATGCATGGCTGGGTAGCCCACCTCGCATTCCAATTGTCTGTTGACACAAGACAGGTTAGATCTGCTGGATCTGGGGGAGCAACCGAGGAGGCTGAGTTGAAATGGACTCTCCTATGGATGGGTCCTAATGTGCTTTTGTGTCGATGGAGACCTTGGAATGAAGCGGTGGCACTGGGGCCCTGAAGGGTTCTCCTAAACAGAGGCTTTGACACAGCTCCAACGTGCAAGTTTCCCATGGGTAGATGAGATGTTTTGTGATGGGTGAGTCAAGAAACAGCCATATGCTGGTTTTGAAATCCAGGCCTCTGAGGAGAGATGCCTGGAAACTAAAGCAATGGATATGATTAGTGCCTAGGGGCCTGTTCTTTCCTTTTTACCTCTGGGGACATCTGTCTATGGGTCTGAGTACAGGTAGGTGCTCAGATGGGCTCAGATTGCCCCTGTTTTACCTGGGAAGCCACCACTAATGAGATGGATCAGGGACTTTGGAGGTTTATCCTTTTAGAAGGGATGTGGCCATTGGAATGGGCACACACAATTCCCTTGGAGAGGGCAAGTACAGTCCTCAGGTTTGGCTCCAGGGGCCTGAGCCTGTAGGTTGTGTAGGCCAGGGCTGTTTGGACAGTTGTCTGAAAACACAAACTTGGCTTATGTTTCAGGTCATAGGTTGGCAGGACTTATCTACAGACCATGAGGAGAATTTTCGGGATTTGAGAAAAGTGCGAGTGTGAGGCTCTTGCTCCAGTTTTTGTCTCTGGATATCGTGTCACTCATGGTCGTGAAATTTCTGGGTGACTTCATGGGAAATGGACGAGTCTTACTCCCTGGTGGTTTGGCCCAGTCCAAAGCTTTTGGGGTCACTCTGTGTGATGGAAGAAGTCCGTTTTTTTTTTTTTTTTGATGTTGTTTTCTTTTTAAACTCAGGTGTCCCACCAAATGAGGGATTCCAGAGTAGAGCCCTGGGGGGGTGGTGATTGGACAATCCGAAATCTGGTTAAAAATTGAGGCCTAGGGACATATCAAGCCCATTATGACATCTAATGGTCCAGTCACTGAGAGGACTTACTAGAGGACAGGACTCATGTTGAGAGTCACAATGCATGTTTATGCCCTTGTCGCACTCAAGAATGGGCGGGGCCTCGAGGTGAATGCTGGTTTCTCCTACACTGAACGTTGGACAACGTGCCAACCACAAGGTTTCTTACCATGGGTAAGGGGGTGTTCTGATTTCTGCATCACACTCACCCCTGGGCAGTGATTGGAGATAAAGTCTCTGTTCTGAGGCCTGAAAACTGAGGTAGGCAAAAGATGATGACCTAAGGCCATGGCGGGTCTTATGTGCTCAGTGTGCGGTCTGCTATCCGGGTGTTGGTCAGGAGGTCCGGGCTCAGGTTGTGTCCGACAGTGCATTAGTGCACAGGTTAGACTATATAATTTGGGTGAAGTCGAGTGCTGTGGAGGTTTATCCTCATTGATGGTGCCTGGGAAGCTCATGAGGCAATAATTTTTTTCTAGAGGGCAGGCAGAGTGCTGATTTGTGGGTCCGGAATTGCCAAACTTGAGGGCTTCGGGGCCAGGAGTTGAGGACGGAAGTCTGAGAAGAAAAGCTAGACTTGGGTATCAGGGCGAGGGCACGGCAGGTACCCCCTGCAGATCTGAACCAATAATCATGCATCTGAAGTCAGGGCGAGGATCAGACGTTGGCTCAGGTTGGAGTTTCCGTGCATGACGGCCGCTTCATGAAGGGAGCGGAATCTCGAGGCCATTGAGTTTTTCCCACGTTGGGAGTTGTGGGATGCCCCCTTCAATGATTCCTTCTGCGGGACAATTGAGACCTGTTGGACAGCTCCAGGACATCCCATATGGAATGATTCCAGAGCACCGTTCGCGGATGGATGCCTGGGAAGCCCACCTCGCATTCCAATGGTCTCCTAGCAACAAGACAGTTTAGATCTGATGGCTCTGCGGGAGCAACCGGGGTGGCAGAGTTGAAATGGACTTTCCTGAGGATGGGTCCTAATGTGTTTTTGTGTCCATGAGAGCCTTGGAATGGGGCGGTGGCACCGGGACCCAGTAGTACTCTCCTATGCTTTGGACATGGCTCCCATGCACAGGTTTCCTTGTGGAGACGAGATGAGTTCTGCTGGGTGCCTCAGCAAAACCCCTATGCTCGTATTGGAATCAGGCTTTTGAGGAGACATGCCTGTAAACCAAGGCAATGGATCCTATTATGGCCTAGGGTCCTGTCTGGTTCAATCTTCTCCTCTGGGGACATCCATTTATGGTATGAGTGGAGGTAGATTATCAGCTGGTGTCAGACAGCCCTTGTTTGTTCCGGGCGACCTACACGATTGGGATGGCCTCAGGGACTTTGGAGGTTTCTCCTAATTTGTACGATTTTGGACAATAGAATGGGCAGAATTCCCATGGATTGGTAGGCTCAGTCCTAATGTGTGGCTCCAGGGGCCCCAGCCTGGAGGGTGTGTGGCCCTGGACTTTGAGGACAGAAGTCTGAAAACACAAACTCAGCTTAGGTTTGGGGACGTAGGTATGGCAGGCCCGATCTACAAACCATGAGAAGAACTCTTCAGGTTATGAAGAAAGTGCGAGTCTGAGGCGCTTGCTCAGGTTTTTGTCTCTGGATTTTGTATCAGCGATGGCACAATCTACAGACCTGAATTGAGATCTCGTGCATCTGAAGTCACGGCACAGATCAGACAATCGCTCAAGTTGGTGTTTCTGTCCCTGATGAACCTTTCACGAAGGGTGGCATCACGAGGCCAAAGGGGTTTTCCCACGATGGGATTTGTGAGAAGATCCAAACTGCAAAGTGTCTTCTGCAGGACAATTGAGACCTGTTGTTTGGCTCCAGGCCAATGATTCTGAGCAGGTTTCTAAGGATGCATGGCTGGGTAGCCCACCTCGCATTCCAATTGTCTGTTGACACAAGACAGGTTAGATCTGCTGGATCTGGGGGAGCAACCGAGGAGGCTGAGTTGAAATGGACTCTCCTATGGATGGGTCCTAATGTGCTTTTGTGTCGATGGAGACCTTGGAATGAAGCGGTGGCACTGGGGCCCTGAAGGGTTCTCCTAAACAGAGGCTTTGACACAGCTCCAACGTGCAAGTTTCCCATGGGTAGATGAGATGTTTTGTGATGGGTGAGTCAAGAAACAGCCATATGCTGGTTTTGAAATCCAGGCCTCTGAGGAGAGATGCCTGGAAACTAAAGCAATGGATATGATTAGTGCCTAGGGGCCTGTTCTTTCCTTTTTACCTCTGGGGACATCTGTCTATGGGTCTGAGTACAGGTAGGTGCTCAGATGGGCTCAGATTGCCCCTGTTTTACCTGGGAAGCCACCACTAATGAGATGGATCAGGGACTTTGGAGGTTTATCCTTTTAGAAGGGATGTGGCCATTGGAATGGGCACACACAATTCCCTTGGAGAGGGCAAGTACAGTCCTCAGGTTTGGCTCCAGGGGCCTGAGCCTGTAGGTTGTGTAGGCCAGGGCTGTTTGGACAGTTGTCTGAAAACACAAACTTGGCTTATGTTTCAGGTCATAGGTTGGCAGGACTTATCTACAGACCATGAGGAGAATTTTCGGGATTTGAGAAAAGTGCGAGTGTGAGGCTCTTGCTCCAGTTTTTGTCTCTGGATATCGTGTCACTCATGGTCGTGAAATTTCTGGGTGACTTCATGGGAAATGGACGAGTCTTACTCCCTGGTGGTTTGGCCCAGTCCAAAGCTTTTGGGGTCACTCTGTGTGATGGAAGAAGTCCGTTTTTTTTTTTTTTTGATGTTGTTTTCTTTTTAACCTCAGGTGTCCCACCAAATGAGGGATTCCAGAGTAGAGCCCTGGGGGGGTGGTGATTGGACAATCCGAAATCTGGTTAAAAATTGAGGCCTAGGGACATATCAAGCCCATTATGACATCTAATGGTCCAGTCACTGAGAGGACTTACTAGAGGACAGGACTCATGTTGAGAGTCACAATGCATGTTTATGCCCTTGTCGCACTCAAGAATGGGCGGGGCCTCGAGGTGAATGCTGGTTTCTCCTACACTGAACGTTGGACAACGTGCCAACCACAAGGTTTCTTACCATGGGTAAGGGGGTGTTCTGATTTCTGCATCACACTCACCCCTGGGCAGTGATTGGAGATAAAGTCTCTGTTCTGAGGCCTGAAAACTGAGGTAGGCAAAAGATGATGACCTAAGGCCATAGCCGGTCTTATGTGCTCAGTGTGCGGTCTGCTATCCGGGTGTTGGTCAGGAGGTCCGGGCTCAGGTTGTGTCCGACAGTGCATTAGTGCCCAGGTTAGACTGTATACTTTGGGTGAAGTCGAGTGCTGTGGAGGTTTATCCTCATTGAAGGTGCCTGGGCAGCTCATGAGGCAATAATTTTTTTCTAGAGGGCAGGCAGAGTGCTGATTTGTGGGTCCGGAATTGCCAAACTTGAGGGCTTCGGGGTCAGGAGTGTAAGGACGGAAGTCTGAGAAGACAAGCTAGACTTGGGTTTCAGGGCGAGGGCACGGCAGGTACCCCCTGCAGATCTGAACCAATACTCATGCATCTGAAGTCAGGGCGATGATCAGACGTTGGCTCAGGTTGGAATTTCCGTGCATGACGGCCGCTTCATGAAGGGAGCGGAATCTGGAGGCCATTGAGTTTTTCCCACGTTGGGAGTTGTGGGATGTCCCCTACAAGGATTCCTTCTGCGGGACAATTGAGACCTGTTGGACAGCTCCAGGATATTCCATATGGAATGACTCCAGAGCACCGTTCGAGGATGGATGCCTGGGAGGCCAGCCTCGCATTCCAATTGTCTCCTAAAAACAAGACAGTTTAGATCTGATGGTTCTGCGGGAGCAACCGGGGTGGCTGAGTTGAAATGGACTTTCCTGAGGATGGGTCCTAATGTGTTTTTGTGTCCATGAGGGCCTTGGAATGGGGCGGTGGCACCGGGACCCTGAAGTACTCTCCTATGCTTTGGACATGGCTCCCATGCACAGGTTTCCTTGTGGAGACGAGATGAGTTCTGCTGGGTGCCTCAGCAAAACCCCTATGCTCGTATTGGAATCAAGCTTTTGAGGAGACATGTCTGTAAACCAAGACAATGGATCCTATTATGGCCTAGGGTCCTGTCTGGTTCAATCTTCTCCTCTGGGGTCATCCAATTATGGTATGAGTGGAGGTAGATTATCAGCTGGTGTCAGACAACCCTTGTTTGTTCCGGGCGACTTACACTATTGGGATGGCCTCAGGGACTTTGGAGGTTTCTCCTAATTTGTACGATTTTGGACAATGGAATGGGCAGAATTCCCATGGATTGGTAGGCACAGTCCTAATATGTGGCTCCAGGGGCCCCAGCCTGGAGGGTGTGTGGCCCAGGACTTTGAGGACAGAAGTCTGAAAACACAAACTCAGCTTAGGTTTGGGGACATAGGTATGGCAGGCCCGATCTACAGACCATGAGAAGAACTCTTCAGGATATGAAGAAAGTGCGAGTCTGAGGCGCTTGCTCAGGTTTTTGTCTCTGGATTTTGTATCAGCGATGGCACAATCTACAGACCTGAATCGAGATCTCGTGCATCTGAAGTCACGGCGCAGATCAGACGATCGCTCAAGTTGGTTTTTCTGTCCCTCATGGACCCTTCACGAAGGGGGGGCATCACGAGGCCAAAGGGGTTTTCCCACAATGGAATTTGTGAGAAGATCCAAACTGCAAAGTGTCTTCTGCAGGACAATTGAGACCTGTTGTTTGGCTCCAGGCCAATGATTCTGAGCAGGGTTCTAAGGATGCATGGCTGGGTAGACCACCTCGCATTCCAATTGTCTGTTGACACAAGACAGGTTAGATCTGCTGGATCTGGGGGAGCAACCGAGGAGGCTGAGTTGAAATGGACTCTCCTATGGATGGGTCCTAATGTGCTTTTGTGTCGATGGAGAACTTGGAATGAAGCGGTGGCACTGGGGCCCTGAAGGGTTCTCCTAAACAGAGGTTTTGACACAGCTCCAACGTGCAAGTTTCCCATGGGTAGATGAGATGTTTTCTGATGGGTGAGTCAAGAAACAGCCATATGCTGGTTTTGAAATCCAGGCCTCTGAGGAGAGTGCCTGGAAACTAAAGCAATAGATATGATTAGTGCCTAGGGGCCTGTTCTTTCCTTTTTACCTCTGGGGACATCTGTCTATGGGTCTGAGTACAGGTAGGTGCTCAGATGGGCTCAGATTGCCCCTGTTTTACCTGGGAAGCCACCACTAATGAGATGGATCAGGGACTTTGGAGGTTTATCCTTTTAGAAGGGATGTGGCCATTGGAATGGGCACACACAATTCCCTTGGAGAGGGCAAGTACAGTCCTCAGGTTTGGCTCCAGGGGCCTGAGCCTGTAGGTTGTGTAGGCCAGGGCTGTTTGGACAGTTGTCTGAAAACACAAACTTGGCTTATGTTTCAGGTCATAGGTTGGCAGGAGTTATCTACAGACCATGAGGAGAATTTTCGGGATTTGAGAAAAGTGCGAGTGTGAGGCTCTTGCTCAAGTTTTTGTCTCTGGATATCGTGTCACTCATGGTCGTGAAATTTCTGGGTGACTTCATGGGAAATGGACGAGTCTTACTCCCTGGTGGTTTGGCCCAGTCCAAAGCTTTTGGGGTCACTCTGTGGGATGGAAGAAGTCCGTTTTTTTTTTTTTTTTTGATGTTGTTTTCTTTTTAACCTCAGGTGTCCCACCAAATGAGGGATTCCAGAGTAGAGCCCTGGGGGGGTGGTGATTGGACAATCCGAAATCTGGTTAAAAATTGAGGCCTAGGGACATATCAAGCCCATTATGACATCTAATGGTCCAGTCACTGAGAGGACTTACTAGAGGACAGGACTCATGTTGAGAGTCACAATGCGTGTTTATGCCCTTGTCGCACTCAAGAATGGGCGGGGCCTCAGGGTGAATGCTGGTTTCTCCTACACTGAACGTTGGACAACGTGCCAACCACAAGGTTTCTTACCATGGGTAAGGGGGTGTTCTGATTTCTGCATCACACTCACCACTGGGCAGTGATTGTAGATAATGTCTCGGTTCTGAGGCCTGAAAACTGAGGTAGGGAAGAGATGATGACCTACGGCCATGGCGGGTCTTATGTGCTCAGTGTGCGGTCTGCTTTCCGGGTGTTGGTCAGGAGGTCCGGGCTCAGGTTGTGTCCGACAGTACATTAGTGCCCAGTTTAGACTGTATAATTTGGGTGAAGTCGAGTGCTGTGGAGGTTTATCCTCATTGAAGGTGCCTGGGCAGCTCATGAGGCAATAATTTTTTTCTAGAGGGCAGGCAGAGTGCTGATTTGTGGGTCCGGAATTGCCAAACTTGCGGGATTCGGGGTCAGGAGTGTAAGGACGGAAGTCTGAGAAGACAAGCTAGACTTGGGTTTCAGGGCGAGGGCACGGCAGGTACCCCCTGCAGATCTGAACCAATACTCATGCATCTGAAGTCAGGGCGAGGATCAGACGTTGGCTCAGATTGGAGTTTCCGTGCATGACGGCCGCTTCATGAAGGGAGCGGAATCTCGAGGCCATTGAGGTTTTCCCACGTTGGGAGTTGTGGGATGCCCCCTACAAAGATTCCTTCTGCGGGACAATTGAGACCTGTTGGACAGCTTCAGGACATCCCATATGGAATGACTCCAGAGCACCGTTCGAGGATGGATGCCTGGGAGGCCAGCCTCGCATTCCAATTGTCTCCTAGCAACAAGACAGTTTAGATCTGATGGTTCTGCGGGAGCAACCGGGGTGGCTGAGTTGAAATGGACTTTCCTGAGGATGTGTCCTAATGTGTTTTTGTGTCCATTTAGGCCTTGGAATGGGGCGGTGGCACCGGGACCCTGAAGTACTCTCTTATGCTTTGGACATGGCTCCCATGCATAGGTTTCCTTGTGGAGACGAGATGAGTTCTGCTGGGTGGCTCAGCAAAAACACTTATACTCGTATTGGAATCAGGCTTTTGAGGAGACATGTCTGTAAACCAAGGCAATGGATCCTATTATGGCCTAGAGTCCTGTCTGGTTCAATCTTCTCCTCTGGGGACATCCATTTATGGTATGAGTGGAGGTAGATTATCAGCTGGTGTCAGACAGACCTTGTTTGTTCCGGGGGACCTACACTATTGGGATGGCCTCAGGGACTTTGGAGGTTTCTCCTAATTTGTACGATTATGGACAATGGAATGGGCAGAATTCCCATGGATTGGTAGGCACAGTCCTAATATGTGGCTCCAGGGGCCCCAGCCTGAAGGGTGTGGGGCCCTGGACTTTGAGGACAGAAGTCTGAAAACACAAACTCAGCTTAGGTTTGGGGACGTAGGTATGGCAGGCACGATCTACAGACCATGAGAAGAACTCTTCAGGATATGAAGAAAGTGCGAGTCTGAGGCGCTTGCTCAGGTTTTTGTCTCTGGATTTTGTATCAGCGATGGCACAATCTACAGACCTGAATCGAGATCTCGTGCATCTGAAGTCACGGCGCAGATCAGACGATCGCTCAAGTTGGTTTTTCTGTCCCTCATGGACCCTTCACGAAGGGGGGGCATCACGAGGCCAAAGGGGTTTTCCCACAATGGAATTTGTGAGAAGATCCAAACTGCAAAGTGTCTTCTGCAGGACAATTGAGACCTGTTGTTTGGCTCCAGGCCAATGATTCTGAGCGGGGTTCTAAGGATGCATGGCTGGGTAGACCACCTCGCATTCCAATTGTCTGTTGACACAAGACAGGTTAGATCTGCTGGATCTGGGGGAGCAACCGAGGAGGCTGAGTTGAAATGGACTCTCCTATGGATGGGTCCTAATGTGCTTTTGTGTCGATGGAGAACTTGGAATGAAGCGGTGGCACTGGGGCCCTGAAGGGTTCTCCTAAACAGAGGTTTTGACACAGCTCCAACGTGCAAGTTTCCCATGGGTAGATGAGATGTTTTCTGATGGGTGAGTCAAGAAACAGCCATATGCTGGTTTTGAAATCCAGGCCTCTGAGGAGAGTGCCTGGAAACTAAAGCAATAGATATGATTAGTGCCTAGGGGCCTGTTCTTTCCTTTTTACCTCTGGGGACATCTGTCTATGGGTCTGAGTACAGGTAGGTGCTCAGATGGGCTCAGATTGCCCCTGTTTTACCTGGGAAGCCACCACTAATGAGATGGATCAGGGACTTTGGAGGTTTATCCTTTTAGAAGGGATGTGGCCATTGGAATGGGCACACACAATTCCCTTGGAGAGGGCAAGTACAGTCCTCAGGTTTGGCTCCAGGGGCCTGAGCCTGTAGGTTGTGTAGGCCAGGGCTGTTTGGACAGTTGTCTGAAAACACAAACTTGGCTTATGTTTCAGGTCATAGGTTGGCAGGAGTTATCTACAGACCATGAGGAGAATTTTCGGGATTTGAGAAAAGTGCGAGTGTGAGGCTCTTGCTCAAGTTTTTGTCTCTGGATATCGTGTCACTCATGGTCGTGAAATTTCTGGGTGACTTCATGGGAAATGGACGAGTCTTACTCCCTGGTGGTTTGGCCCAGTCCAAAGCTTTTGGGGTCACTCTGTGGGATGGAAGAAGTCCGTTTTTTTTTTTTTTGATGTTGTTTTCTTTTTAACCTCAGGTGTCCCACCAAATGAGGGATTCCAGAGTAGAGCCCTGGGGGGGTGGTGATTGGACAATCCGAAATCTGGTTAAAAATTGAGGCCTAGGGACATATCAAGCCCATTATGACATCTAATGGTCCAGTCACTGAGAGGACTTACTAGAGGACAGGACTCATGTTGAGAGTCACAATGCGTGTTTATGCCCTTGTCGCACTCAAGAATGGGCGGGGCCTCAGGGTGAATGCTGGTTTCTCCTACACTGAACGTTGGACAACGTGCCAACCACAAGGTTTCTTACCATGGGTAAGGGGGTGTTCTGATTTCTGCATCACACTCACCACTGGGCAGTGATTGTAGATAATGTCTCGGTTCTGAGGCCTGAAAACTGAGGTAGGGAAGAGATGATGACCTAAGGCCATGGCGGGTCTTATGTGCTCAGTGTGCGGTCTGCTTTCCGGGTGTTGGTCAGGAGGTCCGGGCTCAGGTTGTGTCCGACAGTACATTAGTGCCCAGTTTAGACTGTATAATTTGGGTGAAGTCGAGTGCTGTGGAGGTTTATCCTCATTGAAGGTGCCTGGGCAGCTCATGAGGCAATAATTTTTTTCTAGAGGGCAGGCAGAGTGCTGATTTGTGGGTCCGGAATTGCCAAACTTGCGGGATTCGGGGTCAGGAGTGTAAGGACGGAAGTCTGAGAAGACAAGCTAGACTTGGGTTTCAGGGCGAGGGCACGGCAGGTACCCCCTGCAGATCTGAACCAATACTCATGCATCTGAAGTCAGGGCGAGGATCAGACGTTGGCTCAGATTGGAGTTTCCGTGCATGACGGCCGCTTCATGAAGGGAGCGGAATCTCGAGGCCATTGAGGTTTTCCCACGTTGGGAGTTGTGGGATGCCCCCTACAAAGATTCCTTCTGCGGGACAATTGAGACCTGTTGGACAGCTTCAGGACATCCCATATGGAATGACTCCAGAGCACCGTTCGAGGATGGATGCCTGGGAGGCCAGCCTCGCATTCCAATTGTCTCCTAGCAACAAGACAGTTTAGATCTGATGGTTCTGCGGGAGCAACCGGGGTGGCTGAGTTGAAATGGACTTTCCTGAGGATGTGTCCTAATGTGTTTTTGTGTCCATTTAGGCCTTGGAATGGGGCGGTGGCACCGGGACCCTGAAGTACTCTCTTATGCTTTGGACATGGCTCCCATGCATAGGTTTCCTTGTGGAGACGAGATGAGTTCTGCTGGGTGGCTCAGCAAAAACACTTATACTCGTATTGGAATCAGGCTTTTGAGGAGACATGTCTGTAAACCAAGGCAATGGATCCTATTATGGCCTAGAGTCCTGTCTGGTTCAATCTTCTCCTCTGGGGACATCCATTTATGGTATGAGTGGAGGTAGATTATCAGTTGGTGTCAGACAGACCTTGTTTGTTCCGGGGGACCTACACTATTGGGATGGCCTCAGGGACTTTGGAGGTTTCTCCTAATTTGTACGATTATGGACAATGGAATGGGCAGAATTCCCATGGATTGGTAGGCACAGTCCTAATATGTGGCTCCAGGGGCCCCAGCCTGAAGGGTGTGGGGCCCTGGACTTTGAGGACAGAAGTCTGAAAACACAAACTCAGCTTAGGTTTGGGGACGTAGGTATGGCAGGCACGATCTACAGACCATGAGAAGAACTCTTCAGGTTATGAAGAAAGTGCGAGTCTGAAGCGCTTGCTCAGGTTTTTGTCTCTGGATTTGTATCAGCGATGGCACAATCTACAGACCTGAATCGAGATCTCGTGCATCTGAAGTCAGGGCGAGGATCAGACGATCGCTCAACTTGGTGTTTCTGTCCATGATGGCCCCTTCACGTAGGGGGGGGCCATCCCGATGCCATGGGGGTTTTCCCACGATGGGATTTGTGAGAAGCTCCAAACTGCAAAGTGTCTTCTGCAGGACAATTGAGACCTGTTGTTTGGCTCCAGGCCAATGATTCTGAGCAGGGTTCTAAGGATGCATGGCTGGGTAGCCCACCTCGCATTCCAATTGTCTCCTAGAAACAAGACAGGTTAGATCTGCTGGATCTGGGGGAGCAACCGAGGAGGGTGAGTTGAAATGGACTCTCCTAAGGATAGGTCCTAATGTGCTTTTGTGTCGATGGAGACCTTGGAATAAAGCGGTGGCACTGGGGCCCTGAAGGGTTCTCCTAAACAGAGGCTTTGACACAGCTCCAACGTGCAAGTTTCCCATGGGTAGATGAGATGTTTTGTGATGGGTGAGTCAAGAAACAGCCATATGCTGGTTTTGAAATCCAGGCCTCTGAGGAGAGATGCCTGGAAACCAAAGAAATGGATATGATTAGTGCCTAGGTGCCTGTTCTTTCCTTTTTACCTCTGGGGACATCTGTCTATGGGTCTGAGTACAGGTAGGTGCTCAGATGGGCTCAGATTGCCCCTGTTTTACCTGGGAAGCCACCACTAATGAGATGGATCAGGGACTTTGGAGGTTTATCCTATTAGAAGGGATGTGGCCCTTGGAATGGGCACACACAATTCCTTTGGAGAGGGCAAGTACAGTCCTCAGGTTTGGCTCCAGGGGCCTGAGCCTGGAGGTTGTGTAGGCCAGGGCTGTTTGGACAGTTGTCTGAAAACACAAACTTGGCTTATGTTTCAGGTAATAGGTATGGCAGGACTTATCTACAGACCATGAGGAAAACTTTTCGGGATTTGAGAAAAGTGCGAGTGTGAGGCTCTTGCTCAAGTTTTTGTCTCTGGATATCGTGTCACTAATGTTCGTGAAATTTCTGGGTGACTTCATGGGAAATGGACGAGTCTTACTCCCTGGTGGTTTTTCCCAGTCCAAAGCGTTTGGGGTCACTCTGTGGGATGGAAGAAGTCCGTTTTATTTTTTTTTTTTTGATGTTGTTTTCTTTTTAACCTTAGGTGTCCCACCAAATGAGGGATTCCAGAGTAGAGCCCTGGGGGGCGGGGTGACTGGACAATCAGAAATCTGGTTAAATATTGGGGCTTAGGGAAATATCAAGCTCATTATGACATCTAATTGTCCAGTCACTGAGAGGACTTACTAGAGGACAGGACTCATGCTGAGAGTCACAATGCGTTTTTATGCCCTTGTCGCACTCAAGAATGGGCGGGGCCTCAGGGTGAATGCTGGTTTCTCCTACACTGAACGTTGGACAGCGTGCCAACCACAACGTTTCTTACCATGGGTAAGGAGGTGTTCTGATTTCTGCATCACACTCACCCCTGGGCAGTGATTGGAGATGTTTCGGTTCTGAGGCCTGAAAACTGAGGTAGGGAAGAGATGATGACCTAAGGCCATGGCGGGGCTTATGTGCTCAGTGTGCGGTCTGCTTTCCGGGTGTTGGTCAGGAGGTCCGGGCTCAGGTTGTGTCCGACAGTGCATTAGTGCCCAGGTTAGACTATATAATTTGGGTGAAGTCGAGTGCTGTGGAGGTTTATCCTCATTGAAGGTGCCTGGGCAGCTCATGAGGCAATAATTTTTTTCTAGAGGGCAGGCAGAATGCTGCATTGTGGGTTGGGATTGCCAAACTTGAGGGCTTCGGGGTCAGGAGTGTAAAAACAAAAGTCTGAGAAGACAAGCTAGACTTGGGTTTCAGGGCGAGGGCACGGCAGGTACACCCTGCAGATCTGAACCAATACTCATGCATCTGAAGTCAGGGCGAAATTCTGATGTTGGCTCAGGTTGCAGTTTCCGTGCATGACGGCCACTTCATGAAGGGAGCGGAATCTCGAGGCCATTGAGGTTTTCCCACGTTGGGAGTTGCGGGATGCCCCCTTCAAGGATTCCTTCTGCGCGACAATTGAGACCTGTTGAACAGCTCCAGGACATCCCATATGGAATGACTCCAGAGCACCGTTCGAGGATGGATGCCTGGGATGCCCGCCTTGCAATCCAATTGTCTCCTAGCAACAAGACAGTTAGATCTGATGGCTCTGCGGGAGCAACCGGGGTGGCTGAGTTGAAGTGGACTTTCCTGAGGATGTGTCCTAATGTGTTTTTGTGTCCATTTAGGCCTTGGAATGGGGCGGTGGCATCGGGACCCTGAAGTACTCTCTTATGCTTTGGACATGGCTCCCATGCACAGGTTTCCTTGTGGAGACGAGATGAGTTCTGATGGGTGCCTCAGCAAAACACCTATGCTCGTATTGGAATCAGGCTTTTGAGGAGACATGTCTGTAAACCAAGGCAATGGATCCTATTATGGCCTAGGGTCCTGTCTGGTTCAATCTTCTCCTCTGGGGACATCCATTTATGGTATGAGTGGAGGTAGGTAGATTATCAGCTGGTGTCAGACAGACCTTGTTTGTTCCGGGGGACCTACACTATTGGGATGGCCTCAGGGACTTTGGAGGTTTCTCCTAATTTGTACGATTATGGACAATGGAATGGGCAGAATTCCCATGGATTGGTAGGCACAGTCCTAATGTGTGGCTCCAGGGGCCCCAGCCTGAAGGGTGTGGGGCCCTGGACTTTGAGGACAGAAGTCTGAAAACACAAACTCAGCTTAGGTTTGGGGACGTAGGTATGGCAGGCCCGATCTACAGACCATGAGAAGAACTCTTCAGGTTATGAAGAAAGTGCGAGTCTGAGGCGCTTGCTCAGGTTTTTGTCTCTGGATTTGTATCAGCGATGGCACAATCTACAGACCTGAATCGAGATCTCGTGCATCTGAAGTCAGGGCGAGGATCAGACGATCGCTCAACTTGGTGTTTCTGTCCATGATGGCCCCTTCACGAAGGGGGGGCATCCCGATGCCATGGGGGTTTTCCCACGATGGGATTTGTGAGAAGCTCCAAACTGCAAAGTGTCTTCTGCAGGACAATTGAGACCTGTTGTTTGGCTCCAGGCCAATGATTCTGATCAGGGTTCTAAGGATGCGTGGCTGGGTAGCCCACCTCGCATTCCAATTGTCTCCTAGAAACAAGACAGGTTAGATCTGCTGGATCTGGGGGAGCAACCGAGGAGACTGAGTTGAAATGGACTCTCCTATGGATAGGTCCTAATGTGCTTTTGTGTCGATGGAGACGTTGGAATGAAGTGGTGGCACTGGGGCCCTGAAGGGTTCTCCTAAACAGAGGCTTTGACACAGCTCCAACGTGCAAGTTTCCCATGGGTAGATGAGATGTTTTCTGATGGGTGAGTCAAGAAACAGCCATATGCTGGTTTTGAAATCCAGGCCTCTGAGGAGAGATGCCTGGAAACCAAAGAAATGGATATGATTAGTGCCTAGGGGCCTGTTCTTTCCTTTTTACCTCTGGGGACATCTGTCTATGGGGCTGAGTACAGGTAGGTGCTCAGATGGGCTCAGATTGCCCCTGTTTTACCTGGGAAGCCACCACTAATGAGATGGATCAGGGACTTTGGAGGTTTATCCTATTAGAAGGGATGTGGCCCTTGGAATGGGCACACACAGTTCCCTTGGAGAGGGCAAGTACAGTCCTCAGGTTTGGCTCCAGGGGCCTGAGCCTGGAGGTTGTGTAGGCCAGGGCTGTTTGGACAGTTGTCTGAAAACACAAACTTGGCTTATGTTTCAGGTAATAGGTATGGCAGGACTTATCTACAGACCATGAGGAGAACTTTTCGGAATTTGAGAAAAGGACGAGTGTGAGGCTCTTGCTCAAGTTTTTGTCTCTGGATATCGTGTCACTCATGGTCGTGGAATTTCTGGGTGACTTCATGGGAAATGGACGAGTCTTACTCTCTGATGGTTTGGCCCCGTCCAACGAGTTTGAGGTCATCCTGTGGGCTGGAAGAAGACCGTTTTTTTGTTGTTGTTGTTTTCTTTATTAACCTCAGGTGTCCCACCAAATGAGGGATTCCAGAGTAGAGCCCTGGGAAGGGGCGACTGGACAATCAAAATCTGGTTAAAAATTGGGGCCTAGGGACATGTCAAGCCCATTATGACATCTAATGGTCCAGCCACTGAGAGGACTTACTAGGGGACAGGACTCATGCTGAGGGTCACAATGCGTGTTTATGCCCTCGTTGCACTCAAGAGTGGGCGGGGACTCAGGGTGAATGCTGGTTTCTCCTTCACTGAACCTTGGAAAACGTGCCAACCACAAGGTTTCTTGCCATGGGTAAGGAGGAGTTTTGATTTCTGCATCACACTCACCCCTGGGCAGTGATTGGAGACAAGTTCTCGGTTCTGAAGCCTGAAAAATGAGGTAGGGAAGAGATGATGACCTAAGGCCATGGCGGGTCTTATGTGCTCAGTGTAAGGTAGCTTTCTGGGTGTTGGTCAGGAGGTCTGGGCTCACGCTGTGTCCAACAGTGCATTAGTGCCCAGGTTAGACTAGATAATTTGGGTAAAGTCGAGTGCTGTGTAGGTTTATCCTCATTTAAGGTGCCTGGGCGGCTCATGAGGCAATACTTTTTTTTTTTTTTTTAAAGGGCAGGCTGTGTGCTGCATTGTGGGTCCGGAATTGCCAAACTTGAGGGCTTCGGGGCCAGGAGTGTGAGGACGGAAGTCTGAGAACACGAGCTAGACTTGGGAATCAGGGCGAGGGCACGACAGGTACCCCTTGCAGATCTGAATCAATATCTCATGCATCTGAAGTCACGGCGAGGATCAGACGTTGGCTCAGGTTGTAGTTTCTGTGCATGACGGCCGCACCATGAAGGGAGCGGAATCTCGAGGCCATTGAGGTTTTCCCACGTTGGGAGTTGTGGGATGCCCCCTTCAAGCATTCGTTCTGCGGGACAATGGAGACATGTTGGACAGCTCCAGCATATCCCACATGGAATGACTCCAGAGCACCGTTCGAGGATGGATGCCTGGGAAGCCCGCCTCCTAGGGCTTCCAATTGTCTCCTAGCAACAAGACAGTTTAGATCTGATGGCTCTGAGGGAGCAACCGGGGTGGCTGAGTTGAAATGGACTTTCCTAGGATGGGTCCTAATGTATTTTTGTGTCCATGAGGGCCTTAAATGGGGCAGTGGCACCGGAACCCTGAAGTACTCTCCTAAGCTTTTGACATAGCTCCCATGCACAGGATTCCTTGTGGAGACGAGATGAGTTCTGATGGGTGCCTAAGGAAAACCCCTATGCTCGTATTGGAATCAGGCTTTTGAGGAGACATGCCTGTAAACCAAGACAGGGTTCCTATTATGGCCTCGGGTCCTGTCTGGTTCAATCTTCTTCTCTGGGTATATCCATCTATTGTATGAGTGGAAGTAGATTATCAGCTGGTATCAGACAGCCCTTGTGTGTTCCGGGCGACCTACACTATTGAATGGCCTCAGGGATTTGGCGGTTTCTCCTAATTGGTACGATTTTGGCAGATGCACAGCTGGTGTCAGACCGCCCTTGTTTATCCCGGGTGACCTACACTATTGGGATGGCCTCAGGGATTTGGCGGTTTCTCTTAATTTGTACAATTTTGGACAATGGAATGGGCCGAATTCCCATGGATTGGTAGGCACAGTCCTAATGTGTGGCTCCAGGGGCCCCAGCCTGGAGGGTGTGTGGCCCAGGACTTTGAGGACAGAAGTCTGGAAACACAAACTCAGCTTAGGTTGAGGGACTTAGGTATGGCAGGCCCGATGTACAAACCATGAGAAGAACACTTCAGGATATTAAGAAAGTGCGAATCTGAGGCGCTTGCTCAGGCTTTTGTCTCTGGATTTTTTATCAGCGCTGGCCGTAGAATGTCGGGGAGGACTCATGGGCCATGGACAAATCATCCTCTCTGAGGATTTGGCCAGATTCCCAATTGTTGTTCGTCAATCTGTGGGATGAGAGTACTCCTTTCAGTTTTGTTACCTCAGGTGTCCCACCAAAAGAGGAATTCCAAAGCAAAGCCGTGGGGAAGACTGAAGGGACAACCTGAACTATGGTTAAAAATTGGGGCCTAGGGGCATGGCAAGCCCAATATGCTATCTCTTCATCCAGCCACTGAGAGGCCTTACTTGAGGACTGGGCTCAGGCTGAGAGTCACAATGTGTGATTGGGACCCATGTGGTCCGCGAGCATGGGCGGGGCCTCATGGGCCACACTGGTTTCAACTACACTGAACGTTGGACAACATGCCAACCACAAGGTTTCTTGCCATGGGGAAGGAGTTCTGATTTCTGAATCACGTTCAACCCCGGGCAGTGATTGGAGATAAGGTCTAGGTTCAGAAGCATGAAAAAAGAGGTTGGGAAGAGATGACGACCTAAGGCCATGGCGGCTCGATGTGCTCAGTGTGCAGCCAGCTGTCTGGGTGGGGCCAAAAGTTCCAGGCTCAGGCTGTGTCAGAAAGGGCATTAGTGACCTGGTCAGCCTATGTATTTGGGGTACAGCCAAGGTAGGTGCAGGTTGATCCTCATTTGGGGTTACTGGGTAGCCCCAGAGGGCAATGTTTTTCTTCTGGACGGCAGGCAGAGTGCTGCATTGTAGTTCTGGATTGCCAAACTGGAGGGCTTGTGGGACAGTAGTCTGAGGACAGAAGTCTGAGGCTTCGGTTTTTGGGTGAGGCCATGGCAGGCACAATCTACAGACCTGAATCGAGATCTCGTGCATCTGAAGTCAGGGCGAGGATCAGACGATCGCTCAGGTTGGCGTTTCTGTCCCTGATGGCCGCTTCATGAAGGGGGGGCATCTCGATGCCATGGGGGTTTTCCCACGATTGGAGGTGTGAGCAGCACCAAACTGCAAAGAGTCTTCTGCAGGACAATTGAGACCTGTTGTTTGGCCCAGGCCATGATTCTGAGCAGGGTTCTAAGGATGCATGGCTGGGTAGCCCACCTCGCATTCCAATTGTCTCCTAGCAACAAGACAGTTTAGATCTGCTGGATCTGGGGGAGCAACCGAGGAGGCTGAGTTGAAATGGACTCTCCTGTGGATGGGTCCTAATGTGCTTTTGTGTCTAAGGAGACCTTGAAATGGTGCCCTGAAGGGTTCTCCTACACAGAGGCTTTAACACAGCTCCAACGTGCAAGTATTCCTTGTGTAGATGAGATGTTTCCTGATGGGTGAGTCAAGAAACAGCCATATGCTGGTTTTGAAATCCAGGCCTCTGAGGAGAGATGCATGGAAAACAAAGCAATGGATCTGATTAGTGCCTAGGGACCCGGTCTTTACTTTTTACCTCTGGGGAGATCTCTCTATGGGTCTGAGTGCAGGTAGGTTCTCAGATGGGCTCAGATTGCCCCTGTATTTCCTGGGAAGCCAGCACTAGTGCGATGGATCAGGGACTTTGGAGGTTTATCCAATTAGAAGGGTTGTGGCCATTGGAATGGGCACACACAAATCCCTTGGAGAGAGCAAGTACAGTCCTCAGGTTTGGCTCCAGGGGCCTGAGCCTGTAGGTTGGGTAGGCCAGTTCTCTTTGGACAGTTGTCTGAAAACACAACCTCGGCTTATGTTTCGGGTCGTACGTATGGCAGGACTGATCTACAGACCATGAGGAGAACTCTTCGGGATTTGAAAAAAGGGCGAGTGTGAGGCTCTTGCTCAAGTTTTTGTCTCTGGATATCGTGGTGGTGATATTTCTGGGTGACTTCATGGGAAATGGACGAGTCTTACTCTCTGGTGGTTTGGCCCCGTCCAAAGTGTTTGGGGTAATTCAGTGTGATGGAAGAATTCCGTTGATTTGTTGTTGTTGTTTGCTTTTTTAACCTCAGTTGACCCACCAAATGAGGGATTCCAGAGTAGAGCCCTGGGGAGGGGCAACCGGACAATCAGAAATCTGGTTAAAAATTGGGGCCTAGGGACATGTCAAGTCCATTATGACATCTTATGGTTCAGCCACTGAGAGGACTTACTAGAGTACAGGACTCATGCTGAGAGTCACAATGCGTGTTTATGCCCTCGTCGCACTCAAGAATGGGCGGGGCCTCAGGGTGAATGCTGGTTTCTCCTACACTGAACGTTAGACAACGTGCCAACCACAAGGTTTCTTGCCATGCGTAAGGAGGAGTTCTGATTTCTGCATCACACTCACCTCTGGGCAGTGATTGGAGATAAGGTCTCAGTTCTGAAGTTGAAAACTGAGGTAGGGAATAGATGATGACCTAAGGTCATGGCAGGTCTTATATGCTCAGTGTGCGGTCAGCTTTCTGGGGGTTGTTCAGGAGGTCCGGCTCAGGTTGTGTCCGACAGTACTTTAGTGCACAGGTTAGAATATATAACTTTGGTAAATAGAATGCTGTTTATGTTTATCCTCATTTAAGGTGCCTTGGAAGCTCATGAGGCAATAATTTTTTTCTAGAGCCCAGGCAGTGTGCTGCATTGTGGGTCCGGAATTGCCAAACTTGAGGGATTCGGGGCCAGGGGTGTGAGGACGGAAGTCTGAGAAGAAAGCTAGACTTGGGTTACAGGCGAGAGCACGGCAGGTACCACCTGCAGCTCTGAACCAATATCTCATGCATCTGAAGTCAGGGCGAGGATCAGACGTTGGTTCAGGTTGGAGTTTCTGTGCATGACGGCCGCTTCATGAAGGGAGCGGAATCTCGAGGCCATTGAGGTTTTCCCACGTTGGGAGTTGTGGGATGCCCCCTTCAAGGATTCCTTCTGCAGGACAATTGAGACCTGTTGGACAGCTCCAGGACATCCCATATGAAAAGACTACAGAGCACCATACAAGGATGGATGCCTGGGAAGCCCGCCTCGCATTCTAATTTTCTCCTTGCAACAAGACAGTTTAGATCTGATGGCTCTGCGGGAGCAACCGGGGTGGTTGAGTTGAAATGGACTTTCCTGAGGTTGGGTCTTAATGGGTTTTGTGTCCCTGAGGGCCTTGGAATGGGGCAGTGGCACCGGAACCCTGAAGTACTCTCCTAAGCTTCTGACATAGCTCCCATGCACAAGTTTCCTTGTGGAGACGAGATGAGTTCTGATGGGTGCCTCAGGAAAACCCCTATGCTCGTATTGGAATCAGGCTTTTGAGGACACATGCCTGTAACCCAAAGCAATGGATCCTATTATGGCCTAGGGTCCTGTCTGGTTCAATCTTCTTCTCTGGGGACATCCCTCTACGGTGTGAGTAGACGTAGATGCTCAGCTGGTGTCAGACCGCCCTTGTTTGTCCCGGGCGACCTACATAATTGGGATGGCCTCATGGATTTTGCGGTTTCTCTTAATTTGTACAATTTTGGACAATGGAATGGGCAGAATTCCCATGGATTGGTAGGCACAGTCCTAATGTGTGGCGCCAGGGGCCCCAGCCTGGAGCGTGTGTGGCCCAAAATTTGAGGACAAAGTCTGAAAACACAAACTCAGCTTAGGTTTGGGGACGTAGCTATGGCATGCCCGATCTACAAACCATGAGAAGAATTCGTCAGGATATGAAGAAAGTGCGAATCTGAGGCGCTTGCTCAGGCTTTTGTCTCTGGAGTTTGTATCAGCGCTGGCCGTGGAATGTCGGGGAGGCCTCATGGGCCATGGACGAATCTTCCTCTCTGAGGATTTGGCCCGATTCCCAATTGTTTTTCATCAATCTGTGGGATGGGGGGACTCCTTTCAGTTTTGTTACCTCAGGTGTCCCACCAAAGAAGAATTCCAAAGCAAACCGTGGGGAAGACAGAAGGGACTACCCGAACTATGGTTAAAAATTGGGGCCTAGGGGCATGGCAAGCCCAAAATGCTATATCTTCATCAACCCACTGAGAAGCCTTACTTGAGGACTGAGCTCAGGCTGAGGGTCACAATATGTGTTTGGGACCCATGTGGCCCGCGAGCATGGGCGGGGCCTCATGGGCCCCTCTGGTTTCAACTACACTGAACGTTGGTCAACATGCCAACCACAAGGTTTCTTGCCATGGGGAAGGAGTCCTGATTTCTGCATCACGTTCAACCCTGGGCAGTGATTGGAGATAAGGTCTAGGATCTGAAGCCTGAAAACCGAGGTTGGAAAGAGATGACGACCTAAGGCCATGGCGGCTCGATGTGCTCAGTGTGCGGCCAACTGCCTGGGTGGGGCCAGGAGTTCCAGGCTCAGGCTGTGTCAGAAAGGGCATTAGTGCCCTGGTCAGCCTATACATATGGGGTACAGCCAAGGTAGGTGCAGGTTGATCCTCATTTGGGATTACTGTGTAGCCCCTGAGGGCAATGTTTTTCTTCTGGACGGCAGGAAGAGTGCTGCATTGTAGTTCTGGATTGCCAAACTGGAGGGCTTGTGGGCCAGTAGTCTGAGGACAGAAGTCAGGGAACACAAGCTAGGCTTAGGTTTCTGGGTGAGGCCATGGCAGGCACAATCTACAGACCTGAATCGAGATCTCGTGCATCTGAAGTCAGGGCGAGGATCAGACGATTGCTCAGGTTGGAGTTTCTGAACCTGATGGCCCCTTCATGAAGGGGGGGCATCACGATGCCATGGGGGTTTTCCCAAGATGGGAGTTGTGAGAAGCTCCAAAGTACAGAGAATTCTTCAGGACAATTGAGACCTGTTGTTTGGCTCCAGGCCAATGATTCTGAGCAGGGTTCTAAGGATGGATGGCTGGGTAGCCCACCTCGCATTCCAATTGTCTCCTAGCAACAAGACAGTTTAGATCTGCTGGATCGGGATAGACCGAGGATGCTGAGTTGAAATGGACTCTCCGGGGATTGGTCCTAATGTCTTTTGTTTCTATGGAGACCTTGGAATGAAGTGGTGGCACTGGGGTCCTGAACGTTCTCCTAAACAGGGGCTTTGACACAGCTCCAACGTGCAAGTTTCCCATGTGTAGATGAGATGTTTTCTGATGGGTGAGTCAAGAACAGCCATATGCTGGTTGTGAAATCCAGGCCTCTGAGGAGAGATGTCTGGAAACCAAAGCAATGGTTCTGATAAGTGCCTAGGGGCCTGTTCTTTCCTATTTTCCTCTGGGGACATGTGTCTATGGGTCTAAGTGCAGGTAGGTGCTCAGTTGGGCTCAGATTGCCCCTGTTTTTCCTGGGAAGCCACCACTATTGGGATGGATCAGGGACTTTGGAGGTTTATCCTATTAGAAGGGATGTGGCCTTTGGAATGGGCACACACAATATCCTTGGAGAGGGCAAGTACAGTCCTCAGGTTTGGCTCCAGGGGCCTGAGCCTGTAGGTTTTGTAGGCCAGGGCTGTTTGGACTGTTGTCTGAAAACACAACCTCGGCTTATGTTTCGGGTCATAGGTATGGCAGGACTGATCTACAGACCATGAGGAGAACACTTCGGTATTTGAAAAAAGGGCGAGTGTGAGGCTCTTGCTCAAGTTTTTGTCTCTGGACATCGTGTCACTCATGGTGCTGACATTTCTGGGTGACTTCATAGGAAATGGACAATCTTACTCTCTGGTGGTTTGGCCCCGTCCAAAGTGTTTGGGATCATTCTGTGTGATGGAAGAATTCCGTTTTTGTTGTTGTTGTTGTTGTTGTTTTCTTTTTTAACCTCAGGTGACCCACCAAATGAGGATTTCCAGAGTAGAGCCCTTGGGAGGGTCAACCGGACAATCAGAAATCTGGTTAAAAATTGGGGCCTAGGGACATGTCAAGCCCATTATGACATCTTATGGTACAGCCACTGAGAGGACTTACTAGAGGACAGTACTCATGCTGAGGGTCACAATGCGTGTTTATGCCCTCGTCGCACTCAAGAATGGGCGGGGTCTCACGGTGAATGCTGGTTTCTCCTACACTGAACGTTGGACAACGTGCCAACCACAAGGTTTCTTGCCATGGGTAAGGAGGAGTTCTGATTTCTGCATCACACTCACCACTGGGCAGTGATTGGAGATAAGGTCTCGGTTCTGAAGCCTGAAAACAGAGGTAGGGAAGAGATGATGACCTAAGGCCATGGCGGGTCTTATGTGCTAACTGTGCGGTCAACTTTCTGGGGGTTGGTCAGGAGGTCCGGGCTCAGGTTGTGTCCGACAGTGCTTTAGTGCACAGGTTAGACTATATAACTTGGGTAAAGTAGAGTGCTGTGTAGGTTAATCCTCATTTAAGGTGCCTGGGAAGATCATGAGGCAATAATTTTTTTCTAGAGGGCAGGCAGAGTGCTGCATTGTGGTTCCGGAATAGCCAAAATTGAGGGCTTCGGGGCCAGGGGGGTGAGGACGGAAGTCTGAGAAGAAAGCTAGACTTGGGTTTCAGGGCGAGGGCACCCCAGGTACCCCCTGCAGCTCTGAATCAATATCTCATTCATCTGAAGTCAGAGCGAGGATCAGATGTTGGCTCAGGTTTGAGTTTCTGTGCATGACGGAGGTTTCATGAAGGGAGCGGAATCTCGAGGCCATTGAGGTTTTCCCACGTTGGGAGTTGTGGGATGCCCCCTTCAAGGATTCCTTCTGCGGGACAGTTGAGAACTGTTGAACAGTTCCAGACATCCCAGATGGAATGACTCCAGAACACCATGCGAGGACGGATGACTTGGAAGCCCACCTCGCATTCCAATTGTCTCATAGCAACAAGACAGTTTAGATCTGATGGCTCTGCGGGAGCAACTGGGGTGGCTGAGTTGAAATGGACTTTCCTGAGAATCGGTCCTAATGGGTTTTTGTGTCCCTGAGGGCCTTGGAATGGGGTGGTGGCCCCGGGACCATGAAGTACTCTCCTAAGCTTCTGACATAGCTCCCATGCACAGGTTTCCTTGTGGAGACGAGATGAGATCTGATGGGTGCCTCAGGAAAACCCCTATGCTCGTATTGGAATCAGGCTTTTGAGGAGACATGCCTGTAACCCAAAGCAATGGATCCTATTATGGCCTAGGGTCCTGTCTGGTTCAATCTTCTTCTCTGGGGACATCCATCTATGGTATGAGTGGAGGTAGATGCTCAGCTGGTGTCAGACCGCCCTTGTTTGTCCCGGGCGACCTACACTATTGGGATGGCCTCAGGGATTTGGCGGTTTCTCTTAATTTGTACAATTTTGGACCATGGAATGGGCAGAATTCCCATGGATTGGTAGGCACAGTCCTAATGTGTGGCTCCAGGGGCCCCAGCCGGGAGGGTGTGTGGCCCAGGACAGAAGTCTGAAAACACAAACTCAGGTTAGGTTGGGGGACGGAGATATGGCAGGCCAGATCTGCAAACCATGAGAATAATTCTTCAGGATATGAAGAAAGTGCGAATCTGAGGCACTTGCTCAGGCTTTTGTCTCTGGATTTTGTATCAGCGCTGTCGTGGAATGTCGAGGAGGCCTCATGGGCCATGGGCGAATCTTCCTCTGTGAGGATTTGTCCCGATTCCCAATTGTTTTTCGTCAATCTGTGGGATGGGAGGACTCCTTTCAGCTTTGTTACCTCAGGTGTCCCACCAAAAGAGGAATTCCAAAGAAAAGCCGTGGGGAAGACTGAAGGGACAACCCGAACTATGGTTAAAAATTGGGGCCTGGGGCATGGCAAGCCCAATATGCTATCTCTTCATCCAGCCACTGAGAGGCCTTACTTGAGGACTGGGCTCAGGCTGAGAGTCACAAAGTGTGATTGGGACCCATGTGGCCCGCGACCATGGGCGGGCCTTATGGGCCAAACTGGTTTCAACTACACTGAACGTTGGACAACATGCCATCCACAAGGTTTCTTGCCATGGGGAAGGAGTTCTGATTTCTGCATCAGCTTCAACCCTGGGCAGTGATTGGAGATAAGGTCTAGGTTCTGAAGCCTGAAAACTGAGGTTGGGAAGAGATGAAGATCTAAGGCCATGGCGGCTCCATATGCTCAGTGTGCGGCCAGCTGTCTGGGTGGTGCTAAATGTTCCAGGCTCAGGCTGTGTCAGAAAGGGCATTAGTGCCCTGGTCAGCCTATATATTGGGGGTACAGCCAAGGTAGGTGTAGGTTGATCCTCATTTGGGGTTACTTTGTAGCCCCTGAGGGCAACGTTTTTCTTCTGGAGGGCAGGCAGAGTTCTGCATTGTAGTTCTGGATTGCCAAACTGGAGGGCTTGTGGGCCAGCAGTCTGAGGACAGAAGTCTGAGAACACAAGCTAGGCTTCGGTTTCTAGGTGAGGCCATGGCAGGCACAATCTACAGACCAGAATCGAGATCTCGTGCATCTGAAGTCAAGGCGAAGATCAGACGATCGCTCAGGTTGGAGTTTCTGAACCTGATGGCCCCTTCATGAAGGGGGGGCATCACGAGGCCATGGGGGTTTTCCCACGTTAGGAGGTGTGAGCAGCTCCAAACTGCAAAGAGTCTTCTGCAGGAAAATTGAGACCTGTTGTTTGGCTCAAGGCCATGATTCTGAGCTGGGTTCTAAGGATGGATGGCTGGGTAGCCCACCTCGCATTCCAATTGTCTCCTAGCAACAAGACAGGTTAGATCTGCTGGATCTGGGGGAGCAACCGAGGAGGCTGAGTTGAAATGGACTCTCCTGCGGATGGGTCCTAATATGCTTTTGTGTCTATAAAGACCTTGGAATGGTGCCCTGAAGGGTTCTCCTACACAGAGGCTTTGACACAGCTCCAACGTGCAAGTTTCCCATGTGTAGATGAGATGTTTTCTGATGGGTGAGTCAAGAAACAGCCATATGCTGGTTTTGAAATCCAGGCCTCTGAGGAGAGATGCCTGGAAAACATAGCAATGGATCTGATTAGTGCCTAGGGACCCGGTCTTTCCTTTTTACCTCTGGGGAGATCTCTCTATGGGTCTGAGTGCATGTAGGTGCTCAGAAGGGCTCAGATTTCCTCTGTATTTCCTGGGAAGCCGGCACAAGTGCGATGGATCAGGGTTTTTGGAGGTTTATCCTATTAAAAGGGTTGTGGCCATTGGAATAGGCACACACAATTCCCTTGGAGATGGCAAGTACAGTCCTCAGGTGTGGCTCAAGGGGCCTGAGCCTGTAGGTTGTGTAGGCTAGGGCTGTTTGTACAGTTGTCTGAAAACACAACCTCGGCTTATGTTTCGGGTTGTACGTATGGCAGGACTGATCTACAGACCATGAGGAGAACTCTTCGGGATTTGAAAAAAGGGCGAGTGTGAGGCTCTTGCTCAAGTTTTTGTCTCTGTATATCGTGTCACTCATGGTGATGAAATTTCTGGGTGACTTCATGGGAAATGGACGAGTCTTACTCTCTGGTGGTTTGGCCCCGTCCAAAGTGTTTGGGGTCATTCTCGGCTGGAAGAAGTCCGTTTTTTTGTTTTTGTTATTTTATTTTTTAACCTCAGGTGACCCACCAAATGAGGGATTCCAGAGTAGAGCCCTGGGGAGGGGCAACCGGACAATCAGAAATCTGGTTAAAAATTGGGGCCTAGGGACATGTCAAGCCCATTATGACATCTAATGGTCCAGCCACTGAGAGGACTTTCTAGAGGACAGGACTCATGCTGAGGGTCACAATGCATGTGTATGCCCTCGTCGCACTCAAGAATGGGCGGGGCCTCAGGGTGAATGCTGGTTTCTGCTACACTGAACTTTGGACAACGTGCCAACCACAAGGGTTCTTGCCATGGGTAAGGAGGAGTTTTGATTTCTGCATCACACTCACCCCTGGGCAGTGATTGGAGACAAGTTCTCGGTTCTGAAGCCTGAAAACTGAGGTAGGGAAGAGATGATGACCTAAGTCCATGGCGGGTCTTATGTGCTCAGTGTGCGGTCAGCTTTCTGGGGGTTGGTCAGGAGGTCCGGGCTCAGGTTGTGTCCGACAGTGCTTTAGTACACAGGTTAGACTATATAACTTGGGTAAAGTCGAGTGCTGTGTAGGTTTATTCTCATTTAAGGTGCCTAGGAAGCTCATGAGGCAATTTTTTTCTAGAGGGCAGGCAGAGTGCTGCATTGTGTGTCCGGAATTGCCAAACTTGAGGGCTTCGGGGCCAGGCGTGTGAGGATGGAAGTCTGAGAAGGAAGCTAGACTGGGTTTCAGGGCGAGGACACGGCTGGAACCCCTTCAGCTCTGAACCAATATCTCATGCATCTGAAGTCAGGGCGAGGATCAGACGTTGGCTCAGGTTGTAGTTTCTGTGCATGACGGACGCTTCATGAAGGGAGCGGCATCTCAAGGCCATTGAGGTTTTCCCACGTTGGGAGTTGTGGGGTGCCCCTTTCAAGGATTCCTTCTGCGGGACAATTGAGATCTGTTGGACAGCTCCAGGACATCCCAGATGGAATGACTCCAGAGCTCATGCGAGGATGGATGCCTGGGAAGCCCGCCTCGCATTCCAATTGTCTCCTAGGAACAAGACAGTTTAGATCTCATGGCTCTGCGGGAGCAACCGGGGTGGCTGAGTTGAAATGGACTTTCCTGAGGTTGGGTCCTAATGGGTTTTTGTGTCCCTGAGGGCCTTGGATTGGGGTCGTGGCCTCGGGACCCTGAAGTACTCTCCTAAGCTTCTGACATAGCACCCATGCACAGGTTTCCTTGTGGAGACGAGATGAGTTCTGATGGGTGCCTCAGGAAAACCTCTATGCTCGTATTGGAATCAGGCTTTTGAGGAGACATGCCTGTAAACCAAAGCAATGGATCCTATTATGGCCTAGGGTCCCGTCTGGTTCAATCTTCTTCTCTGGGGACATCCATCTATGGTATGAGTGGAGGTAGATGCTCAGCTGTTGTCAGACCGCCCTTGTTTGTCCCGGGCGACCTACACTATTGGGATGGCCTCAGAGATTTTGCGGTTTCTCTTAATTTGTACAATTTTGGACAATGGAATGGGCAGAATTCCCATGGATTGGTAGGCACAGTCCTAATGTGTGGCTCCAGGGGCCCCAGCCTTGAGGGTGTGTGGCCTAGGACTTGAGGACAGAAGTCTGAAAACACAAACTCAGCTTAGTTTTGGGGACGTAGGTATGGCAGGCCCACTCTACAGTCCATGAGAAAAAGTATTCAGGATATGAAGAAAGTGCGAATCTGAGGCGCTTGCTCAGTCTTTTGTCTCTGGATTTTGTATCAGCGGTGGCCGTGGAATGTGGGGAGGCCTCATGGGCCATGGACGAATCTTCCTCTCTGAGGATTTGGCCCGATTCCCAATTGTTTTTGGTCAATCTGTGGGATGGGAGGACTCCTTTCAGTTTTGTTACCTCATGTGTCCCAACAAAAGAGGAATTCCAAAGCAAAGCCGTGGGGAAGACTGAAGGGACAACCCGAACTATGGTTAAAAATTGGGGCCTAGGGGCATGGCAAGCCCAATATGCTATCTCTTCATCCAGCCACTGAGAGGCCATACTTGAGGACTGGGCTCAGGCTGAGAGTCACAATGAGTGTTTGGGACCCATATGGCCAGCGAGTATGGGCGGGGCCTCATGGGCCACTCTGGTTTCAACTACACTGAAGGTTGGACAACATGCCAACAACAAGGTTTCTTGCCATGGGGAAGGAGTTCTGATTTCTGCATCACGTTCAACCCTGGGCAGTGATTGTAGATAAGGTCTAGGTTCTGAAGCCTGAAAACCGAGGTTGGGAACAGATGACGACCTAAGGCCATGGAGCCTTGATGTGCTCAGTCTGCGGCCACCTGTCTGGGTGGGGCCAGGAGGTCCAGGCTCAGGCTGTGACAGAAAAGGCATTAGTGCCCTGGTCAGCCTATGTATTTGGGGTACAGCCAAGGTAGGTACAGGTTGATCCTCATTTGGGGTTACTGGGTAGCCCCAGAGGGCAATGTTTTTCTTCTGGGGGGCAGGCAGAGTGCTGCATTGTAGTTTTGGATTGCCAAACTGGAGGGCTTGTGGGCCAGTAGTCTGAGGACAGAAGTCTGAAAACACAAGCTAGGCTTCGGTTTCTGGGTGAGGACATGGCGGCACAATCTACAGACCTGAATCGATATCTCGTGCATCTGAAGTCAGGGCGAGGATCAGACGATCGCTCAGGTTGGAGTTTCTGTCCCTGATGGCCGCTTCATGAAGGGGGGGCATCACGAGGCCATGGGGGTTTACCCACGATGGGAGTTGTGAGCAGCTACAAACTGCAAAGAGTCTTCTGCAGGACAATTGAGACCTGTTGTTTGGCGCCAGGCCATTATTCTGAGCAGAGTTCTAAGGATGGATTGCTGGGTAGCCCACCTCGCATTCCAATTGTCTCCAAGCAACCAGACATTTAGATCTGCTGGATCTCGGGGAGCAACTTAGGAGGCTGAGTTTAAATGGACTCTCCTGTGGATGGGTCCTAATGTGCTTTTGTGTCTATGGAGACCTTGGAATGAAGCGGTGGCACGGGGGCCCTGAAGGGTTTTCCTAAACAGAGGCTTTGACACAGCTCCAACGTGCAAGTTTCCCATGTGTATATGACATGTTTTCTGATGGGTGAGTCATGAAACAGCCATATGCTGGTTTTGAAATCCAGGCCTCTGAGGAGAGATGCCTGGAACCAAAGAAATGGATCTGATTAGTGCCTATGGGTCTGTTCTTTCCTTTTTACCTCTGGGGATATCTGTCTATGTGTCTGAGTGCAGGTAGGTGAACAGTTGTGCTCAGATTGCTCCTGTTTTTCCTGGGAAGACAGCACTAGTGAGATGGATCGGGGACTTTGGAGGTTTATCCTATTAGAAGGGATGTGCCCATTGGAATGGGCACACACAATTCCCTTGGAGAGGGCAAGTACAGTCCTCAGGTTTGGCTCCAGGGGCCTGAGCCTGTAGGTTGTGTAGGCCAGGGCTGTTTGGACAGTTTTCTGAAAACACAACCTCGGCTTATGTTTCGGGTCGTAGGTATGGCAGGACTGATCTACAGACCATGAGGAGACCTCTTCGGGATTTGAAAAAAGGGCGAGGGTGAGGCTCTTGCTCAAGTTTTTGTCTCTGGATATCGTGTCACTTATGGTCGTGAAATTTCTGGGTGACTTCATGGGAAATGGACGAGTCTTACTCTCTGGTGTTTTGGCCCCGTCCAAAGGATTTGGAGTCATTCTGTGTGATTGAAGAAGTCCGTTGTTTTGTTGTTGTTGTTTTCTTTTTTAACCTCAGGTGTCCCACCAAATGAGGGATTCCAGAGTAGAGCCCTGGGGAGGGGCGACTGAACAATCAGAAATCTGTTTAAAATGGGCCTAGGGACATTTCAAGCACATTATGACATCTTATGGTCCAGCCACTGAGAGGACTTTCTAGAGGACAGGACTCATGCTGAGGGTAACAATGCGTGTTGCTGCCCTCGTCGCACTCAACAATGGGCGGGGCCTCAGGGTGAATGCTGGTTTCTCCTACACTGAACGTTGGACAACGTGCCAACCACAAGGGTTCTTGCCATGGGTAAGGAGGAGTTCTGATTTCTGCATCACATTCACCCATGGGCAGTGATTGGAGATAAGGTCTCGGTTCGGAACCCTGAAAACTGAGGTAGGGGAGAGATGATGACCTAAGGCCATGGCGGGTCTTATGTGCTCAGTGTGCGGTCAGCTTTCTGGGGGTTGATCAGGAGGTCCGGGCTCAGATTGTGTCGGACAGTGCTTTAGTGCCCAGGTTAGACTATATAATTTGGGTAAATTCGAGTGCTGTGTAGGTTTATCCTCATTTAAGGTGCCTAGGAAGCTCATGCGGCAATAATTTTTTTCTAGAGGGCAGGCAGAGTGCTGCATTGTGGGTCCGGAATTGCCAATCTTGAGGGCTTCGGGGTGAGGGGGGAGAGGACGGAAGTCTGAGAAGACAAGCTAGACTTGGGTATCAGGCCGAGGGCACGGCAGGTACCTCCTGCAGATCTGAACCAATATCTCATGCATCTGAAGTCACGGCAAGGATCAGACGTTGGCTCAGGTTGGAGTTTCTGTGCATACGGCCCCTTCATGAAGGGAGCGGAAACTCGAGGCTATTGAGGTTTTCCCACGTTGGGAGTTGTTGGATGCTCCCTTCAAGGATTCCTTCTGCGGGACAATTGAGACCTGTTGGACAGCTCCAGGAAATCCCATATGGAATGACTCCAGAGCACCATTCGAGGATGGATGCCTGGGAAGTCCGCCTCACATTCCAATTGTTTCCTAGCAACAAGACAGTTTAGATCTGATTTCTCTGCGGGAGCTACCGTGGTGGCTGAGTTGAAATGGACTTAAATGAGGATGGGTCCTAATTGGTTTTTGTGTCCCTGAGGGCCTTGGAATGGGGCTGTGGCCCCGGGACTTTGAAGTACTCTCCTAAACTTCTGACATAACTCGCATGCACAGGTTTCCTTGTGGAGACGAGATGAGTTCTGATGGGTGCCTCAGGAAAACCCCTATGCTCCTATTGGAATAAGGCTTTTGAAGAGACATGCCTGTAAACTAAAGCAATGGATCCTATTATGGCCTAGGGTCCTGTCTGGTTCAATCTTCTTCTCTGCGGACATCCATCTATGGTATGAGTGGAGGTAGATGCTCAGCTGATATCAGACGGCCCTTGTTTGTCCCGGGCGACCTACACTATTGGGATGGCCTCAGGGATGGCGGTTTCTCTTAATTTGTACGATTTTGGATGATGGAATGGGCAGAATTCCCATGGATTGGTAGGCACAGTCCTAATGTGTGGCTCCAGGGGCCCCAGCCTGGTGGGTGTGTGGCCCAGGACTTTGAGGACAGAAGTCTGAAAACACAAACTCAGCTTAGTTTTGGGGACGTAGGTATGGCAGGCCCGATCTACAAATCATGAGTAGAAATCTTCAGGATATGAAGAAAGTGCGAATCTGAGGCGCTTGCTCAGGCTTTTGACTCTGGATTTTGTATCTGCGGTGGCCGTGGAATGTCGGAGAGGCCTCATGGGCCATGGACGAATCTTCCTCTGTGAGGATTTGTCCCGATTCCCAATTGTTTTTCGTCAATCTGTGGGATGGGAGGACTCCTTTCAGTTTTGTTACCTCAGGTGTCCCACCTAAAGAGGAATTGCAAAGCAAAGCCGTGGGGAATACTGAAGGGATACCCCGAACTATGGTAAAAAATTGGGGACTTGGGGCATGGCAATCCCAATATGCTATTTCTTCATCCAGCCACTGAGAGGCCTTACTTGAGGACTGGGCTCAGGTTGAGAGTCACAATGTGTGTTTGGGACCCATGTGGCTGATTTCTGCATCAGCTTCAACCCTGGGCAGGGATTGGCGATAAGATCTAGGTCTGAAGCCTGAAAACCGAGGTTGGGAAGAGATGACGACATAAGGCCATGGCGGCTCCATGTGCTCAGTGTGTGGCCAGGTGTCTGGGTGGGGCCAATAGGTCCAGGCTCAGGCTGTGTCAGAAAGGTCATTAGTGCCCTGTTCGGCCTATGTATTTGGGGTACAACCAAGGTAGGTGCAGGTTGATCCTCATTTGGGGTTACTGGGTAGCCCCAGAGGGCAATGTTTTTCTTCTGGGTGGCAGGCAGAGTGCTGCATTGTAGTTCTGGATTGCCAAACTGGAGGGCTTGTGGGCCAGTAGTCTGAGGACAGAACTCTGAGAGCACAAGCTAGGCTTAGGTTTCTGAGTGAGGACATGGCAGGCACAATATACAGACCTGAATTGAGACCTCGTGATCTGAAGTCAGGGCGAGGATCAAACGATCGCTCAGTATGGAGTTTCTGTCCCTGATGGCTATTCATGAAGAGGGGGCATCACGAGGCCATGGTGGTTTTCCCACGATGGGAGTTTTGAGTAACCCCAAACTTCAAAGAGTCTTCTGCAGGACAATTGAGACCTGTTGTTTGGCTCCAGGCCAATGATTCTGAGCAGGGTTTTAAGGATGGTTGGATGGGGAGCCCACCTCGCAATCCAATTGTCTCCTAGCAATAAGACATTTTAGATCTGCTGGGTCTGGGGGAGCAACCGAGGAGGCTGAGTTGAAATGGACTCTCCTGCGGATGGGTCTTAATGTGCTTTTGTGTCTACGGACACCTTGGAATGGGGCCCTGAAGGGTTCTCCTACACAGAGGCTTTGACACAGCTCCAACGTGCAAGTTTCCCAAGTGTAGATGAGATGTTTTCTGATGGGTGAGTCAAGAAACAGCCATATGCTGGTTTTGAAATCCAGGCCTCTGAGGAGAGATGCCTGGAAAACAAATCAATAAATCTGATTAGTGCCTAGGGACCCCGTCTTTCCTTTTTACCTTTGGGGAGATCTGTCTATGGGTCTCTGTGCAGGTAGGTGCTCAGATGGGCTCAGATTGCCCCTGTATTTCCTGGGAAGCCGGCACTAGTGTGATGGATCAGGGTCTTTGGAGGTTTATCCTATTAGAAGGGTTGTGGCCATTGGAATGGGCACACACAATTGCCTTGGAGCGGGCAAGCACAGTCCTCAGGTTTGGCTCCAGGGGCCTGAGCCTGTAGGTTGTGTAGGCCAGGGCTGTTTGGACAGTTCTCTGAAACACAACCTCGGCTTATGTTTCAGGTCATAGGTATGGCTGGACTGATCTACAGACCATGAGGAGAACTCTTCGGGATTTGAAAAAAGGGCGAGTGTGAGGCTCTTGCTCAAGTTTTTGTCTCTGGATATCGTCTCACTCATGGTGGTGAAATTTCTGGGTGACTTCATGGGAAATGGACGAGTCTTACTCTCTGGTGGTTTGGCCCCGTCCACAGTGTTTGGGGTCATTCTGTGTGATGGAAGAATTCCGTTTTTTTTGTTTTTGTTTTTTCTTTTTTAACCTCAGGGGTCCCACCAAATGAGGGATTCCAGAGTAGAGCCCTGGGGAGGGGCGATTGGACAATCAGAAATCTGGTTAAAAATTGGGGCCTAGGAACATGTCAAGCCCATTATGACATCTAATGGTCCAGTCACTGAGAGGACTTACTAGAGGACAGGACTCATGCTGAGGGTCACAATGCGTATGTATGCCCTCGTCGCACGAAAGAATGGGCGGGGCCTCAGGGTGAATGCTGGTTTCTCCTACACTGAACGTTGGACAACGTGCCAACCACAAGGGTTCTTGCCATGGGTAAGGAGGAGTTCTGATTTCTGCATCACACTCACCCCTGGGCAGTTATTGGAGATAAGGTCTCGGTTCTGAAGCCTGAAAAATGAGGTAGGGAAGAGATGATGACCTAAGGCCATGGCGGGTCTTATGTGCTCAGTGTGCGGTCAGCTTTCTGGGGGTTGGTCAGGAGGTCCGGGCTCAGGTTGTGTCCGACAGTGCTTTAGTGCACAGGTTAGACTATATAACTTGGTTAATGTCGAGTGCTGTGTAGGTTTATCCTCATTTAAGTTGCCTGGGAAGCTCATGAGGCAATAAATTTTTTCTAGAGGGCAGGCAGAGTTCGGCATTTGGGTCCAGAATTGCCAAACTTGAGGGCTTCGGGGCCAGGGGTTTGAGGACGGAAGTCTGAGAAGAAAGCTAGACTTGGATTTCAGGGCGAGGGCACGCTGGTACCCCCTGCAGCTCTGAAACAATATCTCATGCATCTGAAGTCAAGGCGAGGATCAGACGTTGGCTCAGGTTGGAGTTTCTGTGCATGAAGGCCGCTTCATGAAGGGAGCGGAATCTCGAGGCCATTGAGGTTTTCCCACGTTGGGAGTTGTGGGATGCCCCACTCAAGGATTTCTTCTGCGGGACAATTGAGACCTGTTGGACAGCTCCAGGACATCCCAGATGGAATGACTCCAGAGCACCATGCGAGGATGAATGCCTGGGAAGCCAGCCTCGCATTCCAATTGTCTCCTAGCAACAAGACAGTTTAGATCTGATGGCTCTGCGGGAGCAACCCGGGTGGCTGAGTTGAAATGGACTTTCCTGAGGATGGGTCCTAATGGGTTTTTGTGTCCCTGAGGGCCTTGGAATGGGGTGGTGGCCCCGGGACAATGAAGTACTCTCCTAAGCTTCTGACATAGCTCCCATGTACAGGTTTCCTTGTGGAGACGAGATAAGTTCTGATGGGTGCCTCAGGAGTACCCCTATGCTCGTACTGGAATCAGGCTTTTGAGGACACATGCCTGTAAACCAAAGCAATGGATCCTATTATGGCCTAGGTTCCTGACTGGTTCAATCTTCTTCTCTGCGGACATCCATCTATGGTATGAGTGGAGGTACATGCTCAGCTGTTGTCAGACCGCCCTTGTTTGTCCCGGGCGACCTACACTATTGGGATAGCCTCAAAGATTTGGCGGTTTCTCTTAATTTGTACAATTTTGGACAATGGAATGGGCAGAATTCCCATGGATTGGTAGGCATTGGTAGGCACAGTCCTAATGTGTGGCTCCAGGGGCCCCAGCCTGGAGGGTGTGTGGCCCAGGACTTTGAGGACAGAAGTCTGAACACACAAACTCAGCTTAGGTTTGGAGACGTAGGTATGGCAGGCTCGATCTATAAACCATGAGAAGAACTCTTCAGGATATGGAGAAAGTGCGAATCTGAGGCGCTTGCTCAGGCTTTTGTCTCTGGATTTTGTATCAGCGGTGGCCGTGGAATGTCGGGGAGGCCTCATGGGCCATGGACGAATCTTCCTCTTTGAGGATTAGTCCCGATTCCCAATTGTTTTCCTTAAATCTGTGGGAAGGGAGGACTCCTTTCAGTTTTGTTACCTCAGGTGTCCCACCAAAAGAGGAATTGCAAAGCAAAGCCGTGGGGAAGACTGAAGGGATACCCCGAACTATGGTTAAAAATTGGGGCCTAGGAGCATGGCAAGCCCAATATGCTATCTCTTCATCTAGCCACTGAGTTGCTTTACCTGAGGACTGGGCTCAGGCTGAGAGTCACAATGTGTGTTTGGGACCCATGTGGCCTGCGAACATGGGCGGGGCCACATGGGCCACTCTGGTTTCAACTACACTGAACGTTGGACAAAATGCCAACCACAAGGTTTCTTGCCATGTGGAAGGAGTTCTGATTTCTGCATCACGTTCAACCCTGGGCAGTGATTGGAGATAAGGTCTAGGTTCTGAAGCCTGAAAACCGAGGTTGGGAAGAGATGACGACCAAAGGCCATGGCGGGTCTGATATGCTCAGTGTGGGGTCAGCTGTCTGGGAGGGGCCAGTGGGTCCAGGCTCAGGCTGTCAGAAAGGGCATTAGTGCCCTGGTCGGCCTATGTATTTGGGGTACAGCCATGGTAGGTGCAGGTTGATCCTCATTTGGCATTACTGGGTAGCCCCAGAGGGCAATGTTTTTCTTCTGGGGGGCAGGAAGAGTGCTGCATTGTAGTTCTGGATTGCCAAACTGGAGGGCCAGTAGTCTGAGGACAGAAGTCTGAGAACACAAGCTCAGCTTCGGTTTCTGGGTGAGGCCATGGCAGGCACAATCTACAGACCTGAATCGAGATCTCGTGCATCTGAAGTCAGGGCGAGGATCAGACGATCGCTCAGGTTGGAGTTTCAGTCCCTAATGGCCCCTTCATGAAGGGGCCGCATCACAAGGCCATGGTGGTTTTCCGACGATGGGAGTTGTGAGCAGCTCCAAACTGCAAAGAGCCTTCTGCAGGACAATTGAGACCTGTCCTTTGGCTCCAGGCCATGATTCTGAGCAGGGTTCTAAGGATGGATGGCTCGGTAGCCCACCTCACATTCCAATTGTCTCCTAGCAACAAGGCATTTTAGATCTGCTGGATCTCAGTGAGCAACCGAGGAGGCTGAGTTTAAATGGACTCTCCTGTGGATGAGTCCTAATGTGCTTTTTTGTCTATGGAGACCTTGGAATGAAGCGGTGGCACGGGGGCCCTGAAGGGTTGTTCTAAACAGAGGCTTTGACACAGCTCCAACGTGTAAGTTTCCCATGTGTAGATGAGATGTTTACTGATGGGTGAGTCAATTAACAGCCATATGCTGGTTTTGAAATCCAGGCCTCTGAAGAGAGATGCCTGGAAACCAAAGCAATGGATCTGATTAGTGCCTAGGGGTCTCTTCTTTCCTTTTTACCTCTGGAGATATCTGTCTATGTGTCTGAGTGCAGGTAGGTGCACAGATGGGCTCAGATTGCTCCTGTTTTTCCTGGGATGCCAGCACTAGTGCGATGGATCTGGGACTTTGGAGGTTTATCCTATTAGAAGGGTTGTGGCCATTGGAATGGGCACACACAATTCCCTTGGAGAGGGCAAGTACAGTCCTCAGGTTTGGCTCCAGGGGCCTGAGCCTGTAGGTTGTGTAGGCCAGGGCTGTTTGGACAGTTGTCTGAAAACACAACCTCGGCTTATGTTTCGTGTCATAGGTATGGCAGGACTGATCTACAGACCATGAGGAGATCACTTCGGGATTTGAAAAAGGGCGAATGTGAGGCTCTTGCTCAAGTTTTTGTCTCTGGATATCGTGTCACTCATGGTGGTGAAATTTCTGGGTGACTTCATGGGAAATGGACGAGTCTTATTCTCTGGTGGTTTGGCTCCGTCCAAAGGGTCATATGAAGAAGGAGCGTGTCTGAGGCGCTTGCTCAGGCTTTTGTCTCTGGATTTTGTAACAACAATGGCCGTGGAATGTGGGGAGGCCTCATGAGCCTTTGACAAATCTTCCTCTCTGTGGATTTGGCCTGGTCCCAATTGTTTTTCGTCAATCTGTGGAATGGGAGGTCTCCTTTCAAGTTTATTCCCTCAGGTGTCCGAACAAAAGAGGAATTCCAAAGCAGAGCCCTGGGGAAGAGTGAAGGGACAACCCAATCGGTGGTTAAAAATTGGGGACTAGTCGCATGGCAGGCCCAATATGCTGTCTCTTCAACCAGCCACTGAGAGGCCTTACTTGAGCTTGGGCTCAGGCTGAGGGTCACAATGTGTGTTTGTGACCAATGTGGCCCGTGAACCTGGGCAGGGCCTCATGGCCCAACTGGTTTCAACTACACTGAACTTTGGACAATGTGCCAAACACAAGGTCTATTGCCATGGGGAAGATGTTCTGATTTCTGCACATTTACAACGCTGGGCAGAAGTTGGAGATAAGGTCTAGGTCCTGAAGCCTGAAAAACCGCAGTTGGGAAGAGATGACGACCTAAGGCCATGGCGGGTCTGATATGCTCAGTGTGGGGTCAGCTGCCTGGGTGTTGGTCAGGAGTTTCTGGCTCAGGTTGTGTCAGACAGTGCATTAGTGCATAGGTTAGACTATATAATTTGGGTACAGTCGAGTGCCGTGTAGGTTTATCCTCATTTGAGGTGCCTGGGCTGCTCATTGGGCAAGATATTTTTTCTAGAGGGCAGGCAGAGTACTGCATTGTGGGTCCGGAATTGCCAAACTTGAGGGCTTCTAGGCCACGAGTGTGAGGACAGAAGTCTGAGAACACAAGCTAGATTTGGGCTTCAGGCCGAGGGCACGGCAGGTACCCCCTGCAGATCGGAACCAATATCTCAAGCATCTGAATCACGGCGAGGATCAGAGGTTGGCTCAGGTTGGAGTTTCTGTGTATGACTGACCCTTCATGAACGGAGCGGAATCTCAAGGCCATAGAGTTATTCCCACGTTGGGAGTTGTGGGATGCCCTCTTCAAGGATTCCTTCTGCGGGACATTTGTGACTTGTTGAGAAGATCCAGGACATCCCATATGGAATGACTCCAGAGCACCGTTCGAGGATGGATGCCAGGGAAGCCCGCCTCGCATTCCAATTGTCTCCTAGCAACAATACAGTGAGATTGGATGGCTCTGCAGGAGCAACCTGGGTGGCTGCTTTGAAATGGACTTTTCTGAGGATGGGGCCTAATGTGTTTTGTTTCCATGAGGGCCTTGGAAAGGGGCGGTGGTACCGGGACGCTGAAGTATTCTCCTAAGCTTTTGACATAGTTTCCATGCACAAGTTTCCCTGTGGAGACGAGATTTGTCTGACGGGTGTCTCAGTAAACCCCTTATGCTGGTATTGGAATCCAGGCTTTTGAGGAGACATGCCTGTAAACCAAAGCAATGGATCCGATTATGGCCTAGAGTCCTGTCTGGTTCAATCTTCTTATCTGGGGATATACATCTATGGAATGAGTGGAGGAGGATGCTCACCTGGTGTCAGACCTCCCTTTTTTGTCCTTGGAGACCTACACTACTGGGATGGCCTCGGGGACTTTGAGAATTCTCATAATTTGTACGATTTTGGAAAATGAAATGGGCAGAATTCCCATGGATTGGGTAGGTCAGTCCTAATGAGTGGCTCCAGTGGCCCCAGCCTGGAGGGTGTGTGGCCCAGGACTTTTAGGACAGAAGTCTGAAAACACAAACTCAGCTTAGGTTTGGGGACGTAGGTATGGCAGGCCCAATTTACAAACCATGAGAAGAACTCTTCAGGATATGAAGAAAGAGCGAGTCTGAGGCACTTGCTCAGGCTTTTGTCTCTGGATTTTGTATCAACAATGGGTGTGGAATGTGGGGAGGCCTCCTGGGCCATGGACGAATCTTCCTCTCTGTGGATTTGGCCCGGTCCCAATTTCTTTCCGTCAATATGTGGGATGGGATGTCTCCTCTCAGGTTTGTTACCTCAGGTGTCCCAATCAAAGAGGAATTCGAAAGCAGAGCCCTAGGAAAGAGTGAAGGGACCACCCAAACTATGGTTAAAAATTGGGGCCTAGGGGAATGGCAGGCCCAATATGCTGTCTCTTCATCCAGCCACTGAGAGGCCTTACTTGAGGACTGGGCTCAGGCTGAGGGTCACAATGTGTGTTTGTGACCAATATGGCACACGAGCATGGACGGGGCCTCATGGGCCACACTGGTTTCAACTACACTGGACTTTGGAAAACATGCCAATCACAAGATCTCTTGTCATGGGGAAGTTGTTCTGATTTCTGCATCATTGTCAACCATGGGCAGTGGTTGGGGATAAGGTCTAGATTTTGAAGCCTGAAAAAACGCAGTTGGGAAGAGATGACGACCTAAGGCCATGGCGGGTCTGATATGCTCAGTGTGCGGTCAGCTGCCTGAAATTGGTCAGGAGGTTCTGGCTCACGTTGTGTCAGACAGTGCATTAGTGCCCAGGTTAGACTATAAAAATTTGGGTACAGTCGAGTGCCGTGTAGGTTTATCCTCATTTGAGGAGCCTGGGCAGCTCATTAGGCAAGATATTTTTTCTAGAGGGCAGGCAGAGTGCTGCATTATGGGTCTGGAATTGCCAAAATTGAAAGCTTCTGGGACACGAGTGTGAGGACAGAAGTCTGAAAACACAAGCTAGACTTGGGCTTCAGGCCGAGGGCACGGCAGGTACCCACTGCAGATCTGAACCAATATCTCAAGCATCTGAAGTCACCGCGAGGATCAGACGTTGGCCCATATTGGAGTTTCGGTGCATGTTGACCCTTCATGAACGGAGCAGAATCTCAAGGCCATGGAGCTTTTCCCACGTGGGAGTTGTGGATGCCCCCTTCAAGGATTCCTTCTGCGGGACAAATGAGTTCTGTTGGGCAGCTCCAGGACATCCCATATGGAATGACTCCAGAGCACCGTTGGAGGATGGATGCCAGGGAAGCCCGCCTCGCATTCCAATTGTCTCCTAGCAACAATACAGTTGAGATCGGATGGCTCTGCAGGAGCAACCGGGGTGGTTGAGTTGAAATGGACTTTCCTGAGGATGGGTCCTAATGTGTGTTTGTGTCCATGAGGGCCTAGGAATGGGGCGGTGGTAACGGGACACTGAGTATTCTCCTAAGCTTTTGACATAGCTCCCATGCACAAGTTTCCTTGTGGAGACGAGATTTGTTCTGATGGGTGCCTCAGGAAACCCCTTATGCTGGTATTGGAATCCAGGCTTTTGAGGAGACATGCCTGTAAACCAAAGCAATGGAATCGATTATGGCCTAGAGTCCTGTCTGGTTCAATCGTCTTATCTGGGGATATCAATCTATGGAATGAGTGGAGGTAGATGCTCACCTGGTGTCAGACTGCCCTTGTTTGTCCCCGGAGACCTACACTATTGGGATGGCCTCGGGGACTTTGTAGAGTTCTCCTAATTTGTACGATTTTGGATAATGGAATGGGCAGAATTCCCATGCATTGGGTAGGCACGGTGCTAATGTGTGGCTCCAGTGGCCCCACCTTGGAGGGTGTTTGGCCCAGGACTTTGAGGACAGAAGTCTGAAAACACAAACTCAGCGGAGGTTTGGGGACTTAAGTGTGGCAGGCCCAATCTACAAACCATGAGAAGAACTCTTCAGGATATGAAGAAAGAGCGAGTCTGAGGCATTTGCTCAGGCTTTTGTCTCTGGATTTTGTATCAACGATGGCCGCGGAATGTGGGGGGGCCTCCTGGGCCATGGATGAATTTTCCTCTCTGTGGATTTGAAATGGTCCCAATTGTTTTTCGTCAATCTGTGGGATGTGAGGTCTCCTTTCAGGTTTATTACCTCAGGTGTCTGAACAAAAGAGGAATTCCAAAGCAGAGCTCTGGGGAGGCATGAAGGAACAACTGAAACTTTTGTTAAATATTGGGGTTAGGGGCATGGCAGGCCCAATATGCTGTCTCTTCATCCAGCCACTTAGAAGCCTTACTTGAGGCCTGGGCTCAGGCTGAGGGTCACAATGTGTGTTTTTGACAAATGTGGCCCGCGAGCATGGGCGGGGCCTCATGGGCCACACTGGTTTTAACTGCACTGGACTTTGGACAACATACCAATCACAAGGTCTCTTGCCATGGGGAAGGTGTTCTGATTTCTGCATCATTTTCAACCTTGGGCAGTGGTTGGAGATAAGGTCTCGGTTCTGAAGCCTGAAAACCGCAGTTGGGAAGAGATGACGACCTAAGGCCATGGAGGGTCTGATATGCTCAGTGTGGGGTCAGTTGCATGTGTTTTGTTCCAGAGGTTCTGACTCAGGTTGTGTCAGGCAGTGCATTAGTGCCCACGTTAGAGTATATAATTTGGGTATAGTCGAGTGCCGTGTAGGTTTATCCTCATTTGAGGTGCCTGGGCAGCTCATTAGGCAAGATATTTTTTCTAGAGGGCAGACAGAGTGCTGCATTGTGGGTCCGGAATTGCCAAACTTGAGGGATTCTGGGCCAGGAGTGTGAGGACAGAAGTCTGAGAACACAAGCTAGACCAGAGCTATTCAAGCCGAGGGCACGGCAGGTACCCCCTGCAGATCTGAACCAATATCTCAAGCATCTGAAGTCACGGCGATATCAGACGTTGGCTCATATTGGAGTTTCGGTGCATGACTGCCCCTTCATGAACGGAGCGGAATTTCAAGGCCATGGAGGTTTTCCCACGTTGGGAGTTGTGGGATGCCTCCTTCAATGATTCCTTCTGCGGGACAATTGAGACCTGTTGGGCAGCTCCAGGGCATCCCATATGGAATGACACCAGAGCACCGTTGGAGGATGGAAGCCAGGGAAGCCCGCCTCGCATTCCAATTGTCTCCTAGCCACAATTGAGTTGAGATCGAATGGCTCTGCGGGAGCAAACGGAGTGGCTGCGTTGAAATGGACTTTCCTGAGGATGGGGCCTAATGTGTGTTTGTGTCCATGAGGGCCTTGGAATGGGTCGGTGGCACCGGGACCCTGAAGTATTCTCCTAAGCTTTTGACATAGATCCCATTCACAAGTTTCCTTGTGGAGACGAAATTTGTTCTGATGGGTGCCTCAGGAAACCCCCTATGCTGGTATTGGAATCCAGGCTTTTGAGGAGACATGCTTGTAAACCAAAGTAATGGATCCTATTATGGCCTAGGGTCCTGTCTGGTTCAATCTTCTTCTCTGGGGATATCCATCTATGGAATGTGTGGAGGTAGATGCTCACCTGGTGTCAGACCACCATTGTTTGACCCCGGAGACCTACACTATGGGGATGGCCTCGGGGACTTTTGAGAGTTCTCCTAATTTGTACGATTTGGGACAATCGATTGGGCAGAATTCCCATGGATTGGGTAGGCACAGTCCTAATGTGTCACTCCAGTGGCCCCAGCCTGGAGGGTGTGTGGTCCAAGACTTTGAGGACAGAATTCTGATAACACAAACTCAGCTTAGGTTTGGGGACGTAGGTATGGCAAGCCCAATCTACAAACCATGAGAAGAACTCTTCAGGATATGAAGAAAAGCGAGTCTGAGGCACTTGCTCAGGCTTTTGATCTGGATTTTGTATCAACGATGGCCGTGGAATGTGGGGGCGCCACATGGGTCATGGATGAATCTTCCTCTCTGTGGATTTGAACCGTTCCCAATTGTTTTTCGTCAATCTGTGGGATGTGAGGTCTCCTTTCAGGTTTATTACCTCAGGTGTCTGAACAAAAGAGGAATTCCAAAGCAGAGCCCTGGGGAAGCATGAAGGAACAACCCAAACTATGGTTAAAAATTGGGGCCTAGGGGCATGGCAGGCCCAATATGCTGTCTCTTCATCCAGCCACTTAGAGGTCTTACTTGAGGACTGTGCTCAGGCTGAGGGTCACAATGTGTGTTTGTGACCAATGTGGCCCGAGAGCATGGGCGGTGCCTCATGGGCCACACTGGTTTCAACTACACTGGACTTTGGACAACATGTCAATCATACGGTCTCTTGCCATGGGGAAGGTGTTCTGATTTCTGCATCATTTTCAACCCTGGGCAGTAGTTGGAGATAAGGCCTAGGTTCTGAACCTGAAAAACCGCAGTTGGGAAGAGATGACGACCTAAGGCCATGGCGGGTCTGATATGCTCAGTGTGCAGTCAGCTGCCTGGGTGTTGGTCAGGTGGTTCCAGCTCAGGTTGTCAGACAATGCATTAGTGCCCAGGTTAGATTATATAATTTGGGTATAGTCGAGTGCCGTGTAGGTTTATCCTCATTTGAGGTGCCTCATTTGAGTTGTGGGATGCACACTTCAAGGATTCCTTCTGCGGGACAATTGAGACCTGTTGGGCAGCTCCAAAACATCCCGTATGGAATGACTCCAGAGCACCGTTGGAGGATGAATGCCAGGGAAGCCCGTCTCGCATTCCAATTGTCTCCTAGCAAAAAGACAGTTGAGATCAGATGGCTCTGCGGGAGCAACCGGGGTTGCTGAGTGAAATGGACATTCCTAAGCATGGGGCCTAATGTGTGTTTGTGTCCATGAGGACCTTGGAATGGAGCGGTGGCACCGGGACTCTGAAGTATTCTCCTAAGATTTTGACATAAGTCCCATGCACAAGTTTCCTCGTGGAGACGTGATTTTTTCTGATAGGTGCCTCAGGAAACCCCCTATGCTGGAATTGGAATCCAGGCTTTTGAGGAGACATGCCTGTAAACCAAAGCAATGGATCCGATCATGGCCTAGGGTCCTGTCTGGTACCATATCCTTCTCTGGGGACATCCATCTATGGTATGAGTGGAGGTAGATGCTCAGCTGGTGTTAGACCGCCCTTGTTTGTCCACTGAGACGTACATATTGGTAAGGCCTCGGGCATTTTGGAGGGTTCTCCTAATTTGTACAATTTTGGACAATGGAATGGGCAGAATTCCCATGCATGGGGTAGGCACAGTCCTAATGTGTCACTCCAGTGGCCCCAGCCTGGAGGGTGTGTGGTCCAAGACTTTGAGGACAGAATTCTGATAACACAAACTCAGCTTAGGTTTGGGGACGTAGGTATGGCAAGCCCAATCTACAAACCATGAGAAGAACTCTTCAGGCTATGAAGAAAGAGCGAGTCTGAGGGACTTGCTCAGGCTTTGGTCTCTGGATTTTGTGTCAACGATGGCCGTGGAATGTGGGGAGGCCTCATGGGCCATGGACGAATATACCTCTCTGTGTATTTGGCCCGGTCCCAATTGTTTTTCGTCAATCTGTGGGATGGGAGGTCTCCTTTCAGTTTTGTTACCTCAGGTTTCCAAACCAAAGAGGAATTCCAAAGCAGAGCCCTGGGGAAGAGTGAAGGGACAACCCAAACTATGGTTAAAATTTGGGGCCTAGGGGCATGGCAGGCCTCATATGCTGTCTCTTCATCCAGCCACTGAGAGGCCTTACTTGAGGACTGGGCTCAGGCTGACGGTCACAATGTGTGTTTGTGAACAATGTGGCCCACAAGCATGGGCGGGGCCTCATGGGCCACCCTGGTTTCAACTACACTGAACTTTGGACAATATGCCAATCACAAGGTCTCTTGCCATGGGGAAGGAGTTCTGATTTCTGCATCATATTCAACCCTGGGCAGTGGTTGGAGTTAAGGTCTAGGTTCGGAAGCCTGAAAACCGCAGTTGGGAAGAGATGATGACCTAAGGCCATGGTGGGTCTGATGTGCTCAGTGTGCGGTCAGCTGCCTGGTTGTTGGTCAGGAGGTTCGGGCTCAGGTTGTGTCAGACAGTGCATTAGTGCCCAGGTTAGACTCTATAATTTGGGTACAGTCGAGTGCCATGAATGTTGATCCTCATTTGAGGTGCCTGGGCAGCTCATTAGGCAAGATATTTTTTCTAGAGGGCAGGCAGAGTGCTGCATTGTGGGCCCGGAATTGGAAAACTTGAGGGCTTCTGGGCCAGTAGTGTGAGTACAGAAGTCTGAGAACACAAGCTAGACTTGGGCTTCAGGCCGAGGGCAAGGCAGTTATCCCCTGTACATCTGAACCAATATCTCATGAATCTGAAGTCACGGCGAGGAACAGACGTTCGCTCAGGTTGTAGTTTCTGTGCATGACTGCCCCTTCATGAACGGAGAGGTATCCCAAGGCCATGGAGGTTTTCCCACGTTGGGAGTTGTGGGATGCCCCTTTCAAGGATTCCTTCTGCGGGACAATTGAGACCTGTTGGCAGCTCCAACACATCCAATATGGAATGACTCCAGAGCACCGTTCGAGGATGGATGCCAGGGAAGCCCGCCTCGCATTCCAATTGTCTACTAGCAACAAGACAGTTGAGATCCGATGGCTCTGCGGGAGCAACCGGGGTGGCTGAGTTGAAATGGACTTTCCTGAATATGGGGCCTAATGTGTGTTTGTGTCCATTAGGACCTTGGAATGGGGCGGTGGCACCAGGACTCTGAAGTATTCTCCTAAGATTTTGACATAGGTCCCATGCACAAGTTTCTTCATGGAGACGAGAAGTTTTCTGATGGGTGCCTCAGAAAACGCCCTATGCTGGTATTGGAATCCAGGCTTTTGAGGAGACATGCCTGTAAACCAAAGTAATGGATCCGATTATGGCCTAGGGTCCTGTCTGGTTCCATCTCCTTCTCTTGGGACATCCATCTATGATCTGAGTGGAGGTAGATGCTCAGGTGGTGTCAGACCGCCCTTGTTTGTCCACCGAGACCTACATATTGGGATGGCCTCGGGGACTTTGGAGGGCTCTCCTAATTTATAAAATTTTCGACAATGGAATGGGCAGAATTCCAATGCATGGGGTAGGCACAGTCCTAATGTTTGGTTCCAGGGGACCCAGCCTGGAGGGTGTGTGGCCCAGGACTTTGAGGACAGAAGTCTGAAAACACAAACTCAGCTTAGGTTTGGGGACGTAGGTATGGCAGGCCCAATATACAAACCATGAGAAGAACTCTTCAGGATATGAAGAAAGAGCGAGTCTGAGGCGCTTGCTCAAGTTTGGTCTCTGGATTTTGTGTCAACGATGGCCGTGGAATGAGGGGAGGCCTCATGGGCCATGGACGAATCTTCCTCTCTGTGGATTTGGCCCAGTCCCAATGTTTTTCGTCAATCTGTGGAATGGATGGTCTCCTTTCAGGTTTGTTAACTCAGGTGTCGCAACCAAAGAGGAATTCCAAAGCAGAGCCCTGGGGAAGAGTGAAGGGACAACCCAAACTATGGTTAAAATTTGGGGCCTAGGGGCATGGCAGGCCCCATATACTGTCTCTTCATCCAGCCACTGAGAGGCCTTACTTGAGGACTGGGTTCAGGCTGAGGGTCACAATGTGTGTTTGTGACCAATGTGGCTCAGAAGCATGGGCGGGGCCTCATGGGCCACACTGGTTTCAACTACACAGAACTTTGGACAACAGGCCAAACACAAGGTCTCTTGGCATGGGGAAGGAGTTCTGATTTCTGCATCATTTTCAACCTTGGGCAGTGGTTGGAGAAAAGGCCTAGGTTCGGAAGCCTGAAAACCGCAGTTGGGAAGAGATGATGACCTTAGGCCATGGTGGGTCTGATGTGCTCAGTGTGCGGTCAGCTGCCTGGTTGTTGGTCAGGAGGTTCGGGCTCAGGTTGTGTCAGACAGTGCATTAGTGCCCAGGTTAGACTCTATAATTTGGGTACAGTCGAGTACCGTGTAGGTTGATCCTCATTTGAGGTGCCTGCGCAGCTCATTAGGCATGATATTTTTTCTAGAGGGCAGGCACAGTGCTGCATTGTGGGTCCGGAATTGCCAAACTTGAGGGCTTCTGGGCCAGTAGTGTGAGGACAGAATTCTGAGAACACAAGCTAGACTTGGGCTTAGGCCGAGGGTAAGGCAGGTACCCCCTGCACATCTGAACCAATATCTCATGCATCTGAAGTCAAGGCAAGGATCAGACGTTGGCTCAGGTAGTAGTTTCTATGCATGACTGACCCTTCTTGAACGGAGGAATCTCAAGGCCATGGAGGTTTTGCTACCTTGGGAGTTGTGGGATGCCCCCTTCACGGATTCCTTCTGCGGGAAAATTGAGACCTGTTGGGCAGCTCCAAAACATCCCATATGGAATGACTCCAGAGCACCGTTCGAGGATGGATGCCAGGGAAGCCCGCCTCGCATTCCAATTGTCTCCTAGCAACAAGACAGTGGAGATCGGATGGCACTGCGGGAGCAACCGGTGTGGCTGAGTTGAAATGGACGTTCCTGAGAATGGGGCCTAATATGTGTTTGTGTCCATGAGGACCTTGGAATGGGGCGGTGGCACCGGAACTCTGAAGTATTCTCCTAAGATTTTGATATAGGTCCCATGCACAAGTTTCCTCGTGTTGACGAGATTTTTTCTGATGGGTGCCTCAGGAAACCCCCTATGCCTGTATTGGAATCCAATATTTTGAGGAGACATGCCTGTAAACCAAAGCAATGGATCCGATTATGGCCTAGGGTCCTGTCTGGTACCTTCTCCTTCTCTGGGGACATCCATCTGTGGTCTGAGTGGAGGTAGATGCTCAGCTGGTGTCAGACAGCCCTTGTTTGTCCAAAGAGGCCTACATATTGGGATGGCCTCGGGGACTTTGGAGTGTTCTCCTAATTTGTACAATTATGGACAATGGAATGGGCAGAATTCCCATGCATGGTGTAGGCACAGTCCTAATGTGTGGCTCCAGGGGCCCCAGCCTGGAGGGTGTGTGGCCCAGGACTTTGAGGACAGAAGTCTGAAAACACAAACTCAGCTTAAGTTTGGGGACGTCGGTATGGCAGGCCCAATCTATAAACCATGAGAAGAACTCTTCAGGATATGAAGAAAGAGCGAGTCTGAGGCACTTTCTCAGGCTTTGGTCTCTGGATTTTGTGTCAACGATGGCCGTGGAATGTGGGGAGACCTCATGGGACATGGACGAACCTTCCTCTCTGTGGATTTGGACCGGTCCCAATTGTTTTTCGTCAATCTGTGGGATGGGAGGTCTCCTTTCAGGTTTGTTACCTCAGGTGTCCCAACCAAAGAGGAATTCCAAAGCAGAGCCCTGGGGAAGAGTGAAGGGACAACCCAAACTATGGTTAAAATTTGGGGCCTACGGGCATGGCAGGGCCCAAATGTTGTCTCTTCATCCAGCCACTGAGAGGCCTTACTTGAGGACTGGGCTCAGGCTGAGGGTCACAATGTGTTTTTGTGACCATTGTGGTTCGCGAGCATGGGCGGGTCCTCATGGGCCACACTCGTTTCATCTACACTGAACTTTGGAGAAGATGCCAATCACAAGGTTTCTTGCCATGGTGAAGGAGTTCTGATTTCTGCATCATTTTCAAACCTGGGCAGTGGTTGGAGATAAGGTCTAGGTCGCAGGCTGAAAACCGCTGTTGGGAAGAGATGATGGCCTAAGGCCATGGTGGGTCTGATGCGCTCAGTGTGCGGTCAGTTGCCTGGTTGTTGGTCAGGAGGTTCAGGCTCAGGTTGTGTCAGACAGTGCATTTGTGCCCAGGATAGACTATATAATTTGGGTACAGTCGAGTGCCGTGTAGGTTGATCCTTATTTGAGGTGCCCGGGCAGTTCATTAGGCAAGATATTTTTTCTAGAGGGCAGGCAGAGTGCTGCATTGTGGGTCCAGAATTGCCAAACGTGAGGGCTTCAGGGCCAGTAGTGTGAGGATAGAAGTCTGAGACCACAAGCTTGACTTGGGCTTCAGGTTGAGGGCAAGGCAGGTACCCCCTGCACATCTGAACCAATATCTCATGCATCTGAAGTCACGGCGAGGTCTGAAGTTGGCTCAGGTTGTAGTTTCTGTGCATGACTGCCCCTTCATGAACGGAGAGGAAACTCAAGGCCATGGAGGTTTTCCCACGTTGGGAGTTGTGGGATGCCCCCTCAAGGATTCCTTCTGCGGGACAATTGAGAGCTGTTGGGCAGCTCCAAAACATCCCATATGGAATGACTCCAGAGCACCGTTCGAGGATGGATGCCAGGGAAGCCCGCCTCGCATTCCAATTGTCTCCTAGCAACAAGACAGTTGAATTCGGATGGCTCTGCGGGATCAACCGGGGTGGCTGAGTTGAAATGGACTTTCCTGAGCCTGGGGCCTAATGTGTGTTTGTGCCCATGAGGACCTTGGAATGGAGCGGTGGCACCGGGACTCTGAAGTACTCTCCTAAGATTTTGACATAGGTCCCATGCACAAGTTTCCTCGTGGAGACGAGATATTTTCTGATGGGTGCCTCAGGAAACCCCATATGCTGGTATCGGAATCCAGGCTATGAGGAGACATGCCTGTAAACCAAAGCAATGGATCCGATTATGGCCTAGGGTCCTGTCTGGTACCATATCCTTTTCTGGGGACATCCATCTATGGTATGAGTGGACGTAGATTCTAAGCAAGTGTCAGACTGCCCTTGTTTGTCCATCCGAGACCTAGATATTGGGATGGCCTCGGGGACTTTGGAGGGTTCTCCTAAATTGTCCAATTTTGGACAATGGAATGGGCAGAATTTCCATGCATGGGGTAGGCACAGTCCTAATGTGTGGCTCCAGGGGCCCCAGCCTGGAGGGTGTGTGGCCCAGGACTTTGAGGACAGAAGTCTGAAAACACAAACTCAGCTTAAGTTTGGAGACGTAGGTATGGCAGGCCCAATCTACAAACCATGAGAGGAACTCTTCAGGATATGAAGAAAGAGCGAGTCTGAGGCGCTTGCTCAGGCTTTGGTCTCTGGATTTTGTGTCAACGATGGCCGTGGAATGTGGGGAGGCCTCATGGGCCATGGACGAATCTTCCTCTCTGTGGATTTGGATCGGTCCCAATTGTTTTTCGTCAATCTGTGGGATGGGAGGTCTCCTTTCAGGTTTGTTACCTCAGGTGCCCAACCAAAGAGGAATTCCAAAGCAGAGCCCTGGGGAAGAGTGAAGGGACAACCCAAACTATGGTTCAAATTTGGGGCCTAGGGGCATGGCAGGCCCCATATGCTGTCTCATCATCCAGCCACTGAGAGGCCTTACTTGAGGACTGGGCTCAGGCTGAGGGTTACAATGTGTTTTTGTGACCATTGTGGCTCGCGAGCATGGGGGGGCCCAATGGGCCACACTGGTTTCATCTACACTGAACTTTGGACAACATGCCAATCACAAGGTCTCTTGCCATGTTGAAGGAGTTCTGATTTCTGCATCATTTTCAAACCTGAGCAGTGGTTGGAGATAAGGTCTAGGTCGGAAGCCTGAAAACCTCTGTTGGGAAGAGATGATGGCCTAAGGCCATGGTGGGTCTGATGTGCTCAGTGTGAGGTCAGCTGCCTGGTTGTTGGTCAGGAGGTTCGGGCTCAGGTTGTGTCAGACAGTGCATCTGTGCCCAAATTAGACTCTATAATTTGAGTATAGTCGAGTGCCGTGTATGTTGATCCTCATTTGAGGTGCCTGGGCAGCTCATTAGGCAAGATATTTTTTCTAGAGGGCTGGCAGAGTGCTGCATTGTGGGTCCGGAATTGCCAAACGTGAGGGCTTCTGGGCCAGTAGTGTGAGGACAGAAGTCTGAGAACACAAGCTAGACATGGGCTTCAGGCCGAGGGCAAGGCAGGTACCCCCTGCACATCTGAACCAATATCTCATGCTTCTGAAGTCACGGCGAGAATCAGACGTTGGCTCAGGTTGTAGTTTCTGTGCATGACTGCCCCTTCATGAACGGAGAGGAATCTCAAGGCCATGGAGGTTTTCCCACGTTGGGAGTTGTGGGATGCCTTCTTCAAAGATTCCTTCTGCGGGACAATTGAGACATGTTGGCAGCTCCAACACATCCCATATAGAATTACTTCAGAGCACCGTTCGAGGATGGATGCCAGGGAAGCCCGCCTCGCATTCCATTTGTCTCCTAGCAACAAGACAGTTGATATCGGATGGCTCTGCGGGAGCAACCGGGGTGGCTGAGTTGAAATGGACTTTTCTGTGCATGGGGCCTAATGTGTTTTTGTGTCCATGAGGACCTTGGAATGGGGCGGTGGCACCGGGACTCTGAAGTATTCTCCTAATATTTTGACATAGGTCCCATGCACAAGTTTCCTCGTGGAGACTAGGTTTTTTCTGCTGGGTGCCTCAGGAAACCCCCTATGCTGTTATAGGAATCCATGATTTTGTGGATTCATGCCTGTAAACCAAAGCAATGGATCCGATTATGGCTTCGGGTCCTGTCTGGTTCCATCTCCTTCTCTGGGGACATCCATCTATGGTATGAGTGGAGGTAGATTCTCAGCTGGTGTCAGACCGCCCTTGTTTGTCCACAGACCCTAGTATTGGGATGGCCTCGGGGATTTTGGCGGGTTCTCCTAATTTGTACAATTTTGGACAATGGAATGGGCAGAATTACCATACATGGGGTAGGCACAGTCCTAATGTGTGGCTCCAGGGGCCCCAGCCTTGAGGGTGTGTCCCAGGACTTTGAGGACAGAAGTCTGAAAACACAAACTCAGTTAGGTTTGGGGACGTAGGTATGGCAGGCCCAATCTACAAACCATGAGAAGAAGTCTTTAGGTTATGAAGAAAGAGCGAGTCTGAGGCGCTTGCTCAGGCTTTGGTCTCTAGATTTTTTGTCAACGATGGCCGTGGAATGAGGGGAGGCCTAATGGGCCATGGACGAATCTTCATCTCTTGGCATTTGGCCTGGTCCCAATTGTTTTTCGTCAATCTGTGGGATGGGAGGTCTCCTTTCAGGTTTGTTACCTCAGGTGTCCCAACCAAAGAGGAATTCCAAAGCAGAGCCCTGGGGAAGAGTGAGGGGACAACCAAAACTATGGTTAAAATTTGGGGCCTATGGGCAGGGCAGGCCCAATATGCTGTCTCTTCATCCAGCCACTGAGAGGCCTTACTTGAGGACTGGGCTCAGGCTGAGGGTCACAATGTGTTTGTGACCAATGTGGCTTGCGAGCATGAGCGGGGCCTCATGAGCCACACTGGTTTCAACTACACTGGTCTTTGGAAATCATGCCAATCTCAAGGTCTCTTGCCATGGGGAAGGTGTTCTGATTTCTGCATCTTTTTCAACGCTGAGAAGTGGTTGGAGATAAGGCCAGGGTTCTGAACCTGAAAAACCGCAGTTGGGATGAGATGACGACCTAAGGCCATGGCGGGTCTGATATGCTCAGTGTGCTGTCAGCTTCCTGGGTGTTATTCAGGAGTTTCTGGCTCAGGTTGTGTCAGACAGTGCTTTACTGCCCAGGTTAGGCTATAAAATTTGGGTAGAGTCGAGTGCCGTGAAGTTTTATCCTCATTTGAGGTGCCTGGGCAGCTCATTAGTCAAGATATTATTTATAGAGGGCGTGCAGAGTGCTGCATTGTGGGTCCGGAATTGCCAAACTTGAGGGCTTCTGGGCCACAGATGTGAGGACAGAAGTCTGAGAACACAAGCTAGACCATGGCTACAGGCCGAGGGCACGGCAGGTACCCCCTGCAGATCTGAACCAATATCTCAAGCATCTGAAGTCACGGCGAGGATCAGACGTTGGCTCAGTTTGGAGTTTCTGTGCATGACTGCCCCTTCATGAACAGAGCAGAAACTCAAGGCCATGGAGGTTTTCCCACGTTGGGAGTTGTGGGATGCCCCCTTCAAGGATTCCTTCTGCGGGACAATTGAGACCTGTTGGGCAGCTCCAGGACATCCCATATGGAATGACTCCAGAGCATCGTTGGAGGATGGATGCCAGGGAAGCCCGCCTCGTATTCCAATTGTCTCCTAGCAACAGGACAGTTGAGATTGGATGGCTCTGCGGGAGCAACCGGGATGGCTGAGTTGAAATGGACTTTCCTGAGTATGGGGCTAATATGTGTTTGTGTCCATGAGGGCCTTGGAATGGGGCGGTGGCACCGGGACCCTGAAGTATTCTCCTAAGCTTTTGACGTAGCTCCCATGCACAAGTTTCCTTGAGGAGACGAGATTTGTTCTGATGGGTGTTCAGGAAACCCCTTATGCTGGTATTGGAATCCAGGCTTTTGACGAGACATGCCTGTAAACCAAAGCAATGGATCCGATTATGGCCTAGGGTCCTGTCTGGTTCAATCTTCTTCTCTGGGGATATCCATCTATGGAATGAGTGGAGGTAGATGCTCAACTGGTGTTAGACCGCCCTTGTTTGTCCCCGGAGACCTACACTATTGGGATGGCCTCGGGTACTTTGGAGAGTTCTCCTAATTTGTACGATTTTGGACATCAGAATGGGCAGAATTCCCATGGATTGGGTAGGCACAGTCCTAATGTGTGGCTCCAGGGGCCCCAGCCTGGAGGGTGTGTGGCCCAGGACTTTGAGGACAGAAGTCTGAAAACACAAACTCAACTTAGGTTTGGGGACGTAGGTATGGCAAGCCCAATCTACAAACCATGAGAAGAACTCTTCAGGATATGAAGAAAGAGCGAGTCTGAGGCACTTGCTCAGGCTTTTGTCTCTGGATTTTGTATCAACGATGGCCGTGGAATGTGGGGAGGCCTCATGGGTCATGGACGAATCTTCCTCTCTGTGGATTTGGACCGGCCCCATTGTTTTCGTCAATCTGTAGGATGGGAGGTCTCCTTTCAGGTTTATTACCTCAGGTGTCTGAAAAAGAGGAATTCCAAAGCAGAACCCTGGGAAAGAGTGAAGGGACAACCCAAATTATGGTTAAAAATTGGGGCCTTGGGGCATGGCAGGCCCCATATGCTGTCTCTTCATCCAGCCACTGAGAGGCCTTACTTGAGGACTGGGCTCAGGCTGAGGGTCACAATGTGTGTTTGTGACCAATGTGGCTTGCGAGCATGGGCGGGGCCTCATGGACCACACTGGTTTCAACTACACTGAACTTTGGACAACATGCCAATCACAAGGTCTCTTGCCATGGGGAAGGTGTTCTGATTTTTGCATCATTATCAACCCTTGGCAGTGGTTGGAAATAAGGTCTTGGTTCTGAAGCCTGAAAAACCGCAGTTCTGAAGAGATGACGACCTAAGGCCATGGCGGGTCTGATATTCTCAGTGTACAGTCAGCTCCCTGGGTTTTGGTCAGGAGGTTCTGGCTCAGATTGTGTCAGACAGTGCATTAGTGCCCAGGTTATACTATATAATTTGGGTACAGTCGAATGCCGTGTAGGTTTATCCTCATTTGAGGTGCCTGGGCTGCTCATTAGGCAAGATATTTTTTCCAGAGTGCAGGCAGAGTGCTGCATTGTTGGTCCGGAATTGCCAAACTTGAGGGCTTCTGGACCACGAGTATGAGGACAGAAGTCTGAGAACACAAGCCTGATTTGGGCTTCAGGCTGAGGGCACGGCAGGTACACCCTGCAGATCTGAACCAATATCTCAAGCATCTGAAGCCACGGCGAGGATCAGACGTTGGCTCAGTTTGGAGTTTCTGTGCATGACTGCCCCTTCATGAACGGAGCAGAATCTCGAGGCCATGGAGGTTTTCCCACGTTGGGAGTTGTGGGATGCCCCCTTCAAGGATTCCTTCTGCGGGACAATTGAGACCTGTTGGGCAGCTCCAGGACATCCCATATGGAATGACTCCAGAGCACCGTTGGAGGATGGATGCCAGGGAAGACCACCTCGAATTCCAATTGTCTCCTATCAACTAGACAGTTGAGATGGGTGGCTCTGCGGAGGCAACCGGGGTGGCTGAGTTGAAATGGACTTTCCTAGGATGGGGCCTAATGTGTGTTTGTGACCATGAGGGCCTTGGAATGGGGCGTTGTTACCGGGACCCTGAAGTATTCTCCTAAGCTTTTGACGTAGCTCCCATGCACAAATTTCCTTGTGGAGACGAGATTTGTTCTGATGGGTGCCTCAGGAAACCCCTTATGCTGGTATTGGAATCCAGGCTTTTGACGAGACATGCCTGAAAACCAAAGCAATGGATCCGATTATGGCCTAGGGTCCTGTCTGGTTCAATCTTCTTCTCCGGGGATATCCATCTATGGAATGAGTGGAGGTAGATGCTCAACTGGTGTTAGACCGCCCTTGTTTGTCCCCGGAGACCTACACTATTGGGATGGCCTCGGGTACTTTGGAGAGTTCTCCTAATTTGTACGATTGTGGACATCGGAATGGGCAGAATTCCCATGGATTGGGTAGGCACAGTCCTAATGTGTGGCTCCAGGGGCCCCAGCCTGGAGGGTGTGTGGCCCAGGACTTTGAGGACAGAAGTCTGAAAACACAAACTCAGCTTAGGTTTTGGGACGTAGGTATGGCAGGCCCAATCTACAAACCATGAGAAGAACTCTTCAGGATATGAAGAAAGAATTAATCTGAGGCGCTTGCTCAGGCTTTTGTCTCTGGATTTTGTATCAACGATGGCCGTGGAATGTGGGGAGGCCTCATGGGTCATGGACGAATCTTCCTCTCTGTGGATTTGGCCCGGCCCCATTGTTTTCATCAATCTGTAGGATGGGAGGTCTCCTTTCAGGTTTATTACCTCAGGTGTCCGAAAAAGAGGAATTCCAAAGCAGAGCCCTGGGAGAGTGAAGGGACAACCCAAATTATGGAAAAAAATTCGGGCCTAGGGGCATGGCAGGCCCAATATGCTGTCTCTTCATCCAGCCACTGAGAGGCCTTACTTGAGAACTGGGCTCAGGCTGAGGGTCACAATGTGTGTTTGTGAACAATGTGGCCCACGAGCATGGGCGGGGCCTCATGGGCCACATTGGTTTCAACTACACTGGACTTTGGACCACATGCCAATCACAAGTTCTCTTGCCTAGGGGAAGGTGATCTGATTTCTGCATCATTTTCAACTCTGGGCAGTTTTTGGAGTTAAGGTCTAGTTTCTGAACCCTGAAAAACCGCATTTGGGAAGAGATGACAACCTAAGGCCATGGAGGGTCTGTTATGCTCAGTGTGCAGTCAGCTGCATGGGGTTTGATATGGAGGTTCTGGCTCAGATTGTGTCAGACAGTGCATTAGTGCTCAGGTGAGACTCTATATTTTGGGTACAGTCGAATGCCGTGTAGGTTTATCCTCATTTGAGGTGTCTTGGCAGCTCATTAGGCAAGATATTTTTGCCGAGGGCATTCAGAGTGCTGCATTGTGGGTCCGGAATTGCCAAACATGACGGCTTCTGAGCCACGAGTGTGAGAACAGAAGTCTGAGAACACAAGCCTGATTTGGGCTTCAGGCCGAGGGCACGGCAGGTACCCCCTGCAGATCTGAACCAATATCTCAAGCATCTGAAGTAAAGGCGATGATCAGACGTTGGCTCAGGTTGGAGTTTCTGTGCATGACTGCCCCTGATGAACGGAGCGGAATCGCAAGGCCATGGAGCTATTCCCACTTTGGGAGTTGTGGGATGCCCCCTTCAAGGATTCCTTCTGCGGTTCCATTGAGACCTGTTGGGCAGCTTCAGTACATCCCATATGGAATGACTCCAGAGTACCATTGGAGGATGGATGCCAGGGAAGCCCGCCTCGCATACCAATTGTCTCCTAGCAACAAGACAGTTGAGATCGGATGGCTCTGCGGGAGCAACCAGGGTGGCTGAGTTGAAATGGACTTTCATGAGGATGGGGCCTAATGTGTGTTTGTTTCCATGAGGGCCTTGGAATGGGGCGGTGGCACAGGGACCCTGAAGTATTCTCCTAAGCTTTTGACGTAGCTCCTATGCACAAGTTTTCTTGTGGAGACGAGATTTGTTCTGATGGGTGCCTCAGGAAACCCCCTATGCTGGTATTGGAATCCAGGCTTTTGAGGAGACATGCCTGTAAACCAAAGCAATGGATCCGATTATGGCCTAGGGTCCTGTCTGGTTCAATCTTCTTCTCTGGGGATATCCATCTATGGAATGAGTGGAGATAGATGCTCAGCTGGTGTCAGACCGCCCTTGTTTGTCCCCGAGACCTACACTATTGGGATGGCCATGGGGACTTTGGAGATTTCTCCTAATTTGCACGATTTTGGACAATGGAATGGGCAGAATTCCCATGGATTGGGTAGGCACTGTCCTAATGTGTGGATCCAGGGGCCCCAGCCTGGAGGGTGTGTTGCCCAGGACTTTGAGGACAGAAGTCTGAAAACACAAACTCAGCTTAGGTTTGGGGACGTAGTATGGCAGGCTCAATCTATAAACCATGAGAAGAACTCTTCAGGATATGAAGAAAGAGCGAATCTGAGGCGCTTGCTCAGGATTTTGTCTCTGGATTTTGTATCAACGATGGCCTTGGAATGTGGGAAGGCCTCATGGGCCATGAACGAAACTTCCTCTCTGTGGATTTGGCCCAGTCCAAATTGTTTTTCGTCAATCTGTGGGATGGGAGGTCTCCTTTCAGGTTTGTTATGTCAGGTGTCCCAACTAAGAGGAATTCCAAGGGAGAGCCCTGTGGAAGAGTGAAGAGACAACCCAAACTATGGTTAAAAATTGGGGCCTAGGTGCATGGCAGTCCCAATAGCTGTCTCTTTTCTAGCCACTGAGAGTCCTTACTTGAGGACTGGGCTCAGGCTGAGGGTTCCAATGTGTGTTTGTGACCAATGTGCGCCGCAAGCATGGGCCACACTGGTTTCAACTACACTGAAGTTTGGACAACATACTAATCATAAGGATTCTTGCCATGCGGAAGGAGTTGTGATTTCTGCATCCTTTTCAACCCTGGGCATTGGTTGGAGATAAGGTCTAGGTTCTGAAGTCTGAAAACTACCGTTGGGAAGAGATGACGACCTAAGTCCATGGCGGGTCTGATGTGCTCAGTGTGCGGTCAGCTGCCTGGGTGTTGGTCAGAAAGTTCGGGCTCAGGTTGTGTCAGACAGTGCATTAGTGCCCAGGTTAGACTCTATAATATGGGTACAGTCGAGTGCCGTGTAGGTTGTTCCGCATTTGAGGTGCCTAGGCTGCAAATTAGGCAAGATATTATTTCTAGAGGGCAGGCACAGTGCTGCATTGTGGGTCCGGAATTGCCAAACTTGAGGGCTTCTGGGCCAGGCGTGTGAGGACAGAAGTCTGAAAACACAAGCTAGACTTGGGCTTCAGGCCGAGCGCACGGCAGGTACCACCTTCAGATCTGAACCGATATCTCATGCATCAGATGTCACAGCGAGGTTCAGACTTGGCTCAGGTGGAGTTTCTGTGCATGACTGCCACTTCATGAACGGAGCGGAATCTCAAGGCCATGGAGGTTTTGCACGTTGGGTGGTGGGATGCCCCCTTCAAGGATTCCTTCTGCGGCACAATTGAGACCTGTTGGGCAGCTGCAAAACATCCCATATGGAATGACTCCAGAGCACCGTTCGAGGATGGATGCCAGGGAAGCCCGCCTCACATTCCAATTGTCTTCTAGCAACAAGACAGTTGAGATAGGATGGCTCTGCGGGATCAATCGGGGTGGCTGAGTTGAAATGGACTTTCCTGAGGATGGATCCTAATGTGTGTTTTTGTGCATGAGGGCCTTGGAATGGGGCGGTGGCACCGGGACCCTGAAGTATTCTCCTAAACATTTGACATAGCTCCCATGCACAGTTTCTTTGTGGAGACGAGATTTGTTCTGATGGGTGCCTCAGGAAACCCCCTATGCTTGTCTTGGAATCCAGGCATTTGAAGAGACATGCCTGTAAACCAAAGCAATGGATCCGATTTTGGCCTAGGGTCCTGTCTGTTTCCATCTCCTTCTCTGGGGACATCCATCTATGGTATGAGTGGAGGTAGATGCTCACCTGGTGTCAAACCACCCTTGTTTGTTCCGGGAGACCTACACTATTGGGATGGCCTCGGGGACTTTGGGGGGTTCTCCTAATTTGTACGATTTGGACAATGGAATGGGCAGAATTCCTATTCATTGGGTAGGCACAATCCTAATGGGTGGCTTCAGGGGCCCCAGCCTGGATGGTGTATGGCACAGGATTTTGAGGACAGAAGTCTGAAAACAAAAACTCAGCTTAGGTTTTGGGGACGTAGTTATGGCAGGCCCAATCTACAAACCATTAGAAGAACTCTTCAGGATATGAAGAAAGAGCGATTCTGAGGCGCTTGCTCAGGCTTTTGTGTCTGGATTTTGTATCAACGATGGCCGTGGAATGTGGGGAGGCCTCATGGGCCATGGACGAATCTTCCTCTCTGTGGATTTGGCCCAGTCCCAATTGTTTTTCGTCAATCTGTGGGATGGGAGGTCTCCTTTCAGGTTTGTTACTTCAGGTGTCCCAACCAAAGAGGAATTCCAAAGCAGAGCCCTGAGGAAGAGTGAAGGGACAACCCAAACTATGGTTAAAAATTGGGGCCTAGGGGCATGGCAGGCCCCATATGCTGTCTCTTCATCCAGCCACTGAGAGGCCTTACTTGAGGACTGGGCTCAGGCTGAGGGTCACAATGTGTGTTTGTGACCAATGTGGCACGCGAGCATGGGCGGGGCCTCATGGACCACACTGGTTTCAACTACACTGAACTTTGGACAACATGCCAATCACAAGGTCTCTTGCCATGGGGAAGGAGTTCTGATTTCTGCATTATTTTCAACCCTGGGCAGTGGTTGGAGATAAGGTCTATGTTCTGAAGCCAGAGAAATTGGGAAGAGATGACGACCTAAGGCCATGGAAGGTTGTTGTGCTCAGTGTGCTGTCAGCTGCCTGGGTGTTGGTCAGGAAGTTCGGGCTCATGTTGTGTCAGAAAGTGCATTAGTGCCCAGTTTAGACTGTATAATATGGGTACAGTCGAGTGCCTGTAGATTGTTCCGCATTTGAGGAGCCTGGGCAGCTCATTAGGCAAGATATTTTTCTAGAGGGCAGGTAGAGTGCTGCATTGTGGCTCCGGAGTTGCCAAACGTGAGGGCTTCTGGGCCAGGCGTGTGAGGACAGAAGTCTGAGAACTCAAGCTAGACTTGGGCTTCAGGCCGAGGGCCGGGCAGGTACCCCCTGCAATCTGAAACGATATCTCATGCATCAGAAGTAACGGCGAGGATTAGACATTGGCTCTGGTTGGAGTTTCTGTGCATGACTGCCCCTTCATGAACGGAGCGGAATCTCAAGGCCATGGAGATTTTCCCACGTTGGGAGTTGTGGGATGCCCCCTTCAAGCATTCCTTCTGCGGGACAATTGAGACCTGTTGGGCAGCTCCAGCACATCCCATATGGAATGACTCCAGAGCACCGTTCGAGGATGAATGCCAGGGAAGCCCGCCTCGCATTCCAATTGTCTCCTAGCAACAAGACAGTTTAGATCGAATGGATCTGCGGGAGCAACCGGGGTGGCTATTAAAATGGACTTTCCTGAGGATGGGGCCTAATGTGTGTTTTTGTCCATGAGGGCCTTGGAATGGGGCGGTGGCACCGGACCCTGAAGTATTCTCCTAAACATTTGACATAGCTCCCATGCACAGTTTCCTTGTGGAGACGAGATTTGTTCTGATGGGTGCCTCAGTAAACCCATTATGCTGGTCTTGGAATCCAGGTATTTGAGGAGACATGCCTGTAAACCAAAGCAATGAATCCAATTTTGGCCTAGGGCCCTGTCTGTTTCCATCTCCTTCTCTTGGGACATCCATCAATGGTATGAGTGGAGGTAGATGCTCAGCTGGTGTCAGACCGCCCTTGTTTGTCCCGGGAGACCTACAATATTGAGATGGCCTCAGAGACTTTGGAGGGTTCTCCTACTTTGTACGATTTTGGACAATGGAATGGGCAGAATTCCTATTCATTGGGTAGGCACAGTCTTAATGGGTGGCTTCAGGGGCCCCAGCCTGGATGGTGTAAGGCCCAGGACTTTGAGGACAGAAGTCTGAAAACACAAACTCAGCTTAGGGTTTGGGGACGTAGGTATGGCAGGCCCAATCTACAAACCATTAGAAGAACTCTTCAGGATATGAATTAAGAGCGAGTCTGAGGCGCTTGCTCAGGCTTTTGTGTCTGAATTTTTATCAACGATGGCCGTGGAATGTGTGGAGGCCTCATGGGCCATGGACGAATTATCCTCTCTGTGGATTTGGCCCAGTCCCAATTGATTTTCGTCCAAATGTGGGATGGGAGGTATCCTTTCAGGTTTGTTTGTGGCTTGCAGGCATGGGCGGGGCCTCATGGGCCACACTGGTTTCAACTACACTGAAGTTTGGACAATATGCCAATCACAAGGTCTCTTGCCATGGGGAAGGAGTTCTGATTTCTGCATCATTTTCAACCCTGGGCAGTGGTTGGAGATAAGGTCTATGTTCGGAAGCCTGAAAACCGCAGTTGGGAAGAGATGATGACCTAAGGCCATGGTGAGACTGATGTGCTCAGTGTGCGGTCAGCTGCCTGGTTGTTGGTCAGGAGGTTCGGGCTCAGGGTGTGTAAGACAGTGCATTTGTGCCCAGGTTAGACTCTATAATTTGGGTATAGTCGAGTGCCGTGTAGGTTGATCCTCATTTAAGGTGCCTGGGCAGCTCATTAGGCAAGATATTTTTTCTAGACGGCAGGCAGAGTGCTGCATTGTGGGTCCGGAATTGCCAAACGTGAGGGCTTCTGGGCCAGTAGTATGAGGACAGAAGTCTGAGAACACAAGCTAGACTTGGGCTTCAGGCCGAGGGCACGGCAGGTACCACCTTCAGATCTGAACCGATATCTCATGCATCTGAAGTCACGGCGAGGATCAGACGTTGGCTCAGTTTGGAGTTTCTGTGCATGACTGCCCCTTCATGAACGGAGAGGAAACTCAAGGCCATGAAGGTTTTCCCACGTTGGGAGTTGTGGGATGCCCCCTTCAAGGATTCCTTCTGCGGGACAATTGAGACCTGTTGGGCAGCTCCAGCACATCCCATATGGAATGACTCCAGAGCACCGTTCGAGGATGGATGCCAGGGAAGCCCGTCTCGCATTCCAATTTTCTTCTAGCAACAAGACAGTTGAGATCAGATGGCTCTGCGGGAGCAACCGGGGTGGCTGAGTTGAAATGGACATTCCTGAGCATGGGGCCTAATGTGTGTATGTGTCCATGAGGAACTTGGAATGGAGCGGTGGCACCTGGACTCTGAAGTATTCTCCTAAGATTTTGACATAGGTCCCATGCACAAGTTTCCTCGTGGAGACGAGATTTTTTCTGATGGGTGCCAAGGAAACAAACTATGCTGGTATTGGAATCCAGGATTTTGAGGAGACATGCCTGTAAACCAAAGCAATGGATCCTATTATGGCCTAGGGACCTGTCTGGTATCATATCCTTCTCTGGGGACATCAATCTATGGTTTGAGTGGACGTAGATACTCAGCTGGTGTCAGACCGCCCTTGTTTGTCCACTGAGACCTACAAATTCGGATGGCCTCCGGGACTTTGGAGGGATCTACTAATTTGTACAATTTTGGACAATTGAATGGGCAGAATTCCCATGCATGGGGTAGGCACAGTCCTAATGTGTGGCTCCAGGGGCCCCAGCCTGGAGGGTGTGTGGCCCAGGACTTTGAGGACAGAAGTCTGAAAACACAAACTCAGCTTAAGTTTGGGGACGTAGGTATGGCAGGCCCAATCTACAAACCATGAGAAGAACTCTTCAGGATATGAAGAAAGAGCGAGTCTGAGGCCCTTCTCAGGTTTTGGTCTCTGGATTTTGTGTCAACGATGGCCGTGGAATGTGGGGAGGCCTCATGGGCCATGGACGTATCTTCCTCTCTGTGGATTTGGCCCAGTCCCAATTGTTTTTCGTCAATCTGTGGGATGGGAGGTCTCCTTTCAGGTTTGTTACCTCGGGTGTCCCAACCAAAGAGGAATTCCAAAGCAGAGCCCTGGGAAGAGTGAAGGGACAACCCAAACTATGGTAAAATTTGGGGCCTAGGGGCATGGCAGGCCCCATATGCTGTCTCTTCATCCAGCCACTGAGAGGCCTTACTTGAGGACTGGGCTCAGACTGAGGGTCACAATGTGTGTTTGTGACCAATGTGGCTTGCGAGCATGGGCGGGGCCTCAAGGGCCACACTGGTTTCAACTACACTGAACTTTGGACAACATGCCAATCACAAGGTCTCTTGCCATGGGGAAGGAGTTCTTATTTCTGCATCATTTTCAACCCTGGGCAGTGGTTGGAGATAAGGTCTAGGTTCGGAAGCCTGAAAACCGCAGTTTGGAAGAGATGATGACCTAAGGCCATGGTGGGTCTGATGTGCTCAGTGTGCGGTCAGCTGCCTGGTTGTTGGTCGGGAGGTTCGGGCTCAGGTTTTGTTAGACAGTGCTAGTGCCCAGGTTAGACTATGTAATTTGGATACAGTCGAGTGCCGTGTAGGTTGATCCTCATTTGAGGTGCCTGCGCAGTTCATTAGGCATGATATTTTTTCTAGAGTGCAGGCACAGTGCTGCATTGTGGGTCCGGAATTGCCAAACTTGAGGGCTTCTGGGCCAGTAGTGTGAGGACAGAAGTCTGAGAACACAAGCTAGACTTGGGCTTCAGGCCGAGGGCAAGGCAGGTACCCCCTGCACATCTGAACCAATATCTCATGCATCTGAAATCACGGCGAGGATCAGGCGTTGGCTCAGGTTGTAGTTTCTGTGCATGACTGCCCCTTCATGAACGGAGAGGTATCTCAAGGCCATGGAGGTTTTCCCACGTTGGGAGTTGTGGGATGCCCCCTTCAAGGATACCTTCTGCGGGACATGAGACCTGTTGGGCAGCTCCAACACATCCCATATGGAATTACTCCAGAGCACCGATCGAGTATGGATGCCAAGGAAGCCCGCCTCGCATTCCAATTGTCTCCTAGCAACAAGACAGTTGAGATCGGATGGCTATTGGGAGCAACCGGGGTGGCTGAGTTGAAATGGACTTTCCTGAGCATGAGGCCTAATGTGTGTTTGTGTCCATGAGGACCTTGGAATGGGGCGGTGACACCGGGACTCTGAATTATTTTTTAAGATTTTGACATAGGTCCCATGTACAAGTTTCCTCGTGGAGACGAGACTTTTTCTGATGGGTGCCTCAGGAAACCCCCTATGCTGGTATTGGAATCCAGGATTTTGAGGAGACATGCCTGTAAACCAAAGTAATGGATCCGATTATGGCCTCGGGTCCTGTCTGGTTCCATCTCATTCTCTGGGGACATCCATCTATGGTATGAGTGGAGGTAGATGCTCAGCTGGTGTCAGACCGCCCTTGTTTGTCCACAGAGACCTACATATTGGGATGGCCTCGGGGAATTTGGAGGGTTATCCTAATTTGTACAATTTTGGACAATGTAATGGGCAGAATTCCCATGTATGGAGTAGGCATAGTCCTAATATGTGGCTCCAGGGGCCCCATCCTGGAGGGTTTGACCCAGGACTTTGAGGACAGAAGTCTGAAAACACAAACTCAGCTTAGGTTTGGGGACGTAGGTATGGCAGGCCCAATCTACAAAACATGAGAAGAAGTCTTCAGGATTGAAGAAAGAGCGAGTCTGAGGCGCTTGCTCAGGCTTTGGTCTCTGGATTTTTTGTCAACGATGGCCGTGGAATGAGGGGAGGACTAATGGGACATGGACGAATCTTCATCTCTTGGCATTTGGCCCGGTCCCAATTGTTTTTCGTCAATCTCTGGGATTGGAGGTCTCCTTTCAGGTTTGTTACCTCAGGTGTCCCAAGCAAAGAGGAATCCAAAGCAGAGCTCTGGGGAAGACTGAGGGGACAACCAAAATTATGGTTAAAATTTGGGGCCTAGGGGCATGGCAGGCCCCATATGCTGTCTCTTCATCCAGCCCTTGAGAGGCCTTACTTGAGGACAGGGCTCAGGCTGAGGGTCACAATGTGTGTTTGTGACCAATGTGGCCCGCGAACATGGGTGGGGCCTCATGGGACACCCTGGTTTAAACTACACTGATCTGAGGACAACATGCCAATCACAAGGTCTCTTGCAATGGGGACGGAGTTCTGATTTCTGCATCATTTTCAACCCTGAGCAGGGGTTGGAGAATGGTTTAGGTTCGGAAGCCTGAAAGCCGCAGTTGGGATGAGATGATGACCTAAGGCCATGGTGGTTCTGATGTGCTCAGTGTGCGGTCAGCTGCCCGGTTGTTGGTCAGGAGGTTCGGGCTCAGGTTGTGTCAGACAGTGCATTAGTGCCCAGGTTAGACTATGTAATTTGGGTACAGTCGAGTGCCGTGTATTTTGATCCTCATTTGAGGTGCCTGGGCAGCTAATTAGGCAAGATATTTTTTCTCGAGGGCAGGCAGAGTGCTGCATTGTGGGTCCGGAATTGCCAAACTTGAGGGCTTCTGGGCCAGTAGTGTGAGGACAGAAGTCTGAGACCACAAGCTAGACTTGGGCTTCAGCCCGAGGGCAAGGCAGGTACCCCTGCACATCTGACCAATATCTCATGCATCTGAAGTCACGGCGAGGATCAGACGTTGGCTCAGGTTGTAGTTTCTGTGCATGACTGCCCCTTCATGAACGGAGAGGAATCTCAAGGCCATGGAGGTTTTCCCACGTTGGGAGTTCTGGGATGCCCCCTTCAAGGATACCTTCTGCGGGACAATTGAGACCTGTTGGGCAGCTCCAACACATCCCATATGGTATGACTCCAGAGCATCGTTCGAGGATGTATGCCAGGGAAGCCCGCCTCGCATTCCAAATGTCTCCTAGCAACAAGACAGTTGAGATCGGATGGCTCTGCGGGAGCAACCAGGATGGCTGAGTTGAAATGGACTTTCCTGAGCATGGGGCCTAATGTGTGTTTGTGTCCATGAGGACCTTGGTATGGAGCGGTGGCACCGGGACTCTGAATTATTCTCCTAAGATTTTGACATAGGTCCCAAGCACAAGTTTCCTCGTGGAGACGAGATGTTTTCTGATGGGTGCCTCAGGAAACCCCCTAGGCTGGTATTGGAATCCATGCTTTTGAGGAGACATGCCTGTAAACCAAAGCCATGGATCCGATTATGGCCTAGGTTCCTGTCTGGTACCATCTCCTTCTCTGGGGACATCCATGTATGTTATGAGTGGATGTAGATGCTCAGCTGGTGTCAGACCGCCCTTGTTTGTCCAAAGAGACCTACATATTGGGATGGCCTCGGGGACTTTGGAGGGTTCTCCTAATTTGTACAATTTTGGACAATGGAATGGGCAGAATTACCATGCATGGGGTAGGAACAGTCCTAATGTGTGGCTCAAGGGGCCCCAGCCTGGAGGGTGTGTGGCCCAGGAATTTGAGGACAGAAGTCTGAAAACACAAACTCAGCTGAGGTTTGGGGACGTAGGTGTGGCAGTCCCAATCTACAAACCATGAGAAGAACTCTTCAGGATACGAAGAAAGAGCGAGTCTGAGGCGCTTGCTCAGGCTTTGGTCTCTGGATTTTGTGTCAACGATGGCCGTGGAATTTGGTGAAGCTCATGGGCCATGGACGAACCTTCCTCTCTGTGGATTTGGCCCGGTCCCAATTGTTTTACGTCAATCTGTGGGATGGGAGGTCTCCTTTCAGGTTTGTTACCTCAGGTGTCCCAACCAAAGAGGAATTCCAAAGCAGAGCCCTGGGGAAGAGTGAAGGGACAACCCAAACTATGGTTAAAATTTGGGGCCTAGGGGCATGGCAGGCCCCATATGCTGTCTCTTCACCAGCCACTGAGAGGCCTTACTTGAGGACTGGGCTCAGACTGAGGGTCACAATGTGTGTTTGTGACCAATGTGGCCCGCGAGCATGTGTGGGGCCTCATGGGCCACACTGGTTTCATCTACACAGAACTTTGGACAACATGCCAATCACAAGGTCTCTTGCCATGGGGAAGGAGTTCTGATTTCTGCATCATTTTCAACCCTGGGCTGTGGTTGGATATAAGGTCTAGGTTCTGAATCCTGAAAACCACAGTTGGGAAGAGATGATGACCTAAGGCCATGGTGGTTCTGATGTTCTCATTCTGTGGTCAGCTGCCTGGTTGTTGGTCAGGAGGTTCGGGCTCAGGTTGTGTCAGACAGTGCATTAGTGCCCAGGTTAGACTCTATAATTGGGTACAGTCGAGTGCCGTGTAGGTTGATCCTCATTTAAGGTGCCTGGGTAGCTCATTAGGCATGATATTTTTTCTAGAGGGCAGGCACAGTGCTGCATTGTGGGTCCGGAATTGCCAAACTTGAGGGCTTCTGGGCCAGTAGTGTGAGGACAGAAGTCTGAGAACACAAGCTAGACTTGGGCTTCAGGTCGAGGGCAAGGCAGGTACCCCCTGAGCATCTGAACCAATATCTCATGCATCTGAAGTCACGGCGAGGATCAGACGTTGGCTCAGGTTGTAGTTTCTGTGCATGACTGCCCCTTCATGAACGGAGAGGAATCTCAAGGCCATGGATGTTTTCCCACGTTGGGAGTTGTGGGATGCCCCCTTCAAGGATTCCTTCTGCGGGACAATTGAGACCTGTTGGGCAGCTCCAAAACATCCCATATGGAATGACTAGAGCACCGTTCGAGGATGGATGCCAGGAAAGACCGCCTCGCATTCCAATAGTCTCCTAGCTACAAGACAGTTGAGATAAATGGCTCTGCGGGAGCAACCGGGGTGGCTGAGTTGAAATGGACTTTCCTGAGTATGGGGCCTAATATGTGTGTGTCCATGAGGACCTTGAAATGGGGCGATGGCACGGGGACTCTGAAGTATTCTCATAATATTTTGACATAGTTCCCATGCATAAGTTTCCTACTGGAGACGAGATTTTTTCTGATGGGTGCCTCAGGAAACCCCCTATGCTGGTATTGGAATCCAGGATTTTGAGGAGACATGCCTGTAAACCAAAGCAATGGATCCGATTACGGCCTAGGGTCCTGTCTGTTTCCATCTCCTTCTCTGAGGACATCCATCTATGGTATGAGTGGAGGTAGATGCTCAGCTGGTGTCAGACCGCCCTTGTTTGTCCACTGAGAACTACTTATTGGGATGGCCTCGGGGACTTTGGAGGGTTCACCTAATTTGTACAATTTTGGACAATGGAATGGGCAGAATTCCCCAGCATTGGGGAGGCATTGTCCTACTGTGTGGCTCCAGGGACCCAGCCTAGAGGGTGTGTGGCCCAGGACTTTGAGGACAGAAGTCTGATAACACAAATTCAGCTTAGGATTGGGGACGCAGGTATGGCAGGCCCAATCTACAAACCATGAGAAGAACTCTTCAGGACATGAAGAAAGAGCGAGTCTGAGGCGCTTGCTCAGGCTTTGGTCTCTTTATTTTGTGTCAACGATGGCCGTGGAATGTGGGGAGGCCTCATGGGCCATGGACGAATCTTCCTCTCTGTGGATTTGGCCCGGTCCCCATTGTTTTTCGTCAATCTGTGGGATGGGAGGTCTCCTTTCAGGTTTGTTACCTCAGGTGTCCGAACCAAAGAGGAATTCCAAAGCAGAGCCTTGGGGAATAGTGAAGTGACAACCCAAACTATGGTTAAAATTTGGGGCCAAGGGGCATGGCAGGCCCCATATGCTGTCTCTTCATCCAACCACTGAGAGGCCTTACTTGAGGACTGGGCTCAGGCTGAGTGTCACAATGTGTGTTTGTGACCAATGTGGCTCAAGAGCATGGGCGGGGCCTCATGGGCCACATTGGTTTCAACTACACTGAACTTTGGACAACATGCCAACCACAAGGTCTCTTGCCATGGGGAAGGAGTTCTGATTTCTGCATCATTTTCAACCCTGGGTAGTGGTTGGAGATAAGGTCTAGGTTCGGAAGCCTGAAAACCGCAGTTTGGAAGAGATGATGACCTAAGGCCATGGTGGGTCTGATGTGCTCAGTGTGCGGTCAGCTGCCTGGTTTTTGGTCGGGAGGTTCGGGCTCAGGTTTTGTTAGACAGTGCTAGTGCCCAGGTTAGACTCTATAATTTGGGTACAGTCGACTGCCGTGTAGGTTGATCCTCATTTGAGGTGCCTGCGCAGCTCATTAGGCATGATATTTTTTTTAGAGGGCAGACACAGTGCTGCATTGTGGGTCCGGAATTGCCAAACTTGAGGGCTTCTGGGCCAGTAGTGTGAGGACAGAAGTCTGAGAACACAAGCTAGACTTGGGCTTCAGGCCGAGAGCAAGGCAGGTACCCCCTGCACATCTGAACCAAATCTCATGCATCTGAAGTAACGGCGAGGATCAGGCTTTGGCTCAGGTTGTAGTTTCTGTGCATGACTGCCCCTTCATGAACGGAGAGGTATCTCAAGGCCATGGAGGTTTTCCCACGTTGGGAGTTGTGGGATGCCCCCTTCAAGGATACCTTCTGCGGGACAATTGAGACCTGTTGGGCAGCTCCAACACATCCCATATGGAATTACTCCAGAGCACCGATCGAGGATGGATGCCAAGGAAGCCCGCCTCGCATTCCAATTGTCCCCTAGCAACAAGACAGTTGAGATCGGATGGCTATTGGGAGCAACCGGGGTGCTGAGTTGAAATGGACTTTCCTGAGCATGGGGCCTAATGTGTGTTTGTGTCCATGAGGACCTTGGAATGGGCCGGTGACACCGGGACTCTGAATTATTTTTCTAAGATTTTGACATAGGTCCCATGCACAAGTTTCCTCGTGGAGACGAGACTTTTTCTGATGGGTGCCTCAGGAAACCCCCTATGCTGGTATTGGAATCCAGGATTTTGAGGAGACATGCCTGTAAACCAAAGCAATGGATCCGATTATGGCCTCAGGTCCTGTCTGGTTCCATCTCATTCTCTGGGGACCTCCATCTATGGTATGAGTGGAGGTAGATGCTCAGCTGGTGTCAGACCGCCCTTGTTTGTCCACAGAGACCTACATATTGCGATGGCCTCGGGGAATTTGGAGGGTTATCCTAATTTGTACAATTTTGGACAATGGAATGGGCAGAATTCCCATGGATGGGGTAGGCATAGTCCTAATGTGTGGCTCCAGGGGCCACAGCCTGGAGGGTGTGTCCCAGGACTTTGAGGACAGAAGTCTGAAAACACAAACTCAGCTTAGGTTTGGGGACGTAGGTATGGCAGGCCCAATGTACAAACCATGAGAAGAAGTCTTCGGGATATGAAGAAAGAGCGAGTCTGAGGCGCTTGCTCAGGCTTTGGTCTCTGGATTTTTTGTCAACAATGGCCGTGGAATGAGGGGAGGACTAATGGGACATGGACGAATCTTCATCTCTTGGCATTTGGCCCGGTCCCAATTGTTTTTCGTCAATCTGTGGGATTGGTGGTCTCCTTTCAGGTTTGTTACCTCAGGTGTCCCAACCAAAGAGGAATTCCAAAGCAGAGCCCTGGGGAAAAGTGAGGGGAAAACCAAAACTATGGTTAAAATTTGGGGCCTAGGGGCATGGCAGGCCCCATGTGCTGTCTCTTCATCCAGCCCCTGAGAGGCCTTACTTGAGGACAGGGCTCAGGCTGAGGGTCACAATGTGTGTTTGTGACCAATGTGGCCCGCGAGCATGGGCGGGGCCTCATGGGCCACACTGGTTTAAACTACACTGAACTTCGGACAACATGCCAATCACAAGGTCTCTTGCCATGGGGAAGGAGTTCTGATTTCTGCATCATTTTCAACCCTGGGCAGGGGTTGGACATAAGGTTTATGTTCTGAAACCTGAAAGCCGCAGTTGGGAAGAGATGATGACCTAAGGCCATGGTGGGTCTGATGTGCTCAGTGTGCGGTCAGCTGCCTGGTTGTTGGTCAGGAGGTTCGGCCTCAGGTTGTGTCAGACAGTGCATTAGTGCCCAGGTTAGACTATGTAATTTGGGTACAGTCGAGTGCCGTGTATTTTGATCCTCATTTGAGGTGCCTGGGCAGCTCATTAGGCAAGATATTTTTTCTCGAGGGTAGGCAGAGTGCTGCATTGTGGGTCCGGAATTGCCAAACTTGAGGGCTTCTGGGCCAGTACTGTGAGGACAGAAGTCTGAGACCACAAGCTAGACTTGGGCTTCAGGCCGAGGGCAAGGCAGGTACCCCCTGCACATCTGAACCAATATCTCATGCATCTGAAGTCACGGCGAGGATCAGACGTTGGCTCAGGTTGTAGTTTCTGTGCATGACTGCCCCTTCATGAACGGAGAGGAATCTCAAGGCCATGGAGGTTTTCCCACGTTGGGAGTTCTGGGATGCCCCCTTCAAGGATTCCTTCTGCGGGACAATTGAGACCTGTTGGGCAGCTCCAACACATCCCATATGGAATGACTCCAGAGCATCGTTCGAGGATGTATGCCAGGGAATCCCGCCTCGCATTCCAAATGTCTACTAGCAACAAGACAGTTGAGATCGGATGGCTCTGCGGGAGCAACCGGGATGGCTGAGTTGAAATGGACTTTTCTGAGCATGGGGCCTAATGTGTGTTTGTGTCCATGAGGACCTTGGTATGGAGCGGTGGCACCGGGACTCTGAATTATTCTCCTAAGATTTTGACATAGGTCCCAAGCACAAGTTTCCTCGTGGAGACGAGATGTTTTCTGATGGGTGCCTCAGGAAACCCCCTCTGCTGGTAGAGGAATCCATGCTTTTGAGGAGACATGCCTGTAAACCAAAGCCATGGATCCGATTATGGCCTAGGTTCCTGTCTGGTACCATCTCCTTCTCTGTGGACATCCATGTATGTTATGAGTGGAGGTAGATGCTCAGCTGGTGTCAGACCGCCCTTGTTTGTCCACAGAGACCTAGTATAGGGATGGCCTCGGGGACTTTGGAGGGTTCTCCTTATTTGTACAATTTAGGACAATGGAATGGGCAGAATTACCATGCATGGGGTAGGAACAGTCCTAATGTGTGGCTCCAGGGGCCCCAGCCTGGAGGGTGTGTGGCCCAGGACTTTGAGGACAGAAGTCTGAAAACACAAACTCAGCTTAGGTTTGGGGACGTAGGTGTGGCAGTCCCAATCTACAAACCATGAGAAGAACTCTTCAGGATATGAAGAAAGAGCGAGTCTGAGGCGCTTGCTCAGGCTTTGGTCTCTGGATTTTGTGTCAACGATGGCCGTGGAATTTGGTGAAGCTCATGGGACATGGACGAACCTTCCTCTCTGTGGATTTGGCCCAGTCCCAATTGTTTTTCGTCAATCTGTGGGATGGGAGGTCTCCTTTCAGGTTTGTTACCTCAGGTGTCCCAACCAAAGAGGAATTCCAAAGCAGAGCCCTGGGGAAGAGTGAAGGGACAACCCAAACTATGGTTAAAATTTGGGGCCTAGGGGCATGGCAGGCCCCATATGCTGTCTCTTCATCCAGCCACTGAGAGGCCTTACTTGAGGACTGGGCTCAGGCTGAGGGTCACAATGTGTGTTTGTGACCAATGTGGCTCGGGAGCATGGGCGGGGCCTCATGGGCCACACTGGTTTCAACTTCACTGAACTTTGGACAACATGCCAATCACAAGGTCTCTTGCCATGGGGAAGGAGTTCTGATTTCTGCATCATTTACAACCCTGGGCAGTGGTTGGAGATAAGGTCTAGGTTCGGAATCCTGAAAATCGCAGTTTGGAAGAGATGATGACCTAAGGCCATGGTGGGTCTGATGTGCTCAGTGTGCGGTCAGCTGCCTGGTTGTAGGTCAGGAGGTTCGTGCTCAGGTTGTGTCAGACAGTGCATTAATGCCCAGATTAGACTATGTAATTTGGGTACAGTCGAGTGCCGTGTAGGTTGATCCTCATTTGAGGTGACTGGGCAGCTCATTAGGCAAGATATTTTTTCTCGAGGGCAGGCAGAGTGTTGCATTGTGGGTCCGGATTTGCCAAACTTGAGGGCTTCTGGGCCAGTAGTGTGAGGACAATGTCTGAGACCACAAGCTAGACTTGGGCTTCAGGCCGAGGGCAAGGCAGGTACCCCTTGCACATCTGAACCAATATCTCATGCATCTGAAGTCACGGCGAGGATCAGACGTTGGCTCAGGTTGTAGTTTCTGTGCATGACTGAAGGTTGAGCCGGACAGGCCCTTAGGCCCTAATCTCAACTCTTGCTTTGTTTTCCAGGTGTCACTCCTCAGAGGCTTTGGTTCGAAGAACAGGATATGGGGCTTTCCTGAGGCACTGAACAGAACTTCTCTCGTCTCCACATGGGAAGCTTCCTTGTTGGAGCCGTGTCAAACACCTCAGGTTGGAGAATCCTGCAGAGTCCCTGAGCCACCTCCACATTCCAAGGTCTCCCAGGCCACCAAGCCACAGTAGGACTCATCTTCAGGAGAGTCCATTTCAACTCTCCCCTCTGGGTAGCTCACCCAGGAGCCCACAGATTGAGCCTGCCTTGTCCTGACTAAAGAGTGGGAATATGAGGTGGCGTTCCCAGGCATCCATGCTTAGACACCTGCTCTCGAGTCTTTCCGTATGGGGCCTCCTGGAACCATCCAATAGCACTCGACTTTCGTGCAGAAGGAAACCTTGAGGTTTGGAGTAGTTCACAAATCCCATCGTAGGCAAACCTTCCTGGCCTCATGAGGCCCCCACACCATTCAGGAAGAGGCCATGCTGGACAAAAACTCTAGCCTGAGGCACGTCTCAGAGTTGAAATGACCTCAGTGCAGGAGATCTCGATTCAGCCTCTCAGAGTGGGCCTGCCGTGCCATCGGTCCCAAACCTCACGCTAGCTTGTGTTTTCAGACTTCCTTCCTCACACTCCTGGCAAACAAGCCCTCCGGACTAGGAACTCCAGAACCAGAACCCAGCCCAGGGTCTGCCCAAGGGAAGAAAAACGTTTCCCTGTGGGGCTCTCTCCAGAAAACCCAGATGAGGATCAACCTGCTCGGGCCTCGACGGTACCCGAACTGGATAGGCTGCTCTGGGCACTCATGCTCTGTCTGACACAGCCTGAAGCCAGACGTCCAGACAGACAAGGAGACAGCTGGCCGCACACCCAGCACTTCGGACACGCCATGGTCTTATGCCGTCACCTCTTCCTAACCTTGGTTTTCAGATATCTGAACCTAGACATTATATCAATTCTCCACACAGCTGGGTATCGCAAGCACAACACAGAACTCCTCCTTCCCCGTGGCTGTAAAGCTTGCTCTTGGCATGGAGTCACACCTTCAGGGTGGGAGAAACCTTCCTGGTCCCTGATGCCACGCCCAAACTTGAGTGCTGCTTGGGCACAAATTCACACTCTGACCCTCAGCATGAGCCCCATGTCAAAGAAAGGCCTGTCAGGGCCTGGGCCAAGAGACCACATATGGGGCTTGCCAAGCCCCTATGCACCCAATCCTCACCAGTGTTTGAGTTTTCCAGTCGCCCCGCACGTACCTGGGGCTCTGCTCTGGAATCCCTTTCTTGGAGAGACACGTGAGCCAGACAACACTTTTCCACCCTTCCCACAAAATGACCCCAAACTCTTGGGAGCTGGGACAAATCCCCAGAGAGGGATACTCGTCCACAGTCCCTGAGGCCACCCCTCCAATCCACGGCTATCTCGGACACAACATCCAGAGACAAAAGCCTGAAGGAACGCCTCCCACTCGCCCTTGTTTCAGAGGCCCAGGAGCTCCCTCTCGGGCTGTACATACGGCCTGCCATACCCTAGGCGCCACTCATAAGCTGAGTTTGTGTTTTCAGACTTCTGTGCCCTCAGCCTGGACCCACACCACCGCCAGGCTAGGGCCTCTGGAGCCACAGCGAAAGATTGTGCCTGCCCTCTCCAAGGAAATTGTGCCCAATCCATTGACCACAACCCTACAGGTTAGGGAAAAGCTCCAAGGCCCCTGAGGCCATCAATAGTGTAGGCCACCCTGGACTAAGAGGGGCTCTCTGACACCAGCGGAGCAACTATCTCCACTTAGACTCTCAGACAGTGTCCCCAGAGACAGAAGGTTGAAATGGACAGGCCCCCAGGCCCTAATCTGAACCTTAGCTTTGGTTTCCATGTGTCCGTCCTCAGAGGTCTGTTTTCGTAGACCAGCACACGGGGCTTTTCTGAGGCACCAAACCAAACCTCTCTCGTCTCCACATGGGGAGCTTACTTACTGGGGATGTATCAAACCCTTCAGGTAGGAGAGTTCCGCAGGGCCACTGAACAACCAGCACATTCCAAGGTTTCCATGGACCCAAACGCACATTATGACGCATCCTCAGGAGAGGCCATTTCAACTCAGCCCCCTGGTTAGCGTGCCCCAGAGGCAGCAGATCAAACATATCTTGTGGCTAATGGCCAATGGGAATGCGAGGCATGCTGTACAGGGATCCATCCTTCGAACCGTGCTCTCCAGTCCTTCCGTATGGTATGTCCTGGAGCCATGCAACAGGACTCGAATGTCCCACAGAAGGAAACCTGGTGGTTTGGGGCAACCTCCAAACTCAGCGTGGGAAAACTTCCTTGGCCTCATGAGGCCCCCGCTTCATGAAGGTGCCATCATGGACACATACTCCAGCCTCAGCCAACGTCTGATCCTCAGCCTGACTTCAGATGCAGGAGATTTTGATTCAGCCTCTGCCTACTGGGCCTGCTCTGCCCTTGGCTCCAATCCTCACTTTAGCTTGTGTTCCTAGACTTCCGTCCTCACACTCCTGGCCCACAAACCCTCCCTTCTGGGAATTCTGGGGCCACAATGAAGCACTCCGCCTGCCTCCCAGGAGAAAAACTTTGTCTATGGTGCTGCCCAGAAACCCCAAATGAGGATCAAACTGCTTGGCCCTCGGCAACACCCCAATTGCATAGGCTACCTTAAACACTGATGCTCTGTCGCAAATAGCCTGAGCCCAGACCTTCCAACAGACACCGACACAGCTGGCTGCACACCCAGCACATTGGACCCGCCACTGCTTTAGGCCACCATCCATTCCCAACCTGGGTTTTCAGTCATCAGAACCTAGACCTTATCTCCAATCCCTGCACAGGGGGGAACCTGATGCACAAGTCAGAACCCCTCCTTCCCCATGGCAAGAAACCTTGCTGCTGGCAGTGAGTCAAACCTTCAGTGTAGGAAAAAACGGCATGGCCCATGAGGCCACGCCCATGTGTGAGGGCCGCCTTGGGCACAAACACACATTGTGACCCTCAGCGTGAGTACCTTATTCAAGTAACGCCTCTCAGTGATTGGACCAAGTGCCCGCATATGTGGCTTGCCATGCCCATAGGCACGCAGGACTAACTAGATGGTGTGTATTCCAGTTGAGGGAACCCACTGCTGTGCTCTAGAGTCCCTCTCCTGGGGGGTCCCCTGTGGCAGAAAACAGTACTCTTCCCTTCCCACAGAATGAACACAAACACTTGGGAGCTTGGACAATCCCCCGAGAGGAAGGCTCTTCCTCGGCCCCTGAAGCAACCCCTTCCCTGAACGGCCACTGTGAACGCAACACCCAGAGACAAAAGCCTGAGCGACTGCCTCCCACTTGCCCTCCTTTGATATCCAGAGGATCTCCCCTCTCGGACTGGAGATCAGGCCTGCCATTACCTTGGCCCCGACCTGAGCCAAGTTTGCTTTTTCAGACATCTGTCCCCACAGCCCTGGCAAACACAGCCTCTAGGCTGGGTCCTCTGGAGCCATACCACAGGACCATGCCTGCTCTCTCCTGGGAAACTCTGTCCATTCCTTTGGCCACACACCTCCAGAATATGAGAAACCTCAAGGCCCCCGAGGACATACCATTACCGGGAGCCTCCCTGCACACACAGGGGCCTTCGGACACAAGCTGAGCTGCTACATCCATGAAGGCATGCACACAGATGTCAACAGAGATAGAAGGTTGAGCCCGACAGGCCCTTAGGCCCTAATCTCAACTCTTGCTTTGTTTTCCAGGTGTCACTCCTCAGAGGCTTTGGTTCGAAGAACAGGATATGGGGCTTTCCTGAGGCACTGAACAGAACTTCTCTCGTCTCCACATGGGAAGCTTCCTTGTTGGAGCCGTGTCAAACACATCAGGTTGGAGAATCCTGCAGAGTCCCTGAGCCACCTCCACATTCCAAGGTCTCCCAGGCCACCAAGCCACAGTAGGACTCATCTTCAGGAGAGTCCATTTCAACTCTCCCCTCTGGGTAGCTCACCCAGGAGCCTGCAGATTGAGCCTGCCTTGTCCTGATTAAAGAGTGGGAATATGAGGTTGCGTTCCCAGGCATCCATGCTTAGACACCTGCTCTCGAGTCTTTCCGTATGGGGCCTCCTGGAACCATCCAATAGCACTCGACTTTCGTGCAGAAGGAAACCTTGAGGTTTGGAGTAGTTCACAAATCCCATCGTAGGCAAACCTTCCTGGCCTCATAAGGCCCCCACACCATTCAGGAAGAGGCCATGCTGGACAAAAACTCTAGCCTGAGGCACGTCTCAGAGTTGAAATGACCTCAGTGCAGGAGATCTCGATTCAGCCTCTCAGAGTGGGCCTGCCGTGCCATCGGTCCCAAACCTCACGCTAGCTTGTGTTTTCAGACTTCCTTCCTCACACTCCTGGCAAACAAGCCCTCCGGACTAGGAACTCCAGAACCACAACCCAGCCCAGGGTCTGCCCAAGGGAAGAAAAACGTTTCCCTGTGGGGCTCTCTCCAGAAAACCCAGATGAGGATCAACCTGCTCGGGCCTCGACGGTACCCGAACTGGATAGGCTGCTCTGGGCACTCATGCTCTGTCTGACACAGCCTGAAGCCAGACGTCCAGACAGACAAGGAGACAGCTGGCCGCACACCCAGCACTTCGGACACGCCATGGTCTTATGCCGTCACCTCTTCCTAACCTTGGTTTTCAGATATCTGAACCTAGACATTATATCAATTCTCCACACAGCTGGGTATCGCAAGCACAACACAGAACTCCTCCTTCCCCGTGGCTGTAAAGCTCTCTCTTGGCATGGAGTCACACCTTCAGGGTGGGAGAAACCTTCCTGGTCCCTGATGCCACGCCCAAACTTGAGTGCTGCTTGGGCACAAATTCACACTCTGACCCTCAGCATGAGCCCCATGTCAAAGAAAGTCCTGTCAGGGCCTGGGCCAAGAGCCCGCATATGGGGCTTGCCAAGCCCCTATGCACCCAATCCTCACCAGTGTTTGAGATTTCCAGTCGCCCCGCCCGTACCTGGGGCTCTGCTCTGGAATCCCTTTCTTGGAGAGACACGTGAGCCAGACAACACTTTTCCACCCTTCCCAAAAAATGACCCCAAACTCTTGGGAGCTGGGAGAAATCCCCAGAGAGGGATACTCGTCCACAGTCCCTGAGGCCACCCCTCCAATCCACGGCTATCTCGGACACAACATCCAGAGACAAAAGCCTGAAGGAACGCCTCCCACTCGCCCTTGTTTCAGAGGCCCAGGAGCTCCCTCTCGCGCTGTACATCCGGCCTGCCATACCCTAGGCGCCACTCATAAGCTGAGTTTGTGTTTTCAGACTTCTGTGCCCTCAGCCTGGACCCACACAACCGCCAGGCTAGGGCCTCTGGAGCCACAGCGAAAGATTGTGCCTGCCCTCTCCAAGGAAATTGTGCCCAATCCATTGACCACCACCCTACAGGTTAGGGAAAAGCTCCAAGGCCCCTGAGGCCATCAATAGTGTAGGCCACCCTGGACTAAGAGGGGCTCTCTGACACCAGCGGAGCAACTATCTCCACTTAGACTCTCAGACAGTGTCCCCAGAGACAGAAGGTTGAAATGGACAGGCCCCCAGGCCCTTATCTGAACCTTAGCTTTGGTTTCCATGTGTCCGTCCTCAGAGGTCTGTTTTCGTAGACCAGCACACGGGGCTTTTCTGAGGCACCAAACCAAACCTCTCTCGCCTCCACATGGGGAGCTTACTTACTGGGGATGTATCAAACCCTTCAGGTAGGAGAGTTCCGCAGGGCCACTGAACAACCAGCACATTCCAAGGTTTCCATGGACCCAAACGCACATTATGACGCATCCTCAGGAGAGGCCATTTCAACTCAGCCCCCTGGTTAGCGTGCCCCAGAGGCAGCAGATCAAACATATCTTGTGGCTAATGGCCAATGGGAATGCGAGGCATGCTGTACAGGGATCCATCCTTCGAACCGTGCTCTCCAGTCCTTCCGTATGGTATGTCCTGGAGCCATGCAACAGGACTCGAATGTCCCACAGAAGGAAACCTGGTGGTTTGGGGCAACCTCCAAACTCAGCGTGGGAAAACTTCCTTGGCCTCATGAGGCCCCCGCTTCATGAAGGTGCCATCATGGACACATACTCCAGCCTCAGCCAACGTCTGATCCTCAGCCTGACTTCAGATGCAGGAGATTTTGATTCAGCCTCTGCCTAGTGGGCCTGCTCTGCCCTTGGCTCCAATCCTCACTTTAGCTTTTGTTCCTAGACTTCCGTCCTCACACTCCTGGCCCACAAACCCTCCGTACTGGGAATTCTGGGGCCACAATGAAGCACTCCGCCTGCCTCCCTGGAGAAAAACTTTGTCTATGGTGCTGCCCAGAAATCCCAAATGAGGATCAAACTGCTTGGCCCTCGGCAACACCCCAATTGCATAGGCTACCTTAAACACTGATGCTCTGTCGCAAATAGCCTGAGCCCAGACCTTCCAACAGACACCGACACAGCTGGCTGCACACCCAGCACATTGGACCCGCCACTGCCTTAGGCCACCATCCATTCCCAACCTGGGTTTTCAGTCATCAGAACCTAGACCTTATCTCCAATCCCTGCACAGGGGGGAACCTGATGCACAAGTCAGAACCCCTCCTTCCCCATGGCAAGAAACCTTGCTGCTGGCAGTGAGTCAAACCTTCAGTGTAGGAGAAAACGGCATGGCCCATGAGGCCACGCCCATGTGTGAGGGCCGCCTTGGGCACAAACACACATTGTGACCCTCAGCGTGAGTACCTTATTCAAGTAACGCCTCTCAGTGATTGGACCAAGAGCCCGCATATGTGGCTTGCCATGCCCATAGGCACGCAGGACTAACTAGATGGTGTGTATTCCAGTTGAGGGAACCCACTGCTGTGCTCTAGAGTCCCTCTCCTGGGGGGTCCCCTGTGGCAGAAAACAGTACTCTTCCCTTCCCACAGAATGAACCCAAACACTTGGGAGCTTGGACAATCCCCCGAGAGGAAGGCTCTTCCTCGGCCCCTGAAGCAACCCCTACCCTGAACGGCCACTGTGAACGCAACACCCAGAGACAAAAGCCTGAGCGACTGCCTCCCACTTGCCCTCCTTTGATATCCAGAGGATCTCCCCTCTCGGACTGGAGATCAGGCCTGCCATTACCTTGGCCCCTACCTGAGCCAAGTTTGCTTTTTCAGACATCTGTCCCCACAGCCCTGGCAAACACAGCCTCTAGGCTGGGTCCTCTGGAGCCATACCACAGGACCATGCCTGCTCTCTCCTGGGAAACTCTGTCCATTCCTTTGGCCACACACCTCCAGAATATGAGAAACCTCAAGGCCCCCGAGGACATACCATTACCGGGAGCCTCCCTGCACACACAGGGGCCTTCGGACACAAGCTGAGCTGCTACCTCCATGAAGGCTTGCACACAGATGTCAACAGAGATAGAAGGTTGAGCCGGACAGGCCCTTAGGCCCTAATCTCAACTCTTGCTTTGTTTTCCAGGTGTCACTCCTCAGAGGCTTTGGTTCGAAGAACAGGATATGGGGCTTTCCTGAGGCACTGAACAGAACTTCTCTCGTCTCCACATGGGAAGCTTCCTTGTTGGAGCCGTGTCAAACACCTCAGGTTGGAGAATCCTGCAGAGTCCCTGAGCCACCTCCACATTCCAAGGTCTCCCAGGCCACCAAGCCACAGTAGGACTCATCTTCAGGAGAGTCCATTTCAACTCTCCCCTCTGGGTAGCTCACCCAGGAGCCCGCAGATTGAGCCTGCCTTGTCCTGACTAAAGAGTGGGAATATGAGGTGGCGTTCCCAGGCATCCATGCTTAGACACCTGCTCTCGAGTCTTTCCGTATGGGGCCTCCTGGAACCATCCAATAGCACTCGACTTTCGTGCAGAAGGAAACCTTGAGGTTTGGAGTAGTTCACAAATCCCATCGTAGGCAAACCTTCCTGGCCTCATGAGGCCCCCACACCATTCAGGAAGAGGCCATGCTGGACAAAAACTCTAGCCTGAGGCACGTCTCAGAGTTGAAATGACCTCAGTGCAGGAGATCTCGATTCAGCCTCTCAGAGTGGGCCTGCCGTGCCATCGGTCACAAACCTCACGCTAGCTTGTGTTTTCAGACTTCCTTCCTCACACTCCTGGCAAACAAGCCCTCCGGACTAGGAACTCCAGAACCACAACCCAGCCCAGGGTCTGCCCAAGGGAAGAAAAACGTTTCCCTGTGAGGCTCTCTCCAGAAAACCCAGATGAGGATCAACCTGCTCGGGCCTCGACGGTACCCGAACTGGATAGGCTGCTCTGGGCACTCATGCTCTGTCTGACACAGCCTGAAGCCAGACGTCCAGACAGACAAGGAGACAGCTGGCCGCACACCCAGCACTTCGGACACGCCATGGTCTTATGCCGTCACCTCTTCCTAACATTGGTTTTCAGATATCTGAACCTAGACATTATATCAATTCTCCACAAAGCTGGGTATCGCAAGCACAACACAGAACTCCTCCTTCCCCGTGGCTGTAAAGCTTGCTCTTGGCATGGAGTCACACCTTCAGGGTGGGAGAAACCTTCCTGGTCCCTGATGCCACGCCCAAACTTGAGTGCTGCTTGGGCACAAATTCACACTCTGACCCTCAGCATGAGCCCCATGTCAAAGAAAGGCCTGTCAGGGCCTGGGCCAAGAGCCCGCATATGGGGCTTGCCAAGCCCCTATGCACCCAATCCTCACCAGTGTTTGAGATTTCCAGAAGCCCCGCTCCTACCTGGGGCTCTGCTCTGGAATCCCTTTCTTGGAGTGACACGTGAGCCAGACAACACTTTTCCACCCTTCCCACAAAATGACCCCAAACTCTTGGGAGCTGGGACAAATCCCCAGAGAGGGATACTCGTCCACAGTCCCTGAGGCCACCCCTCCAATCCACGGCTATCTCGGACACAACATCCAGAGACAAAAGCCTGAAGAAACGCCTCCCACTCGCCCTTGTTTCAGAGGCCCAGGAGCTCCCTCTCGGGCTGTATATCCGGCCTGCCATACCCTAGGCGCCACTCATAAGCTGAGTTTGTGTTTTCAGACTTCTGTGCCCTCAGCCTGGACCCACACAACCGTCAGGCTAGGGCCTCTGGAGCCACAGCGAAAGATTGTGCCTGCCCTCTCCAAGGAAATTGTGCCCAATCCATTGACCACAACCCTACAGGTTAGGGAAAAGCTCCAAGGCCCCTGAGGCCATCAATAGTGTAGGCCACCCTGGACTAAGAGGGGCTCTCTGACACCAGCGGAGCAACTATCTCCCCAGAGACAGAAGGTTGAAATGGACAGGCCCCCAGGCCCTAATCTGAACCTTAGCTTTGGTTTCCATGTGTCCGTCCTCAGAGGTCTGTTTTCGTAGACCAGCACACGGGGCTTTTCTGAGGCACCAAACCAAACCTCTCTCGTCTCCACATGGGGAGCTTACTTACTGGGGATGTATCAAACCCTTCAGGTAGGAGAGTTCCGCAGGGCCACTGAACAACCAGCACATTCCAAGGTTTCCATGGACCCAAACGCACATTATGACGCATCCTCAGGAGAGGCCATTTCAACTCAGCCCCCTGGTTAGCGTGCCCCAGAGGCAGCAGATCAAACATATCTTGTGGCTAATGGCCAATGGGAATGCGAGGCATGCTGTACAGGGATCCATCCTTCGAACCGTGCTCTCCAGTCCTTCCGTATGGTATGTCCTGGAGCCATGCAACAGGACTCGAATGTCCCACAGAAGGAAACCTGGTGGTTTGGGGCAACCTCCAAACTCAGCGTGGGAAAACTTCCTTGGCCTCATGAGGCCCCCGCTTCATGAAGGTGCCATCATGGACACATACTCCAGCCTCAGCCAACGTCTGATCCTCAGCCTGACTTCAGATGCAGGAGATTTTGATTCAGCCTCTGCCTAGTGGGCCTGCTCTGCCCTTGGCTCCAATCCTCACTTTAGCTTGTGTTCCTAGACTTCCGTCCTCACACTCCTGGCCCACAAACCCTCCCTACTGGGAATTCTGGGGCCACAATGAAGCACTCCGCCTGCCTCCCAGGAGAAAAACTTTGTCTATGGTGCTGCCCAGAAACCCCAAATGAGGATCAAACTGCTTGGCCCTCGGCAACACCCCAATTGCATAGGCTACCTTAAACACTGATGCTCTGTCGCAAATAGCCTGAGCCCAGACCTTCCAACAGACACCGACACAGCTGGCTGCACACCCAGCACATTGGACCCGCCACTGCCTTAGGCCACCATCCATTCCCAACCTGGGTTTTCAGTCATCAGAACCTAGACCTTATCTCCAATCCCTGCACAGGGGGGAACCTGATGCACAAGTCAGAACCCCTCCTTCCCCATGGCAAGAAACCTTGCTGCTGGCAGTGAGTCAAACCTTCAGTGTAGGAGAAAACGGCATGGCCCATGAGGCCACGCCCATGTGTGAGGGCCGCCTTGGGCACAAACACACATTGTGACCCTCAGCGTGAGTACCTTATTCAAGTAACGCCTCTCAGTGATTGGACCAAGAGCCCGCATATGTGGCTTGCCATGCCCATAGGCACGCAGGACTAACTAGATGGTGTGTATTCCAGTTGAGGGAACCCACTGCTGTGCTCTAGAGTCCCTCTCCTGGGGGGTGCCCTGTGGCAGAAAACAGTACTCTTCCCTTCCCACAGAATGAACCCAAACACTTGGGAGCTTGGACAATCCCCCGAGAGGAAGGCTCTTCCTCGGCCCCTGAAGCAACCCCTTCCCTGAACGGCCACTGTGAACGCAACACCCAGAGACAAAAGCCTGAGCGACTGCCTCCCACTTGCCCTCCTTTGATATCCAGAGGATCTCCCCTCTCGGACTGGAGATCAGGCCTGCCATTACCTTGGCCCCTACCTGAGCCAAGTTTGCTTTTTCAGACATCTGTCCCCACAGCCCTGGCAAACACAGACTCTAGGCTGGGTCCTCTGGAGCCATACCACAGGACCATGCCTGCTCTCTCCTGGGAAACTCTGTCCATTCCTTTGGCCACACACCTCCAGAATATGAGAAACCTCAAGGCCCCCAAGGACATACCATTACCGGGAGCCTCCCTGCACACACAGGGGCCTTCGGACACAAGCTGAGCTGCTACCTCCATGAAGGCATGCACACAGATGTCAACAGAGATAGAAGGTTGAGCCGGACAGGCCCTTAGGCCCTAATCTCAACTCTTGCTTTGTTTTCCAGGTGTCACTCCTCAGAGGCTTTGGTTCGAAGAACAGGATATGGGGCTTTCCTGAGTCACTGAACAGAACTTCTCTCGTCTCCACATGGGAAGCTTCCTTGTTGGAGACTTGTCAAACACCTCAGGTTGGAGAATCCTGCAGAGTCCCTGAGCCACCTCCACATTCCAAGGTCTCCCAGGCCACCAAGCCACAGTAGGACTCATCTTCAGGAGAGTCCATTTCAACTCTACCCTCTGGGTAGCTCACCCAGGAGCCTGCAGATTGAGCCTGCCTTGTCCTGACTAAAGAGTGGGAATATGAGGTGGCGTTCCCAGGCATCCATGCTTAGACACCTGCTCTCGAGTCTTTCCGTATGGGGCCTCCTGGAACCATGCAATAGCACTCGACTTTCGTGCAGAAGGAAACCTTGAGGTTTGGAGTAGTTCACAAATCCCATCGTAGGCAAACCTTCCTGGCCTCATGAGGCCCCCACACCATTCAGGAAGAGGCCATGCTGGACAAAAACTCTAGCCTGAGGCACGTCTCAGAGTTGAAATGACCTCAGTGCAGGAGATCTGGATTCAGCCTCTCAGAGTGGGCCTGCCGTGCCATCGGTCCCAAACCTCACGCTAGCTTGTGTTTCAAGACTTCCTTCCTCACACTCCTGGCAAACAAGCCCTCCGGACTAGGAACTCCAGAACCACAACCCAGCCCAGGGTCTGTCCAAGGGAAGAAAAACGTTTCCCTGTGAGGCTCTCTCCAGAAAACCCAGATGAGGATCAACCTGCTCGGGCCTCGACGGTACCCGAACTGGATAGGCTGCTCTGGGCACTCATGCTCTGTCTGACACAGCCTGAAGACAGACGTCCAGACAGACAAGGAGACAGCTGGCCGCACACCCAGCACTTCGGACACGCCATGGTCTTATGCCGTCACCTCTTCCTAACCTTGGTTTTCAGATATCTGAACCTAGTCATTATATCAATTCTCCACACAGCTGGGTATCGCAAGCACAACACAGAACTCCTCCTTCCCCGTGGCTGTAAAGCTTGCTCTTGGCATGGAATCACACCTTCAGGGTGGGAGAAACCTTCCTGGTCCCTGATGCCACGCCCAAACTTGAGTGCTGCTTGGGCACAAATTCACACTCTGACCCTCAGCATGAGCCCCATGTCAAAGAAAGTCCTGTCAGGGCCTGGGCCAAGAGCCCGCATATGGGGCTTGCCAAGCCCCTATGCACCCAATCCTCACCAGTGTTTGAGATTTCCAGTCGCCCCGCCCGTACCTGGGGCTCTGCTCTGGAATCCCTTTCTTGGAGAGACACGTGAGCCAGACAACACTTTTCCACCCTTCCCACAAAATGACCCCAAACTCTTGGGAGCTGGGACAAATCCCCAGAGAGGAATACTTGTCCACAGTCGCTGAGGCCACCCCTCCAATCCACGGCTATCTCGGACACAACATCCAGAGACAAAAGCCTGAAGGAACGCCTCCCACTCGCCCTTGTTTCAGAGGCCCAGGAGCTCCCTCTCGGGCTGTACATCCGGCCTGCCATACCCTAGGCGCCACTCATAAGCTGAGTTTGTGTTTTCAGACTTCTGTGCCCTCAGCCTGGACCCACACAACCACCAGGCTAGGGCCTCTGGAGCCACAGCGAAAGATTGTGCCTGCCCTCTCCAAGGAAATTGTGCCCAATCCATTGACCACCACCCTACAGGTTAGGGAAAAGCTCCAAGGCCCCTGAGGCCATCAATAGTGTAGGCCACCCTGGACTAAGAGGGGCTCTCTGACACCAGCGGAGCAACTATCTCCACTTAGACTCTCAGACAGTGTCCCCAGAGACAGAAGGTTGAAATGGACAGGCCCCCAGGCCCTAATCTGAACCTTAGCTTTGGTTTCCATGTGTCCGTCCTCAGAGGTCTGTTTTCGTAGACCAGCACACGGGGCTTTTCTGAGGCACCAAACCAAACCTCTCTCGCCTCCACATGGGGAGCTTACTTACTGGGGATGTATCAAACCCTTCAGGTAGGAGAGTTCCGCAGGGCCACTGAACAACCAGCACATTCCAAGGTTTCCATGGACCCAAACGCACATTATGACGCATCCTCAGGAGAGGCCATTTCAACTCAGCCCCCTGGTTAGCGTGCCCCAGAGGCAGCAGATCAAACATATCTTGTGGCTAATGGCCAATGGGAATGCGAGGCATGCTGTACAGGGATCCATCCTTTGAACCGTGCTCTCCAGTCCTTCCGTATGGTATGTCCTGGAGCCATGCAACAGGACTCGAATGTCCCACAGAAGGAAACCTGGTGGTTTGGGGCAACCCCCAAACTCAGCGTGGGAAAACTTCCTTGGCCTCATGAGGCCCCCGCTTCATGAAGGTGCCATCATGGACACATACTCCAGCCTCAGCCAACGTCTGATCCTCAGCCTGACTTCAGATGCAGGAGATTTTGATTCAGCCTCTGCCTAGTGGGCCTGCTCTGCCCTTGGCTCCAATCCTCACTTTAGCTTGTGTTCCTAGACTTTCGTCCTCACACTCCTGGCCCACAAACCATCCCTACTGGGAATTCTGGGGCCACAATGAAGCACTCCGCCTGCCTCCCAGGAGAAAAACTTTGTCTATGGTGCTGCCCAGAAACCCCAAATGAGGATCAAACTGCTTGGCCCTCGGCAACACCCCAATTGCATAGGCTACCTTAAACACTGATGCTCTGTCGCAAATAGCCTGAGCCCAGACCTTCCAAAAGACACCGACACAGCTGGCTGTACACCCAGCACATTGGACCCGCCACTGCCTTAGGCCACCATCCATTCCCAACCTGGGTTTTCAGTCATCAGAACCTAGACCTTATCTCCAATCCCTGCACAGGGGGGAACCTGATGCACAAGTCAGAACCCCTCCTTCCCCATGGCAAGAAACCTTGCTGCTGGCAGTGAGTCAAACCTTCAGCGTAGGAGAAAACGGCATGGCCCATGAGGCCACGCCCATGTGTGAGGGCCGCCTTGGGCACAAACACACATTGTGACCCTCAGCGTGAGTACCTTATTCAAGTAACGCCTCTCAGTGATTGGACCAAGAGCCCGCATATGTGGCTTGCCATGCCCATAGGCACGCAGGACTAACTAGATGGTGTGTATTCCAGTTGAGGGAACCCACTGCTGTGCTCTAGAGTCCCTCTCCTGGGGGGTCCCCTGTGGCAGAAAACAGTACTCTTCCCTTCCCACAGAATGAACCCAAACACTTGGGAGCTTGGACAATCCCCCGAGAGGAAGGCTCTTCCTCGGCCCCTGAAGCAACCCCTACCCTGAATGGCCACTGTGAACGCAACACCCAGAGACAAAAGCCTGAGCGACTGCCTCCCACTTGCCCTCCTTTGATATCCAGAGGATCTCCCCTCTCGGACTGGAGATCAGGCCTGCCATTACCTTGGCCCCTACCTGAGCCAAGTTTGCTTTTTCAGACATCTGTCCCCACAGCCCTGGCAAACACAGCCTCTAGGCTGGGTCCTCTGGAGCCATACCACAGGACCATGCCTGCTCTCTCCTGGGAAACTCTGTCCATTCCTTTGGCCACACACCTCCAGAATATGAGAAACCTCAAGGCCCCCGAGGACATACCATTACCGGGAGCCTCCCTGCACACACAGGGGCCTTCGGACACAAGCGGAGCTGCTACCTCCATGAAGGCATGCACACAGATGTCAACAGAGATAGAAGGTTGAGCCGGACAGGCCCTTAGGCCCTAATCTCAACTCTTGCTTTGTTTTCCAGGTGTCACTCCTCAGAGGCTTTGGTTCGAAGAACACGATATGGGGCTTTCCTGAGGCACTGAACAGAACTTCTCTCGTCTCCACATGGGAAGCTTCCTTGTTGGAGCCGTGTCAAACACCTCAGGTTGGAGAATCCTGCAGAGTCCCTGAGCCACCTCCACATTCCAAGGTCTCCCAGGCCACCAAGCCACTGTAGGACTCATCTTCAGGAGAGTCCATTTCAACTCTCTCCTCTGGATAGCTCACCCAGGAGCCCGCAGATTGAGCCTGCCTTGTCCTGACTAAAGAGTGGGAATATGAGGTGGCGTTCCCAGGCATCCATGCTTAGACCCCTGCTCTCGAGTCTTTCCGTATGGGGCCTCCTGGAACCATCCAATAGCACTTGACTTTCGTGCAGAAGGAAACCTTGAGGTTTGGAGTAGTTCACAAATCCCATCGTAGGCAAACCTTCCTGGCCTCATGAGGCCCCCACACCATTCAGGAAGAGGCCATGCTGGACAAAAACTCTAGCCTGAGGCACGTCTCAGAGTTGAAATGACCTCAGTGCAGGAGATCTCGATTCAGCCTCTCAGAGTGGGCCTGCCGTGCCATCGGTTCCAAACCTCACGCTAGCTTGTGTTTTCAGACTTCCTTCCTCACACTCCTGGCAAACAAGCCCTCCGGACTAGGAACTCCAGAACCACAACCCAGCCCAGGGTCTGCCCAAGGGAAGAAAAACGTTTCCCTGTGGGGCTCTCTCCAGAAAACCCAGATGAGGATCAACCTGCTCGGGCCTCGACGGTACCCGAACTGGATAGGCTGCTCTGGGCACTCATGCTCTGTCTGACACAGCCTGAAGCCAGACGTCCAGACAGACAAGGAGACAGCTGGCCGCACACCCAGCACTTCGGACACGCCATGGTCTTATGCCGTCACCTCTTCCTAACCTTGGTTTTCAGATATCTGAACCTAGACATTATATCAATTCTCCACACAGCTGGGTATCGCAAGCACAACACAGAACTCCTCCTTCCCCGTGGCTGTAAAGCTTGCTCTTGGCATGGAGTCACACCTTCAGGGTGGGAGAAACCTTCCTGGTCCCTGATGCCACGCCCAAACTTGAGTGCTGCTTGGGCACAAATTCACACTCTGACCCTCAGCATGAGCCCCATGTCAAAGAAAGGCCTGTCAGGGCCTGGGCCAAGAGCCCGCATATGGGGCTTGCCAAGCCCCTATGCACCCAATCCTCACCAGTGTTTGAGATTTCCAGTCGCCCCGCCCGTACCTGGGGCTCTGCTCTGGAATCCCTTTCTTGGAGTGACACGTGAGCCAGACAACACTTTTCCACCCTTCCCACATAATGACCCCAAACTCTTGGGAGCTGGGACAAATCCCCAGAGAGGGATACTCGTCCACAGTCCCTGAGGCCACCCCTCCAATCCACGGCTATCTCGGACACAACATCCAGAGACAAAAGCCTGAAGGAACGCCTCCCACTCGCCCTTGTTTCAGAGGCCCAGGAGCTCCCTCTCGGGCTGTACATCCGGCCTGCCATACCCTAGGCGCCACTCATAAGCTGAGTTTGTGTTTTCAGACTTCTGTGCCCTCAGCCTGGACCCACACAACCGTCAGGCTAGGGCCTCTGGAGCCACAGCGAAAGATTGTGCCTGCCCTCTCCAAGGAAATTGTGCCCAATCCATTGACCACAACCCTACAGGTTAGGGAAAAGCTCCAAGGCCCCTGAGGCCATCAATAGTGTAGGCCACCCTGGACTAAGAGGGGCTCTCTGACACCAGCGGAGCAACTATCTCCACTTAGACTCTCAGACAGTGTCCCCAGAGACAGAAGGTTGAAATGGACAGGCCCCCAGGCCCTTATCTGAACCTTAGCTTTGGTTTCCATGTGTCCGTCCTCAGAGGTCTGTTTTCGTAGACCAGCACACGGGGCTTTTCTGAGGCTCCAAACCAAACCTCTCTCGTCTCCACATGGGGAGCTTACTTACTGGGGATGTATCAAACCCTTCAGGTAGGAGAGTTCCGCAGGGCCACTGAACAACCAGCACATTCCAAGGTTTCCATGGACCCAAACGCACATTATGACGCATCCTCAGGAGAGGCCATTTCAACTCAGCCCCCTGGTTAGCGTGCCCCAGAGGCAGCAGATCAAACATATCTTGTGGCTAATGGCCAATGGGAATGCGAGGCATGCTGTACAGGGATCCATCCTTCGAACCGTGCTCTCCAGTCCTTCCGTATGGTATGTCCTGGAGCCATGCAACAGGACTCGAATGTCCCACAGAAGGAAACCTGGTGGTTTGGGGCAACCTCCAAACTCAGCGTGGGAAAACTTCCTTGGCCTCATGAGGCCCCCGCTTCATGAAGGTGCCATCATGGACACATACTCCAGCCTCAGCCAACGTCTGATCCTCAGCCTGACTTCAGATGCAGGAGATTTTGATTCAGCCTCTGCCTAGTGGGCCTGCTCTGCCCTTGGCTCCAATCCTCACTTTAGCTTGTGTTCCTTGACTTCCGTCCTCACACTCCTGGCCCACAAACCCTCCCTACTGGGAATTCTGGGGCCACAATGAAGCACTCCGCCTGCCTCCCAGGAGAAAAACTTTGTCTATGGTGCTGCCCAGAAACCCCAAATGAGGATCAAACTGCTTGGCCCTCGGCAACACCCCAATTGCATAGGCTACCTTAAACACTGATGCTCTGTCGCAAATAGCCTGAGCCCAGACCTTCCAAAAGACACCGACACAGCTGGCTGCACACCCAGCACATTGGACCCGCCACTGCCTTAGGCCACCATCCATTCCCAACCTGGGTTTTCAGTCATCAGAACCTAGACCTTATCTCCAATCCCTGCACAGGGGGGAACCTGATGCACAAGTCAGAACCCCTCCTTCCCCATGGCAAGAAACCTTGCTGCTGGCAGTGCGTCAAACCTTCAGCGTAGGAGAAAACGGCATGGCCCATGAGGCCACGCCCATGTGTGAGGGCCGCCTTGGGCACAAACACACATTGTGACCCTCAGCGTGAGTACCTTATTCAAGTAACGCCTCTCAGTGATTGGACCAAGAGCCCGCATATGTGGCTTGCCATGCCCATAGGCACGCAGGACTAACTAGATGGTGTGTATTCCAGTTGAGGGAACCCACTGCTGTGCTCTAGAGTCCCTCTCCTGGGGGGTCCCCTGTGGCAGAAAACAGTACTCTTCCCTTCCCACAGAATGAACCCAAACACTTGGGAGCTTGGACAATCCCCCGAGAGGAAGGCTCTTCCTCGGCCCCTGAAGCAACCCCTACCCTGAACGGCCACTGTGAACGCAACACCCAGAGACAAAAGCCTGAGCGACTGCCTCCCACTTGCCCTCCTTTGATATCCAGAGGATCTCCCCTCTCGGACTGGAGATCAGGCCTGCCATTACCTTGGCCCCTACCTGAGCCAAGTTTGCTTTTTCAGACATCTGTCCCCACAGCCCTGGCAAACACAGCCTCTAGGCTGGGTCCTCTGGAGCCATACCACAGGACCATACCTGCTCTCTCCTGGGAAACTCTGTCCATTCCTTTGGCCACACACCTCCAGAATATGAGAAACCTCAAGGCCCCCGAGGACATACCATTACCGGGAGCCTCCCTGCACACACAGGGGCCTTCGGACACAAGCGGAGCTGCTACCTCCATGAAGGCATGCACACAGATGTCAACAGAGATAGAAGGTTGAGCCGGACAGGCCCTTAGGCCCTAATCTCAACTCTTGCTTTGTTTTCCAGGTGTCACTCCTCAGAGGCTTTGGTTCGAAGAACAGGATATGGGGCTTTCCTGAGGCACTGAACAGAACTTCTCTCGTCTCCACATGGGAAGCTTCCTTGTTGGAGCCGTGTCAAACACCTCAGGTTGGAGAATCCTGCAGAGTCCCTGAGCCACCTCCACATTCCAAGGTCTCCCAGGCCACCAATCCACTGTAGGACTCATCTTCAGGAGAGTCCATTTCAACTCTCTCCTCTGGATAGCTCACCCAGGAGCCCGCAGATTGAGCCTGCCTTGTCCTGACTAAAGAGTGGGAATATGAGGTGGCGTTCCCAGGCATCCTTGCTTAGACCCCTGCTCTCGAGTCTTTCCGTATGGGGCCTCCTGGAACCATCCAATAGCACTCGACTTTCGTGCAGAAGGAAACCTTGAGGTTTGGAGTAGTTCACAAATCCCATCGTAGGCAAACCTTCCTGGCCTCATGAGGCCCCCACACCATTCAGGAAGAGGCCATGCTGGACAAAAACTCTAGCCTGAGGCACGTCTCAGAGTTGTAATGACCTCAGTGCAGGAGATCTGGATTCAGCCTCTCAGAGTGGGCCTGCCGTGCCATCGGTCACAAACCTCACGCTAGCTTGTGTTTTCAGACTTCCTTCCTCACACTCCTGGCAAACAAGCCCTCCGGACTAGGAACTCCAGAACCACAACCCAGCCCAGGGTCTGCCCAAGGGAAGAAAAACGTTTCCCTGTGGGGCTCTCTCCAGAAAACCCAGATGAGGATCAACCTGCTCGGGCCTCGACGGTACCCGAACTGGATAGGCTGCTCTGGGCACTCATGCTCTGTCTGACACAGCCTGAAGCCAGACGTCCAGACAGACAAGGAGACAGCTGGCCGCACACCCAGCACTTCGGACACGCCATGGTCTTATGCCGTCACCTCTTCCTAACCTTGGTTTTCAGATATCTGAACCTAGACATTATATCAATTCTCCACACAGCTGGGTATCGCAAGCACAACACAGAACTCCTCCTTCCCCGTGGCTGTAAAGCTTGCTCTTGGCATGGAGTCACACCTTCAGGGTGGGAGAAACCTTCCTGGTCCCTGATGCCACGCCCAAACTTGAGTGCTGCTTGGGCACAAATTCACACTCTGACCCTCAGCATGAGCCCCATGTCAAAGAAAGGCCTGTCAGGGCCTGGGCCAAGAGCCCGCATATGGGGCTTGCCAAGCCCCTATGCACCCAATCCTCACCAGTGTTTGAGATTTCCAGTCGCCCCGCCCGTACCTGGGGCTCTGCTCTGGAATCCCTTTCTTGGAGTGACACGTGAGCCAGACAACACTTTTCCACCCTTCCCACATAATGACCCCAAACTCTTGGGAGCTGGGACAAATCCCCAGAGAGGGATACTCGTCCACAGTCCCTGAGGCCACCCCTCCAATCCACGGCTATCTCGGACACAACATCCAGAGACAAAGCCTGAAGGAACGCCTCCCACTCGCCCTTGTTTCAGAGGCCCAGGAGCTCCCTCTCGGGCTGTACATCCGGCCTGCCATACCCTAGGCGCCACTCATAAGCTGAGTTTGTGTTTTCAGACTTCTGTGCCCACAGCCTGGACCCGCACAACCGCCAAGCTAGGGCCTCTGGAGCCACAGCGAAAGATTGTGCCTGCCCTCTCCAAGGAAATTGTGCCCAATCCATTGACCACAACCCTACAGGTTAGGGAAAAGCTCCAAGGCCCCTGAGGCCATCAATAGTGTAGGCCACCCTGGACTAAGAGGGGCTCTCTGACACCAGCGGAGCAACTATCTCCACTTAGACTCTCAGACAGTGTCCCCAGAGACAGAAGGTTGAAATGGACAGGCCCCCAGGCCCTAATCTGAACCTTAGCTTTGGTTTCCATGTGTCCGTCCTCAGAGGTCTGTTTTCGTAGACCAGCACACGGGGCTTTTCTGAGGCTCCAAACCAAACCTCTCTCGCCTCCACATGGGGAGCTTACTTACTGGGGATGTATCAAACCCTTCAGGTAGGAGAGTTCCGCAGGGCCACTGAACAACCAGCACATTCCAAGGTTTCCATGGACCCAAACGCACATTATGACGCATCCTCAGGAGAGGCCATTTCAACTCAGCCCCCTGGTTAGCGTGCCCCAGAGGCAGCAGATCAAACATATCTTGTGGCTAATGGCCAATGGGAATGCGAGGCATGCTGTACAGGGATCCATCCTTCGAACCGTGCTCTCCAGTCCTTCCGTATGGTATGTCCTGGAGCCATGCAACAGGACTCGAATGTCCCACAGAAGGAAACCTGGTGGTTTGGGGCAACCTCCAAACTCAGCGTGGGAAAACTTCCTTGGCCTCATGAGGCCCCCGCTTCATGAAGGGGCCATCATGGACACATACTCCAGCCTCAGCCAACGTCTGATCCTCAGCCTGACTACAGATGCAGGAGATTTTGATTCAGCCTCTGCCTAGTGGGCCTGCTCTGCCCTTGGCTCCAATCCTCACTTTAGCTTGTGTTCCTAGACTTCCGTCCTCACACACCTGGCCCGCAAACCCTCCCTCCTGGGAATTCTGGGGCCACAATGAAGCACTCCGCCTGCCTCCCAGGAGAAAAACTTTGTCTATGGTGCTGCCCAGAAACCCCAAATGAGGATCAAACTGCTTGGCCCTCGGCAACACCCCAATTGCATAGGCTACCTTAAACACTGATGCTCTGTCGCAAATAGCCTGAGCCCAGACCTTCCAACAGACACCGACACAGCTGGCTGCACACCCAGCACATTGGACCCGCCACTGCCTTAGGCCACCATCCATTCCCAACCTGGGTTTTCAGTCATCAGAACCTAGACCTTATCTCCAATCCCTGCACAGGGGGGAACCTGATGCACAAGTCAGAACCCCTCCTTCCCCATGGCAAGAAACCTTGCTGCTGGCAGTGAGTCAAACCTTCAGTGTAGGAGAAAACGGCATGGCCCATGAGGCCACGCCCATGTGTGAGGGCCGCCTTGGGCACAAACACACATTGTGACCCTCAGCGTGAGTACCTTATTCAAGTAACGCCTCTCAGTGATTGGACCAAGAGCCCGCATATGTGGCTTGCCATGGCCATAGGCACGCAGGACTAACTAGATGGTGTGTATTCCAGTTGAGGGAACCCACTGCTGTGCTCTAGAGTCCCTCTCCTGGGGGGTCCCCTGTGGCAGAAAACAGTACTCTTCCCTTCCCACAGAATGAACCCAAACCTTTGGGAGCTTGGAAAATCCCCCGAGAGGAAGGCTCTTCCTCGGCCCCTGAAGCAACCCCTTCCCTGAACGGCCACTGTGAACGCAACACCCAGAGACAAAAGCCTGATCGACTGCCTCCCACTTGCCCTCCTTTGATATCCCGAGGATCTCCCCTCTCGGACTGGAGATCAGGCCTGCCATTACCTTGGCCCCTACCTGAGCCAAGTTTGCTTTTTCAGACATCTGTCCCCACAGCCCTGGCAAACACAGCCTCTAGGCTGGGTCCTCTGGAGCCATACCACAGGACCATGCCTGCTCTCTCCTGGGAAACTCTGTCCATTCCTTTGGCCACACACCTCCAGAATATGAGAAACCTCAAGGCCCCCGAGGACATACCATTACCGGGAGCCTCCCTGCACACACAGGGGCCTTCGGACACAAGCGGAGCTGCTACCTTAATGAAGGCATGCACACAGATGTCAACAGAGATAGAAGTTTGAGCCCGACAGGCCCTTAGGCCCTAATCTCAACTCTTGCTTTGTTTTCCAGGTGTCACTCCTCAGAGGCTTTGGTTCGAAGAATAGCATATGGGGCTTTCCTGAGGCACTGAACAGAACTTCTCTCGTCTCCACATGGGAAGCTTCCTTGTTGGAGCCGTGTCTAACACCTCAAGTTGGAGAATCCTGCAGAGTCCCTGAGCCACCTCCACATTCCAAGGTCTCCCAGGCCACCAAGCCACAGTAGGACTCATCTTCAGGAGAGTCCATTTCAACTCACCCCTCTGTGTAGCTCACCCAGGAGCCCGCAGATTGAGCCTGCCTTGTCCTGACTAAAGAGTGGGAATATGAGGTGGCGTTCCCAGGCATCCATGCTTAGACACCTGCTCTCGAGTCTTTCCGTATGGGGCCTCCTGGAACCATCCAATAGCACTCGACTTTCGTGCAGAAGGAAACCTTGAGGTTTGGAGTAGTTCACAAATCCCATCGTAGGCAAACCTTCCTGGCCTCATGAGGCCCCCACACCATTCAGGAAGAGGCCATGCTGGACAAAAACTCTAGCCTGAGGCACGTCTCAGAGTTGAAATGACCTCAGTGCAGGAGATCTCGATTCAGCCTCTCAGAGTGGGCCTGCCGTGCCATCGGTCCCAAACCTCACGCTAGCTTGTGTTTTCAGACTTCCTTCCTCACACTCCTGGCAAACAAGCCCTCCGGACTAGAAACTCCAGAACAACAACCCAGCCCAGGGTCTGCCCAAGGGAAGAAAAACGTTTCCCTGTGGGGCTCTCTCCAGAAAACCCAGATGAGGATCAACCTGCTCGGGCCTCGACGGTACCCGAATTGGATAGGCTGCTCTGGGCACTCATGCTCTGTCTGACACAGCCTGAAGCCAGACGTCCAGACAGACAAGGAGACAGCTGGCCGCACACCCAGCACTTTGGACACGCCATGGTCTTATGCCGTCACCTCATCCTAACCTTGGTTTTCAGATATCTGAACCTAGACATTATATCAATTCTCCACACAGCTGGGTATCGCAAGCACAACACAGAACTCCTCCTTCCCCGTGGCTGTAAAGCTTGCTCTTGGCATGGAGTCACACCTTCAGGGTGGGAGAAACCTTCCTGGTCCCTGATGCTACGCCCAAACTTGAGTGCTGCTTGGGCACAAATTCACACTCTGACCCTCATCATGAGCCCCATGTCAAAGAAAGGCCTGTCAGGGCCTGGGCGAAGAGCCCGCATATGCGGCTTGCCAAGCCGCTATGCACCCAATCCTCACCAGTGTTTGAGTATTCCAGTCGCCCCGCCCGTACCTGGGGCTCTGCTCTGGAATCCCTTTCTTGGAGAGACACGTGAGCCAGACAACACTTTTCCACCCTTCCCACAAAATGACCCCAAACTCTTGGGAGCTGGGACAAATCCCCAGAGAGGGATACTCGTCCACAGTCCCTGAGGCCACCCCTCCAATCCACGGCTATCTCGGACACAACATCCAGAGACAAAAGCCTGAAGGAACGCCTCCCACTCGCCCTTGTTTCAGAGGCCCAGGAGCTCCCTCTCGGGCTGTACATACGGCCTGCCATACCCTAGACGCCACTCATAAGCTGAGTGTGTGTTTTCAGACTTCTGTGCCCTCAGCCTGGACCCACACAACCGCCAGGCTAGGGCCTCTGGAGCCACAGGGAAAGATTGTGCCTGCCCTCTCCAAGGAAATTGTGCCCAATCCATTGACCACAACCCTACAGGTTAGGGAAAAGCTCCAAGGCCCCTGAGGCCATCAATAGTGTAGGCCACCCTGGACTAAGAGGGGCTCTCTGACACCAGCGGAGCAACTATCTCCACTTAGACTCTCAGACAGTGTCCCCAGAGACAGAAGGTTGAAATGGACAGGCCCCCAGGCCCTAATCTGAACCTTAGCTTTGGTTTCCATGTGTCCGTCCTCAGAGGTCTGTTTTCGTAGACCAGCACACGGGGCTTTTCTGAGGCTCCAAACCAAACCTCTCTCGCCTCCACATGGGGAGCTTACTTACTGCGGATGTATCAAACCCTTCAGGTAGGAGAGTTCCGCAGGGCCACTGAACAACCAGCACATTCCAAGGTTTCCATGGACCCAAACGCACATTATGACGCATCCTCAGGAGAGGCCATTTCAACTCAGCTCTCTTGTTAGCGTGCCCCAGAGGCAGCAGATCAAACATATCTTGTGGCTAATGGCCAATGGGAATGCGAGGCATGCTGTACAGGGATCCATCCTTCGAACCGTGCTCTCCAGTCCTTCCGTATGGTATGTCCTGGAGCCATGCAACAGGACTCGAATGTCCCACAGAAGGAAACCTGGTGGTTTGGGGCAACCTCCAAACTCAGCGTGGGAAAACTTCCTTGGCCTCATGAGGCCCCCGCTTCATGAAGGGGCCATCATGGACACATACTCCAGCCTCAGCCAACGTCTGATCCTCAGCCTGACTTCAGATGCAGGAGATTTTGATTCAGCCTCTGCCTAGTGGGCCTGCTCTGCCCTTGGCTCCAATCCTCACTTTAGCTTGTGTTCCTTGACTTCCGTCCTCACACTCCTGGCCCGCAAACCCTCCCTACTGGGAATTCTGGGGCCACAATGAAGCACTCCGCCTGCCTCCCAGGAGAAAAACTTTGTCTATGGTGCTGCCCAGAAACCCCAAATGAGGATCAAACTGCTTGGCCCTCGGCAACACCCCAATTGCATAGGCTACCTTAAACACTGATGCTCTGTCGCAAATAGCCTGAGCCCAGACCTTCCAACAGACACCGACACATCTGGCTGCACACCCAGCACATTGGACCCGCCACTGCCTTAGGCCACCATCCATTCCCAACCTGGGTTTTCAGTCATCAGAACCTAGACCTTATCTCCAATCCCTGCACAGGGGGGAACCTGATGCACAAGTCAGAACCCCTCCTTCCCCATGGCAAGAAACCTTGCTGCTGGCAGTGAGTCAAACCTTCAGTGTAGGAGAAAACGGCATGGCCCATGAGGCCACGCCCATGTGTGAGGGCCGCCTTGGGCACAAACACACATTGTGACCCTCAGCGTGAGTACCTTATTCAAGTAACGCCTCTCAGTGATTGGACCAAGAGCCCGCATATGTGGCTTGCCATGCCCATAGGCACGCAGGACTAACTAGATGGTGTGTATTCCAGTTGAGGGAACCCACTGCTGTGCTCTAGAGTCCCTCTTCTGGGGGGTCCCCTGTGGCAGAAAACAGTACTCTTCCCTTCCCACAGAATGAACCCAAACACTTGGGAGCTTGGACAATCCCCCGAGAGGAAGGCTCTTCCTCGGTCCCTGAAGCAACCCCTACCCTGAACGGCCACTGTGAACGCAACACCCAGAGACAAAAGCCTGAGCGACTGCCTCCCACTTGCCCTCCTTTGATATCTAGAGGATCTCCCCTCTCGGACTGGAGATCAGGCCTACCATTTCCTTGGCCCCTACCTGAGCCAAGTTTGCTTTTTCAGACATCTGTCCCCACAGCCCTGGCAAACACAGCCTCTAGGCTGGGTCCTCTGGAGCCATACCACAGGACCATGCCTGCTCTCTCCTGGGAAACTCTGTCCATTCCTTTGGCCACACACCTCCAGAATATGAGAAACCTCAAGGCCTCCGAGGACATACCATTACCGGGAGCCTCCCTGCACACACAGGGGCCTTCGAACACAAGCTGAGCTGCTACCTCCATGAAGGCATGCACACAGATGTCAACAGAGATAGAAGGTTGAGCCGGACAGGCCCTTAGGCCCTAATCTCAACTCTTGCTTTGTTTTCCAGGTGTCACTCCTCAGAGGCTTTGGTTCGAAGAACAGGATATGGGGCTTTCCTGAGGCACTGAACAGAACTTCTCTCGTCTCCACATGGGAAGCTTCCTTGTTGGAGCCGTATCAAACACCTCAGGTTGGAGAATCCTGCAGAGTCCCTGAGCCACCTCCACATTCCAAGGTCTCCCAGGCCACCAAGCCACAGTAGGACTCATCTTCAGGAGAGTCCATTTCAACTCTCCCCTCTTGGTAGCTCACCCAGGAGCCCGCAGATTGAGCCTGCCTTGTCCTGACTAAAGAGTGGGAATATGAGGTGGCGTTCCCAGGCATCCATGCTTAGACACCTGCTCTCGAGTCTTTCCGTATGGGGCCTCTTGGAACCATCCAATAGCACTCGACTTTCGTGCAGAAGGAAACCTTGAGGTTTGGAGTAGTTCACAAATCCCATCGTAGGCAAACCTTCCTGGCCTCATGAGGCCCCCACACCATTCAGGAAGAGGCCATGCTGGACAAAAACTCTAGCCTGAGGCACGTCTCAGAGTTGAAATGACCTCAGTGCAGGAGATCTCGATTCAGCCTCTCAGAGTGGGCCTGCCGTGCCATCGGTCCCAAACCTCACGCTAGCTTGTGTTTTCAGACTTCCTTCCTCACACTCCTGGCAAACAAGCCCTCCGGACTAGGAACTCCAGAACCACAACCCAGCCCAGGGTCTGCCCAAGGGAAGAAAAACGTTTCCCTGTGGGGCTCTCTCCAGAAAACCCAGATGAGGATCAACCTGCTCGGGCCTCGACGGTACCCGAACTGGATAGGCTGCTCTGGGCACTCATGCTCTGTCTGACACAGCCTGAAGCCAGACGTCCAGACAGACAAGGAGACAGCTGGCCGCACACCCAGCACTTCGGACACGCCATGGTCTTATGCCGTCACCTCTTCCTAACCTTGGTTTTCAGATATCTGATCCTAGACATTATATCAATTCTCCACACAGCTGGGTATCGCAAGCACAACACAGAACTCCTCCTTCCCCGTGGCTGTAAAGCTTGCTCTTGGCATGGAGTCACACCTTCAGGGTGGGAGAAACCTTCCTGGTCCCTGATGCCACGCCCAAACTTGAGTGCTGCTTGGGCACAAATTCACACTCTGACCCTCAGCATGAGCCCCATGTCAAAGAAAGGCCTGTCAGGGCCTGGGCCAAGAGCCCGCATATGGGGCTTGCCAAGCCCCTATGCACCCAATCCTCACCAGTGTTTGAGATTTCCAGTCGCCCCGCCCGTACCTGGGGCTCTGCTCTGGAATCCCTTTCTTGGAGTGACACGTGAGCCAGACAACACTTTTCCACCCTTCCCACATAATGACCCCAAACTCTTGGGAGCTGGGACAAATCCCCAGAGAGGGATACTCGTCCACAGTCCCTGAGGCCACCCCTCCAATCCACGGCTATCTCGGACACAACATCCAGAGACAAAAGCCTGAAGGAACGCCTCCCACTCGCCCTTGTTTCAGAGGCCCAGGAGCTCCCTCTCGGGCTGTACATCCGGCCTGCCATACCCTAGGCGCCACTCATAAGCTGAGTTTGTGTTTTCAGACTTCTGTGCCCTCAGCCTGGACCCACACAACCGTCAGGCTAGGGCCTCTGGAGCCACAGCGAAAGATTGTGCCTGCCCTCTCCAAGGAAATTGTGCCCAATCCATTGACCACAACCCTACAGGTTAGGGAAAAGCTCCAAGGCCCCTGAGGCCATCAATAGTGTAGGCCACCCTGGACTAAGAGGGGCTCTCTGACACCAGCGGAGCAACTATCTCCACTTAGACTCTCAGACAGTGTCCCCAGAGACAGAAGGTTGAAATGGACAGGCCCCCAGGCCCTAATCTGAACCTTAGCTTTGGTTTCCATGTGTCCGTCCTCAGAGGTCTGTTTTCGTAGACCAGCACACGGGGCTTTTCTGAGTCTCCAAACCAAACCTCTCTCGCCTCCACATGGGGAGCTTACTTACTGCGGATGTATCAAACCCTTCAGGTAGGAGAGTTCCGCAGGGCCACTGAACAACCAGCACATTCCAAGGTTTCCATGGACCCAAACGCACATTATGACGCATCCTCAGGAGTGGCCATTTCAACTCAGCCCCCTGGTTAGCGTGCCCCAGAGGCAGCAGATCAAACATATCTTGTGGCTAATGGCCAATGGGAATGCGAGGCATGCTGTACAGGGATCCATCCTTCGAACCGTGCTCTCCAGTCCTTCCGTATGGTATGTCCTGGAGCCATGCAACAGGACTCGAATGTCCCACAGAAGGAAACCTGGTGGTTTGGGGCAACCTCCAAACTCAGCGTGGGAAAACTTCCTTGGCCTCATGAGGCCCCCGCTTCATGAAGGTGCCATCATGGACACATACTCCAGCCTCAGCCAACGTCTGATCCTCAGCCTGACTTCAGATGCAGGAGATTTTGATTCAGCCTCTGCCTAGTGGGCCTGCTCTGCCCTTGGCTCCAATCCTCACTTTAGCTTGTGTTCCTTGACTTCCGTCCTCACACTCCTGGCCCACAAACCCTCCCTACTGGGAATTCTGGGGCCACAATGAAGCACTCCGCCTGCCTCCCAGGAGAAAAACTTTGTCTATGGTGCTGCCCAGAAACCCCAAATGAGGATCAAACTGCTTGGCCCTCGGCAACACCCCAATTGCATAGGCTACCTTAAACACTGATGCTCTGTCGCAAATAGCCTGAGCCCAGACCTTCCAACAGACACCGACACAGCTGGCTGCACACCCAGCACATTGGACCCGCCACTGCCTTAGGCCACCATCCATTCCCAACCTGGGTTTTCAGTCATCAGAACCTAGACCTTATCTCCAATCCCTGCACAGGGGGGAACCTGATGCACAAGTCAGAACCCCTCCTTCCCGATGGCAAGAAACCTTGCTGCTGGCAGTGCGTCAAACCTTCAGCGTAGGAGAAAACGGCAAGGCCCATGAGGCCACGCCCATGTGTGAGGGCCGCCTTGGGCACAAACACACATTGTGACCCTCAGCCTGAGTACCTTATTCAAGTAACGCCTCTCAGTGATTGGACCAAGAGCCCGCATATGTGGCTTGCCATGGCCATAGGCACGCAGGACTAACTAGATGGTGTGTATTCCAGTTGAGGGAACCCACTGCTGTGCTCTAGAGTCCCTCTCCTGGGGGGTCCCCTGTGGCAGAAAACAGTACTCTTCCCTTCCCACAGAATGAACCCAAACACTTGGGAGCTTGGACAATCCCCCGAGAGGAAGGCTCTTCCTCGGCCCCTGAAGCAACCCCTACCCTGAACGGCCACTGTGAACGCAACACCCAGAGACAAAAGCCTGAGCGACTGCCTCCCACTTGCCCTCCTTTGATATCCAGAGGATCTCCCCTCTCGGACTGGAGATCAGGCCTGCCATTACCTTGGCCCCTACCTGAGCCAAGTTTGCTTTTTCAGACATCTGTCCCCACAGCCCTGGCAAACACAGCCTCTAGGCTGGGTCCTCTGGAGCCATACCACAGGACCATACCTGCTCTCTCCTGGGAAACTCTGTCCATTCCTTTGGCCACACACCTCCAGAATATGAGAAACCTCAAGGCCCCCGAGGACATACCATTACCGGGAGCCTCCCTGCACACACAGGGGCCTTCGGACACAAGCGGAGCTGCTACCTCCATGAAGGCATGCACACAGATGTCAACAGAGATAGAAGGTTGAGCCGGACAGGCCCTTAGGCCCTAATCTCAACTCTTGCTTTGTTTTCCAGGTGTCACTCCTCAGAGGCTTTGGTTCGAAGAACAGGATATGGGGCTTTCCTGAGGCACTGAACAGAACTTCTCTCGTCTCCACATGGGAAGCTTCCTTGTTGGAGCCGTGTCAAACACCTCAGGTTGGAGAATCCTGCAGAGTCCCTGAGCCACCTCCACATTCCAAGGTCTCCCAGGCCACCAAGCCACTGTAGGACTCATCTTCAGGAGAGTCCATTTCAACTCTCTCCTCTGGATAGCTCACCCAGGAGCCCGCAGATTGAGCCTGCCTTGTCCTGACTAAAGAGTGGGAATATGAGGTGGCGTCCCAGGCATCCATGCTTAGACCCCTGCTCTCGAGTCTTTCCGTATGGGGCCTCCTGGAACCATCCAATAGCACTCGACTTTCGTGCAGAAGGAAACCTTGAGGTTTGGAGTAGTTCACAAATCCCATCGTAGGCAAACCTTCCTGGCCTCATGAGGCCCCCACACCATTCAGGAAGAGGCCATGCTGGACAAAAACTCTAGCCTGAGGCACGTCTCAGAGTTGTAATGACCTCAGTGCAGGAGATCTCGATTCAGCCTCTCAGAGTGGGCCTGCCGTGCCATCGGTCCCAAACCTCACGCTAGCTTGTGTTTTCAGACTTCCTTCCTCACACTCCTGGCAAACAAGCCCTCCGGACTAGGAACTCCAGAACCACAACCCAGCCCAGGGTCTGCCCAAGGGAAGAAAAACGTTTCCCTGTGGGGCTCTCTCCAGAAAACCCAGATGAGGATCAACCTGCTCGGGCCTCGACGGTACCCGAACTGGATAGGCTGCTCTGGGCACTCATGCTCTGTCTGACACAGCCTGAAGCCAGACGTCCAGACAGACAAGGAGACAGCTGGCCGCACACCCAGCACTTCGGACACGCCATGGTCTTATGCCGTCACCTCTTCCTAACCTTGGTTTTCAGATATCTGAACCTAGACATTATATCAATTCTCCACACAGCTGGGTATCGCAAGCACAACACAGAACTCCTCCTTCCCCGTGGCTGTAAAGCTTGCTCTTGGCATGGAGTCACACCTTCAGGGTGGGAGAAACCTTCCTGGTCCCTGATGCCACGCCCAAACTTGAGTGCTGCTTGGGCACAAATTCACACTCTGACCCTCAGCATGAGCCCCATGTCAAAGAAAGGCCTGTCAGGGCCTGGGCCAAGAGCCCGCATATGGGGCTTGCCAAGCCCCTATGCACCCAATCCTCACCAGTGTTTGAGATTTCCAGTCGCCCCGCCCGTACCTGGGGCTCTGCTCTGGAATCCCTTTCTTGGAGTGACACGTGAGCCAGACAACACTTTTCCACCCTTCCCACATAATGACCCCAAACTCTTGGGAGCTGGGACAAATCCCCAGAGAGGGATACTCGTCCACAGTCCCTGAGGCCACCCCTCCAATCCACGGCTATCTCGGACACAACATCCAGAGACAAAAGCCTGAAGGAACGCCTCCCACTCGCCCTTGTTTCAGAGGCCCAGGAGCTCCCTCTCGGGCTGTACATCCGGCCTGCCATACCCTAGGCGCCACTCATAAGCTGAGTTTGTGTTTTCAGACTTCTGTGCCCTCAGCCTGGACCCACACAACCGTCAGGCTAGGGCCTCTGGAGCCACAGCGAAAGATTGTGCCTGCCCTCTCCAAGGAAATTGTGCCCAATCCATTGACCACAACCCTACAGGTTAGGGAAAAGCTCCAAGGCCCCTGAGGCCATCAATAGTGTAGGCCACCCTGGACTAAGAGGGGCTCTCTGACACCAGCGGAGCAACTATCTCCACTTAGACTCTCAGACAGTGTCCCCAGAGACAGAAGGTTGAAATGGACAGGCCCCCAGGCCCTTATCTGAACCTTAGCTTTGGTTTCCATGTGTCCGTCCTCAGAGGTCTGTTTTCGTAGACCAGCACACGGGGCTTTTCTGAGGCTCCAAACCAAACCTCTCTCGTCTCCACATGGGGAGCTTACTTACTGGGGATGTATCAAACCCTTCAGGTAGGAGAGTTCCGCAGGGCCACTGAACAACCAGCACATTCCAAGGTTTCCATGGACCCAAACGCACATTATGACGCATCCTCAGGAGAGGCCATTTCAACTCAGCCCCCTGGTTAGCGTGCCCCAGAGGCAGCAGATCAAACATATCTTGTGGCTAATGGCCAATGGGAATGCGAGGCATGCTGTACAGGGATCCATCCTTCGAACCGTGCTCTCCAGTCCTTCCGTATGGTATGTCCTGGAGCCATGCAACAGGACTCGAATGTCCCACAGAAGGAAACCTGGTGGTTTGGGGCAACCTCCAAACTCAGCGTGGGAAAACTTCCTTGGCCTCATGAGGCCCCCGCTTCATGAAGGTGCCATCATGGACACATACTCCAGCCTCAGCCAACGTCTGATCCTCAGCCTGACTTCAGATGCAGGAGATTTTGATTCAGCCTCTGCCTAGTGGGCCTGCTCTGCCCTTGGCTCCAATCCTCACTTTAGCTTGTGTTCCTTGACTTCCGTCCTCACACTCCTGGCCCACAAACCCTCCCTACTGGGAATTCTGGGGCCACAATGAAGCACTCCGCCTGCCTCCCAGGAGAAAAACTTTGTCTATGGTGCTGCCCAGAAACCCCAAATGAGGATCAAACTGCTTGGCCCTCGGCAACACCCCAATTGCATAGGCTACCTTAAACACTGATGCTCTGTCGCAAATAGCCTGAGCCCAGACCTTCCAACAGACACCGACACATCTGGCTGCACACCCAGCACATTGGACCCGCCACTGCCTTAGGCCACCATCCATTCCCAACCTGGGTTTTCAGTCATCAGAACCTAGACCTTATCTCCAATCCCTGCACAGGGGGGAACCTGATGCACAAGTCAGAACCCCTCCTTCCCCATGGCAAGAAACCTTGCTGCTGGCAGTGAGTCAAACCTTCAGTGTAGGAGAAAACGGCATGGCCCATGAGGCCACGCCCATGTGTGAGGGCCGCCTTGGGCACAAACACACATTGTGACCCTCAGCGTGAGTACCTTATTCAAGTAACGCCTCTCAGTGATTGGACCAAGAGCCCGCATATGTGGCTTGCCATGCCCATAGGCACGCAGGACTAACTAGATGGTGTGTATTCCAGTTGAGGGAACCCACTGCTGTGCTCTAGAGTCCCTCTTCTGGGGGGTCCCCTGTGGCAGAAAACAGTACTCTTCCCTTCCCACAGAATGAACCCAAACACTTGGGAGCTTGGACAATCCCCCGAGAGGAAGGCTCTTCCTCGGTCCCTGAAGCAACCCCTACCCTGAACGGCCACTGTGAACGCAACACCCAGAGACAAAAGCCTGAGCGACTGCCTCCCACTTGCCCTCCTTTGATATCTAGAGGATCTCCCCTCTCGGACTGGAGATCAGGCCTACCATTTCCTTGGCCCCTACCTGAGCCAAGTTTGCTTTTTCAGACATCTGTCCCCACAGCCCTGGCAAACACAGCCTCTAGGCTGGGTCCTCTGGAGCCATACCACAGGACCATGCCTGCTCTCTCCTGGGAAACTCTGTCCATTCCTTTGGCCACACACCTCCAGAATATGAGAAACCTCAAGGCCTCCGAGGACATACCATTACCGGGAGCCTCCCTGCACACACAGGGGCCTTCGAACACAAGCTGAGCTGCTACCTCCATGAAGGCATGCACACAGATGTCAACAGAGATAGAAGGTTGAGCCGGACAGGCCCTTAGGCCCTAATCTCAACTCTTGCTTTGTTTTCCAGGTGTCACTCCTCAGAGGCTTTGGTTCGAAGAACAGGATATGGGGCTTTCCTGAGGCACTGAACAGAACTTCTCTCGTCTCCACATGGGAAGCTTCCTTGTTGGAGCCGTATCAAACACCTCAGGTTGGAGAATCCTGCAGAGTCCCTGAGCCACCTCCACATTCCAAGGTCTCCCAGGCCACCAAGCCACAGTAGGACTCATCTTCAGGAGAGTCCATTTCAACTCTCCCCTCTGGGTAGCTCACCCAGGAGCCCGCAGATTGAGCCTGCCTTGTCCTGACTAAAGAGTGGGAATATGAGGTGGCGTTCCCAGGCATCCATGCTTAGACACCTGCTCTCGAGTCTTTCCGTATGGGGCCTCTTGGAACCATCCAATAGCACTCGACTTTCGTGCAGAAGGAAACCTTGAGGTTTGGAGTAGTTCACAAATCCCATCGTAGGCAAACCTTCCTGGCCTCATGAGGCCCCCACACCATTCAGGAAGAGGCCATGCTGGACAAAAACTCTAGCCTGAGGCACGTCTCAGAGTTGAAATGACCTCAGTGCAGGAGATCTCGATTCAGCCTCTCAGAGTGGGCCTGCCGTGCCATCGGTCCCAAACCTCACGCTAGCTTGTGTTTTCAGACTTCCTTCCTCACACTCCTGGCAAACAAGCCCTCCGGACTAGGAACTCCAGAACCACAACCCAGCCCAGGGTCTGCCCAAGGGAAGAAAAACGTTTCCCTGTGGGGCTCTCTCCAGAAAACCCAGATGAGGATCAACCTGCTCGGGCCTCGACGGTACCCGAACTGGATAGGCTGCTCTGGGCACTCATGCTCTGTCTGACACAGCCTGAAGCCAGACGTCCAGACAGACAAGGAGACAGCTGGCCGCACACCCAGCACTTCGGACACGCCATGGTCTTATGCCGTCACCTCTTCCTAACCTTGGTTTTCAGATATCTGAACCTAGACATTATATCAATTCTCCACACAGCTGGGTATCGCAAGCAAAACACAGAACTCCTCCTTCCCCGTGGCTGTAAAGCTTGCTCTTGGCATGGAGTCACACCTTCAGGGTGGGAGAAACCTTCCTGGTCCCTGATGCCACGCCCAAACTTGAGTGCTGCTTGGGCACAAATTCACACTCTGACCCTCAGCATGAGCCCCATGTCAAAGAAAGGCCTGTCAGGGCCTGGGCCAAGAGCCCGCATATGGGGCTTGCCAAGCCCCTATGCACCCAATCCTCACCAGTGTTTGAGATTTCCAGTCGCCCCGCCCGTACCTGGGGCTCTGCTCTGGAATCCCTTTCTTGGAGTGACACGTGAGCCAGACAACACTTTTCCACCCTTCCCACATAATGACCCCAAACTCTTGGGAGCTGGGACAAATCCCCAGAGAGGGATACTCGTCCACAGTCCCTGAGGCCACCCCTCCAATCCACGGCTATCTCGGACACAACATCCAGAGACAAAAGCCTGAAGGAACGCCTCCCACTCGCCCTTGTTTCAGAGGCCCAGGAGCTCCCTCTCGGGCTGTACATCCGGCCTGCCATACCCTAGGCGCCACTCATAAGCTGAGTTTGTGTTTTCAGACTTCTGTGCCCTCAGCCTGGACCCACACAACCGCCAGGCTAGGGCCTCTGGAGCCACAGCGAAAGATTGTGCCTGCCCTCTCCAAGGAAATTGTGCCCAATCCATTGACCACAACCCTACAGGTTAGGGAAAAGCTCCAAGGCCCCTGAGGCCATCAATAGTGTAGGCCACCCTGGACTAAGAGGGGCTCTCTGACACCAGCGGAGCAACTATCTCCACTTAGACTCTCAGACAGTGTCCCCAGAGACAGAAGGTTGAAATGGACAGGCCCCCAGGCCCTTATCTGAACCTTAGCTTTGGTTTCCATGTGTCCGTCCTCAGAGGTCTGTTTTCGTAGACCAGCACACGGGGCTTTTCTGAGGCTCCAAACCAAACCTCTCTCGTCTCCACATGGGGAGCTTACTTACTGGGGATGTATCAAACCCTTCAGGTAGGAGAGTTCCGCAGGGCCACTGAACAACCAGCACATTCCAAGGTTTCCATGGACCCAAACGCACATTATGACGCATCCTCAGGAGAGGCCATTTCAACTCAGCCCCCTGGTTAGCGTGCCCCAGAGGCAGCAGATCAAACATATCTTGTGGCTAATGGCCAATGGGAATGCGAGGCATGCTGTACAGGGATCCATCCTTCGAACCGTGCTCTCCAGTCCTTCCGTATGGTATGTCCTGGAGCCATGCAACAGGACTCGAATGTCCCACAGAAGGAAACCTGGTGGTTTGGGGCAACCTCCAAACTCAGCGTGGGAAAACTTCCTTGGCCTCATGAGGCCCCCGCTTCATGAAGGTGCCATCATGGACACATACTCCAGCCTCAGCCAACGTCTGATCCTCAGCCTGACTTCAGATGCAGGAGATTTTGATTCAGCCTCTGCCTAGTGGGCCTGCTCTGCCCTTGGCTCCAATCCTCACTTTAGCTTGTGTTCCTTGACTTCCGTCCTCACACTCCTGGCCCACAAACCCTCCCTACTGGGAATTCTGGGGCCACAATGAAGCACTCCGCCTGCCTCCCAGGAGAAAAACTTTGTCTATGGTGCTGCCCAGAAACCCCAAATGAGGATCAAACTGCTTGGCCCTCGGCAACACCCCAATTGCATAGGCTACCTTAAACACTGATGCTCTGTCGCAAATAGCCTGAGCCCAGACCTTCCAACAGACACCGACACAGCTGGCTGCACACCCAGCACATTGGACCCGCCACTGCCTTAGGCCACCATCCATTCCCAACCTGGGTTTTCAGTCATCAGAACCTAGACCTTATCTCCAATCCCTGCACAGGGGGGAACCTGATGCACAAGTCAGAACCCCTCCTTCCCGATGGCAAGAAACCTTGCTGCTGGCAGTGCGTCAAACCTTCAGCGTAGGAGAAAACGGCAAGGCCCATGAGGCCACGCCCATGTGTGAGGGCCGCCTTGGGCACAAACACACATTGTGACCCTCAGCGTGAGTACCTTATTCAAGTAACGCCTCTCAGTGATTGGACCAAGAGCCCGCATATGTGGCTTGCCATGGCCATAGGCACGCAGGACTAACTAGATGGTGTGTATTCCAGTTGAGGGAACCCACTGCTGTGCTCTAGAGTCCCTCTCCTGGGGGGTCCCCTGTGGCAGAAAACAGTACTCTTCCCTTCCCACAGAATGAACCCAAACACTTGGGAGCTTGGACAATCCCCCGAGAGGAAGGCTCTTCCTCGGCCCCTGAAGCAACCCCTACCCTGAACGGCCACTGTGAACGCAACACCCAGAGACAAAAGCCTGAGCGACTGCCTCCCACTTGCCCTCCTTTGATATCCAGAGGATCTCCCCTCTCGGACTGGAGATCAGGCCTGCCATTACCTTGGCCCCTACCTGAGCCAAGTTTGCTTTTTCAGACATCTGTCCCCACAGCCCTGGCAAACACAGCCTCTAGGCTGGGTCCTCTGGAGCCATACCACAGGACCATACCTGCTCTCTCCTGGGAAACTCTGTCCATTCCTTTGGCCACACACCTCCAGAATATGAGAAACCTCAAGGCCCCCGAGGACATACCATTACCGGGAGCCTCCCTGCACACACAGGGGCCTTCGGACACAAGCGGAGCTGCTACATCCATGAAGGCATGCACACAGATGTCAACAGAGATAGAAGGTTGAGCCGGACAGGCCCTTAGGCCCTAATCTCAACTCTTGCTTTGTTTTCCAGGTGTCACTCCTCAGAGGCTTTGGTTCGAAGAACAGGATATGGGGCTTTCCTGAGGCACTGAACAGAACTTCTCTCGTCTCCACATGGGAAGCTTCCTTGTTGGAGCCGTGTCAAACACCTCAGGTTGGAGAATCCTGCAGAGTCCCTGAGCCACCTCCACATTCCAAGGTCTCCCAGGCCACCAAGCCACTGTAGGACTCATCTTCAGGAGAGTCCATTTCAACTCTCTCCTCTGGATAGCTCACCCAGGAGCCCGCAGATTGAGCCTGCCTTGTCCTGACTAAAGAGTGGGAATATGAGGTGGCGTTCCCAGGCATCCATGCTTAGACCCCTGCTCTCGAGTCTTTCCGTATGGGGCCTCCTGGAACCATCCAATAGCACTCGACTTTCGTGCAGAAGGAAACCTTGAGGTTTGGAGTAGTTCACAAATCCCATCGTAGGCAAACCTTCCTGGCCTCATGAGGCCCCCACACCATTCAGGAAGAGGCCATGCTGGACAAAAACTCTAGCCTGAGGCACGTCTCAGAGTTGTAATGACCTCAGTGCAGGAGATCTGGATTCAGCCTCTCAGAGTGGGCCTGCCGTGCCATCGGTCACAAACCTCACGCTAGCTTGTGTTTTCAGACTTCCTTCCTCACACTCCTGGCAAACAAGCCCTCCGGACTAGGAACTCCAGAACCACAACCCAGCCCAGGGTCTGCCCAAGGGAAGAAAAACGTTTCCCTGTGGGGCTCTCTCCAGAAAACCCAGATGAGGATCAACCTGCTCGGGCCTCGACGGTACCCGAACTGGATAGGCTGCTCTGGGCACTCATGCTCTGTCTGACACAGCCTGAAGCCAGACGTCCAGACAGACAAGGAGACAGCTGGCCGCACACCCAGCACTTCGGACACGCCATGGTCTTATGCCGTCACCTCTTCCTAACCTTGGTTTTCAGATATCTGAACCTAGACATTATATCAATTCTCCACACAGCTGGGTATCGCAAGCACAACACAGAACTCCTCCTTCCCCGTGGCTGTAAAGCTTGCTCTTGGCATGGAGTCACACCTTCAGGGTGGGAGAAACCTTCCTGGTCCCTGATGCCACGCCCAAACTTGAGTGCTGCTTGGGCACAAATTCACACTCTGACCCTCAGCATGAGCCCCATGTCAAAGAAAGGCCTGTCAGGGCCTGGGCCAAGAGCCCGCATATGGGGCTTGCCAAGCCCCTATGCACCCAATCCTCACCAGTGTTTGAGATTTCCAGTCGCCCCGCCCGTACCTGGGGCTCTGCTCTGGAATCCCTTTCTTGGAGTGACACGTGAGCCAGACAACACTTTTCCACCCTTCCCACATAATGACCCCAAACTCTTGGGAGCTGGGACAAATCCCCAGAGAGGGATACTCGTCCACAGTCCCTGAGGCCACCCCTCCAATCCACGGCTATCTCGGACACAACATCCAGAGACAAAAGCCTGAAGGAACGCCTCCCACTCGCCCTTGTTTCAGAGGCCCAGGAGCTCCCTCTCGGGCTGTACATCCGGCCTGCCATACCCTAGGCGCCACTCATAAGCTGAGTTTGTGTTTTCAGACTTCTGTGCCCTCAGCCTGGACCCACACAACCGCCAGGCTAGGGCCTCTGGAGCCACAGCGAAAGATTGTGCCTGCCCTCTCCAAGGAAATTGTGCCCAATCCATTGACCACCACCCTACAGGTTAGGGAAAAGCTCCAAGGCCCCTGAGGCCATCAATAGTGTAGGCCACCCTGGACTAAGAGGGGCTCTCTGACACCAGCGGAGCAACTATCTCCACTTAGACTCTCAGACAGTGTCCCCAGAGACAGAAGGTTGAAATGGACAGGCCCCCAGGCCCTAATCTGAACCTTAGCTTTGGTTTCCATGTGTCCGTCCTCAGAGGTCTGTTTTCGTAGACCAGCACACGGGGCTTTTCTGAGGCTCCAAACCAAACCTCTCTCGCCTCCACATGGGGAGCTTACTTACTGGGGATGTATCAAACCCTTCAGGTAGGAGAGTTCCGCAGGGCCACTGAACAACCAGCACATTCCAAGGTTTCCATGGACCCAAACGCACATTATGACGCATCCTCAGGAGAGGCCATTTCAACTCAGCCCCCTGGTTAGCGTGCCCCAGAGGCAGCAGATCAAACATATCTTGTGGCTAATGGCCAATGGGAATGCGAGGCATGCTGTACAGGGATCCATCCTTCGAACCGTGCTCTCCAGTCCTTCCGTATGGTATGTCCTGGAGCCATGCAACAGGACTCGAATGTCCCACAGAAGGAAACCTGGTGGTTTGGGGCAACCTCCAAACTCAGCGTGGGAAAACTTCCTTGGCCTCATGAGGCCCCCGCTTCATGAAGGGGCCATCATGGACACATACTCCAGCCTCAGCCAACGTCTGATCCTCAGCCTGACTTCAGATGCAGGAGATTTTGATTCAGCCTCTGCCTAGTGGGCCTGCTCTGCCCTTGGCTCCAATCCTCACTTTAGCTTGTGTTCCTAGACTTCCGTCCTCACACTCCTGGCCCGCAAACCCTCCCTCCTGGGAATTCTGGGGCCACAATGAAGCACTCCGCCTGCCTCCCAGGAGAAAAACTTTGTCTATGGTGCTGCCCAGAAACCCCAAATGAGGATCAAACTGCTTGGCCCTCGGCAACACCCCAATTGCATAGGCTACCTTAAACACTGATGCTCTGTCGCAAATAGCCTGAGCCCAGACCTTCCAACAGACACCGACACAGCTGGCTGCACACCCAGCACATTGGACCCGCCACTGCCTTAGGCCACCATCCATTCCCAACCTGGGTTTTCAGTCATCAGAACCTAGACCTTATCTCCAATCCCTGCACAGGGGGGAACCTGATGCACAAGTCAGAACCCCTCCTTCCCCATGGCAAGAAACCTTGCTGCTGGCAGTGAGTCAAACCTTCAGTGTAGGAGAAAACGGCATGGCCCATGAGGCCACGCCCATGTGTGAGGGCCGCCTTGGGCACAAACACACATTGTGACCCTCAGCGTGAGTACCTTATTCAAGTAACGCCTCTCAGTGATTGGACCAAGAGCCCGCATATGTGGCTTGCCATGGCCATAGGCACGCAGGACTAACTAGATGGTGTGTATTCCAGTTGAGGGAACCCACTGCTGTGCTCTAGAGTCCCTCTCCTGGGGGGTCCCCTGTGGCAGAAAACAGTACTCTTCCCTTCCCACAGAATGAACCCAAACCTTTGGGAGCTTGGAAAATCCCCCGAGAGGAAGGCTCTTCCTCGGCCCCTGAAGCAACCCCTTCCCTGAACGGCCACTGTGAACGCAACACCCAGAGACAAAAGCCTGATCGACTGCCTCCCACTTGCCCTCCTTTGATATCCAGAGGATCTCCCCTCTCGGACTGGAGATCAGGCCTGCCATTACCTTGGCCCCTACCTGAGCCAAGTTTGCTTTTTCAGACATCTGTCCCCACAGCCCTGGCAAACACAGCCTCTAGGCTGGGTCCTCTGGAGCCATACCACAGGACCATGCCTGCTCTCTCCTGGGAAACTCTGTCCATTCCTTTGGCCACACACCTCCAGAATATGAGAAACCTCAAGGCCCCTGAGGACATACCATTACCGGGAGCCTCCCTGCACACACAGGGGCCTTCGGACACAAGCGGAGCTGCTACCTTAATGAAGGCATGCACACAGATGTCAACAGAGATAGAAGTTTGAGCCCGACAGGCCCTTAGGCCCTACTCTACTCTTGCTTTGTTTTCCAGGTGTCACTCCTCAGAGGCTTTGGTTCGAAGAATAGCATATGGGGCTTTCCTGAGGCACTGAACAGAACTTCTCTCGTCTCCACATGGGAAGCTTCCTTGTTGGAGCCGTGTCTAACACCTCAAGTTGGAGAATCCTGCAGAGTCCCTGAGCCACCTCCACATTCCAAGGTCTCCCAGGCCACCAAGCCACAGTAGGACTCATCTTCAGGAGAGTCCATTTCAACTCTCCCCTCTGGGTAGCTCACCCAGGAGCCCGCAGATTGAGCCTGCCTTGTCCTGACTAAAGAGTGGGAATATGAGGTGGCGTTCCCAGGCATCCATGCTTAGACACCTGCTCTCGAGTCTTTCCGTATGGGGCCTCCTGGAACCATCCAATAGCACTCGACTTTCGTGCAGAAGGAAACCTTGAGGTTTGGAGTAGTTCACAAATCCCATCGTAGGCAAACCTTCCTGGCCTCATGAGGCCCCCACACCATTCAGGAAGAGGCCATGCTGGACAAAAACTCTAGCCTGAGGCACGTCTCAGAGTTGAAATGACCTCAGTGCAGGAGATCTCGTTTCAGCCTCTCAGAGTGGGCCTGCCGTGCCATCGGTCCCAAACCTCACGCTAGCTTGTGTTTTCAGACTTCCTTCCTCACACTCCTGGCAAACAAGCCCTCCGGACTAGAAACTCCAGAACAACATCCCAGCCCAGGGTCTGCCCAAGGGAAGAAAAACGTTTCCCTGTGGGGCTCTCTCCTGAAAACCCAGATGAGGATCAACCTGCTCGGGCCTCGACGGTACCCGAATTGGATAGGCTGCTCTGGGCACTCATGCTCTGTCTGACACAGCCTGAAGCCAGACGTCCAGACAGACAAGGATACAGCTGGCCGCACACCCAGCACTTTGGACACGCCATGGTCTTATGCCGTCACCTCATCCTAACCTTGGTTTTCAGATATCTGAACCTAGACATTATATCAATTCTCCACACAGCTGGGTATCGCAAGCACAACACAGAACTCCTCCTTCCCCGTGGCTGTAAAGCTTGCTCTTGGCATGGAGTCACACCTTCAGGGTGGGAGAAACCTTCCTGGTCCCTGATGCTACGCCCAAACTTGAGTGCTGCTTGGGCACAAATTCACACTCTGACCCTCATCATGAGCCCCATGTCAAAGAAAGGCCTGTCAGGGCCTGGGCGAAGAGCCCGCATATGCGGCTTGCCAAGCCGCTATGCACCCAATCCTCACCAGTGTTTGAGTATTCCAGTCGCCCCGCCCGTACCTGGGGCTCTGCTCTGGAATCCCTTTCTTGGAGAGACACGTGAGCCAGACAACACTTTTCCACCCTTCCCACAAAATGACCCCAAACTCTTGGGAGCTGGGACAAATCCCCAGAGAGGGATACTCGTCCACAGTCCTGAGGCCACCCCTCCAATCCACGGCTATCTCGGACACAACATCCAGAGACAAAAGCCTGAAGGAACGCCTCCCACTCGCCCTTGTTTCAGAGGCCCAGGAGCTCCCTCTCGGGCTGTACATACGGCCTGCCATACCCTAGGCGCCACTCATAAGCTGAGTTTGTGTTTTCAGACTTCTGTGCCCTCAGCCTGGACCCACACAACCGTCAGTCTAGGGCCTCTGGAGCCACAGCAAAAGATTGTGCCTGCACTCTCCAAGGAAATTGTGCCCAATCCATTGACCACAACCCTACAGGTTAGGGAAAAGCTCCAAGGCCCCCGAGGCCATCAATAGTGTAGGCCACCCTGGACTAAGAGGGGCTCTCTGACACCAGCGGAGCAACTATCTCCACTTAGACTCTCAGACAGTGTCCCCAGAGACAGAAGGTTGAAATGGACAGGCCCCCAGGCCCTAATCTGAACCTTAGCTTTGGTTTCCATGTGTCCGTCCTCAGAGGTCTGTTTTCGTAGACCAGCACACGGGGCTTTTCTGAGGCTCCAAACCAAACCTCTCTCGCCTCCACATGGGGAGCTTACTTACTGGGGATGTATCAAACCCTTCAGGTAGGAGAGTTCCGCAGGGCCACTGAACAACCAGCACATTCCAAGGTTTCCATGGACCCAAACGCACATTATGACGCATCCTCAGGAGAGGCCATTTCAACTCAGCTCTCTGGTTAGCGTGCCCCAGAGGCAGCAGATCAAACATATCTTGTGGTTAATGGCCAATGGGAATGCGAGGCATGCTGTACAGGGATCCATCCTTCGAACCGTGCTCTCCAGTCCTTCCGTATGGTATGTCCTGGAGCCATGCAACAGGACTCGAATGTCCCACAGAAGGAAACCTGGTGGTTTGGGGCAACTTCCAAACTCAGCGTGGGAAAACTTCCTTGGCCTCATGAGGCCCCCGCTTCATGAAGGGGCCATCATGGACACATACTCCAGCCTCAGCAAACGTCTGATCCTCAGCCTGACTTCAGATGCAGGACATTTTGATTCAGCCTCTGCCTAGTGGGCCTGCTCTGCCCTTGGCTCCAATCCTCACTTTAGCTTGTGTTCCTAGACTTCCGTCCTCACACTCCTGGCCCGCAAACCCTCCCTACTGGGAATTCTGGGGCCACAATGAAGCACTCCGCCTGCCTCCCAGGAGAAAAACTTTGTCTATGGTGCTGCCCAGAAACCCCAAATGAGGATCAAACTGCTTGGCCCTCGGCAACACCCCAATTGCATAGGCTACCTTAAACACTGATGCTCTGTCGCAAATAGCCTGAGCCCAGACCTTCCAACAGACACCGACACAGCTGGCTGCACACCCAGCACATTGGACCCGCCACTGCCTTAGGCCACCATCCATTCCCAACCTGGGTTTTCAGTCATCAGAACCTAGACCTTATCTCCAATCCCTGCACAGGGGGGAACCTGATGCACAAGTCAGAACCCCTCCTTCCCCATGGCAAGAAACCTTGCTGCTGGCAGTGAGTCAAACCTTCAGTGTAGGAGAAAACGGCATGGCCCATGAGGCCACGCCCATGTGTGAGGGCCGCCTTGGGCACAAACACACATTGTGACCCTCAGCGTGAGTACCTTATTCAAGTAACGCCTCTCAGTGATTGGACCAAGAGCCCGCATATGTGGCTTGCCATGCCCATAGGCACGCAGGACTAACTAGATGGTGTGTATTCCAGTTGAGGGAACCCACTGCTGTGCTCTAGAGTCCCTCTTCTGGGGGGTCCCCTGTGGCAGAAAACAGTACTCTTCCCTTCCCACAGAATGAACCCAAACACTTGGGAGCTTGGACAATCCCCCGAGAGGAAAGCTCTTCCTCGGTCCCTGAAGCAACCCCTACCCTGAACGGCCACTGTGAACGCAACACCCAGAGACAAAAGCCTGAGCGACTGCCTCCCACTTGCCCTCCTTTGATATCTAGAGGATCTCCCCTCTCGGACTGGAGATCAGGCCTACCATTTCCTTGGCCCCTACCTGAGCCAAGTTTGCTTTTTCAGACATCTGTCCCCACAGCCCTGGCAAACACAGCCTCTAGGCTGGGTCCTCTGGAGCCATACCACAGGACCATGCCTGCTCTCTCCTGGGAAACTCTGTCCATTCCTTTGGCCACACACCTCCAGAATATGAGAAACCTCAAGGCCTCCGAGGACATACCATTACCGGGAGCCTCCCTGCACACACAGGGGCCTTCGAACACAAGCTGAGCTGCTACCTCCATGAAGGCATGCACACAGATGTCAACAGAGATAGAAGGTTGAGCCGACAGGCCCTTAGGCCCTAATCTCAACTCTTGCTTTGTTTTCCAGGTGTCACTCCTCAGAGGCTTTGGTTCGAAGAACAGGATATGGGGCTTTCCTGAGGCACTGAACAGAACTTCTCTCGTCTTCACATGGGAAGCTTCCTTGTTGGAGCCGTGTCAAACACCTCAGGTTGGAGTATCCTGCAGAGTCCCTGAGCCACCTCCACATTCCAAGGTCTCCCAGGCCACCAAGCCACAGTAGGACTCATCTTCAGGAGAGTCCATTTCAACTCTCCCCTCTGGGTAGCTCACCCAGGAGCCCGCAGATTGAGCCTGCCTTGTCCTGACTAAAGAGTGGGAATATGAGGTGGCGTTCCCAGGCATCCATGCTTAGACACCTGCTCTCGAGTCTTTCCGTATGGGGCCTCTTGGAACCATCCAATAGCACTCGACTTTCGTGCAGAAGGAAACCTTGAGGTTTGGAGTAGTTCACAAATCCCATCATAGGCAAACCTTCCTGGCCTCATGAGGCCCCCACACCATTCAGGAAGAGGCCATGCTGGACAAAAACTCTAGCCTGAGGCACGTCTCAGAGTTGAAATGACCTCAGTGCAGGAGATCTCGTTTCAGCCTCTCAGAGTGGGCCTGCCGTGCCATCGGTCCCAAACCTCACGCTAGCTTGTGTTTTCAGACTTCCTTCCTCACACTCCTGGCAAACAAGCCCTCCGGACTAGGAACTCCAGAACCAGAACCCAGCCCAGGGTCTGCCCAAGGGAAGAAAAACGTTTCCCTGTGGGGCTCTCTCCAGAAAACCCAGATGAGGATCAACCTGCTCGGGCCTCGACGGTACCCGAACTGGATAGGCTGCTCTAGGCTCTCATGCTCTGTCTGACACAGCCTGAAGCCAGACGTCCAGACAGACAAGGAGACAGCTGGCCGCACACCCAGCACTTCGGACACGCCATGGTCTTATGCCGTCACCTCTTCCTAACCTTGGTTTTCAGATATCTGAACCTAGACATTATATCAATTCTCCACACAGCTGGGTATCGCAAGCACAACACAGAACTCCTCCTTCCCCGTGGCTGTAAAGCTTGCTCTTGGCATGGAGTCACACCTTCAGGGTGGGAGAAACCTTCCTGGTCCCTGATGCCACGCCCAAACTTGAGTGCTGCTTGGGCACAAATTCACACTCTGACCCTCAGCATGAGCCCCATGTCAAAGAAAGGCCTGTCAGGGCCTGGGCCAAGAGCCCGCATATGGGGCTTGCAAAGCCCCTATGCACCCAATCCTCACCAGTGTTTGAGTTTTCCAGTCGCCCCGCTCCTACCTGGGGCTCTGCTCTGGAATCCCTTTCTTGGACAGACACGTGAGCCAGACAACACTTTTCCACCCTTCCCACAAAATGACCTCAAACTCTTGGGAGCTGGGACAAATCCCCAGAGAGGGATACTCGTCCACAGTCCCTGAGGCCACCCCTCCAATCCACGGCTATCTCGGACACAACATCCAGAGACAAAAGCCTGAAGGAACGCCTCCCACTCGCCCTTGTTTCAGAGGCCCAGGAGCTCCCTCTCGGGCTGTACATCCGGCCTGCCATACCCTAGGCGCCTCTCATAAGCTGAGTTTGTGTTTTCAGACTTCTGTGCCCTCAGCCTGGACCCACACAACCGCCAGGCTAGGGCCTCTGGAGCCACAGCGAAAGATTGTGCCTGCCCTCTCCAAGGAAATTGTGCACAATCCATTGACCACAACCCTACAGGTTAGGGAAAAGCTCCAAGGCCCCTGAGGCCATCAATAGTGTAGGCCACCCTGGACTAAGAGGGGCTCTCTGACACCAGCGGAGCAACTATCTCCACTTAGACTCTCAGACAGTGTCCCCAGAGACAGAAGGTTGAAATGGACACGCCCCCAGGCCCTAATCTAAACCTTAGCTTTGGTTTCCATGTGTCCGTCCTCAGAGGTCTGTTTTCGTAGACCAGCACACGGGGCTTTTCTGAGGCTCCAAACCAAACCTCTCTCGCCTCCACATGGGGAGCTTACTTACTGCGGATGTATCAAACCCTTCAGGTAGGAGAGTTCCGCAGGGCCACTGAACAACCAGCACATTCCAAGGTTTCCATGGACCCAAACGCACATTATGACGCATCCTCAGGAGAGGCCATTTCAACTCAGCTCCCTGGTTAGCGTGCCCCAGAGGCAGCAGATCAAACATATCTTGTGGCTAATGGCCAATGGGAATGCGAGGCATGCTGTACAGGGATCCATCCTTCGAACCGTGCTCTCCAGTCCTTCCGTATGGTATGTCCTGGAGCCATGCAACAGGACTCGAATGTCCCACAGAAGGAAACCTGGTGGTTTGGGGCAACCTCCAAACTCAGCGTGGGAAAACTTCCTTGGCCTCATGAGGCCCCCGATTCATGAAGGGGCCATCATGGACACATACTCCAGCCTCAGCCAACGTCTGATCCTCAGCCTGACTTCAGATGCAGGAGATTTTGATTCAGCCTCTGCCTAGTGGGCCTGCTCTGCCCTTGGCTCCAATCCTCACTTTAGCTTGTGTTCCTAGACTTCCGTCCTCACACTCCTGGCCCGCTAACCCTCCCTACTGGGAATTCTCGGGCCACAATGAAGCACTCCGCCTGCCTCCCAGGAGAAAAACTTTGTCTATGGTGCTGCCCAGAAACCCCAAATGAGGATCAAACTGCTTGGCCCTCGGCAACACCCCAATTGCATAGGCTACCTTAAACACTGATGCTCTGTCGCAAATAGCCTGAGCCCAGACCTTCCAACAGACACCGACACAGCTGGCTGCACACCCAGCACATTGGACCCGCCACTGCCTTAGGCCACCATCCATTCCCAACCTGGGTTTTCAGTCATCAGAACCTAGACCTTATCTCCAATCCCTGCACAGGGGGGAACCTGATGCACAAGTCAGAACCCCTCCTTCCCCATGGCAAGAAACCTTGCTGCTGGCAGTGAGTCAAACCTTCAGTGTAGGAGAAAACGGCATGGCCCATGAGGCCACGCCCATGTGTGAGGGCCGCCTTGGGCACAAACACACATTGTGACCCTCAGCGTGAGTACCTTATTCAAGTAACGCCTCTCAGTGATTGGACCAAGAGCCCGCATATGTGGCTTGCCATGCCCATAGGCACGCAGGACTAACTAGATGGTGTGTATTCCAGTTGAGGGAACCCACTGCTGTGCTCTAGAGTCCCTCTTCTGGGGGGTCCCCTGTGGCAGAAAACAGTACTCTTCCCTTCCCACAGAATGAACCCAAACACTTGGGAGCTTGGACAATCCCCCGAGAGGAAGGCTCTTCCTCGGTCCCTGAAGCAACCCCTACCCTGAACGGCCACTGTGAACGCAACACCCAGAGACAAAAGCCTGAGCGACTGCCTCCCACTTGCTCTCCTTTGATATCTAGAGGATCTCCCCTCTCGGACTGGAGATCAGGCCTACCATTTCCTTGGCCCCTACCTGAGCCAAGTTTGCTTTTTCAGACATCTGTCCCCACAGCCCTGGCAAACACAGCCTCTAGGCTGGGTCCTCTGGAGCCATACCACAGGACCATGCCTGCTCTCTCCTGGGAAACTCTGTCCATTCCTTTGGCCACACACCTCCAGAATATGAGAAACCTCAAGGCCCCCGAGGACATACCATTACCGGGAGCTTCCCTGCACACACAGGGGCCTTCGGACACAAGCTGAGCTGCTACCTCCATGAAGGCATGCACACAGATGTCAACAGAGATAGAAGGTTGAGCCCGACAGGCCCTTAGGCCCTAATCTCAACTCTTGCTTTGTTTTCCAGGTGTCACTCCTCAGAGGCTTTGGTTCGAAGAACAGGATATGGGGCTTTCCTGAGGCACTGAACAGAACTTCTCTCGTCTCCACATGGGAAGCTTCCTTGTTGGAGCCGTGTCAAACACCTCAGGTTGGAGAATCCTGCAGAGTCCCTGAGCCACCTCCACATTCCAAGGTCTCCCAGGCCACCAAGCCACAGTAGGACTCATCTTCAGGAGAGTCCATTTCAACTCTCCCCTCTGGGTAGCTCACCCAGGAGCCCGCAGATTGAGCCTGCCTTGTCCTGAATAAAGAGTGGGAATATGAGGTGGCGTTCCCAGGCATCCATGCTTAGACACCTGCTCTCGAGTCTTTCCGTATGGGGCCTCTTGGAACCATCCAATAGCACTCGACTTTCGTGCAGAAGGAAACCTTGAGGTTTGGAGTAGTTCACAAATCCCATCGTAGGCAAACCTTCCTGGCCTCATGAGGCCCCCACACCATTCAGGAAGAGGCCATGCTGGACAAAAACTCTAGCCTGAGGCACGTCTCAGAGTTGACATGACCTCAGTGCAGGAGATCTCGATTCAGCCTCTCAGAGTGGGCCTGCCGTGCCATCGGTCCCAAACCTCACGCTAGCTTGTGTTTTCAGACTTCCTTCCTCACACTCCTGGCAAACAAGCCCTCCGGACTAGGAACTCCAGAACCAGAACCCAGCCCAGGGTCTGCCCAAGGGTAGAAAAACGTTTCCCTGTGGGGCTCTCTCCAGAAAACCCAGATGAGGATCAACTTGCTCGGGCCTCGACGGTACCCGAACTGGATAGGCTGCTCTGGGCACTCATGCTCTGTCTGACACAGCCTGAAGCCAGACGTCCAGACAGACAACGAGACAGCTGGCTGCACACCCAGCACTTTGGACACGCCATGGTCTTATGCCGTCACCTCTTCCTAACCTTGGTTTTCAGATATCTGAACCTAGACATTATATCAATTCTCCACACAGCTGGGTATCGCAAGCACAACACAGAACTCCTCCTTCCCCGTGGCTGTAAAGCTTGCTCTTGGCATGGAGTCACACCTTCAGGGTGGGAGAAACCTTCCTGGTCCCTGATGCCACGCCCAAACTTGAGTGCTGCTTGGGCACAAATTCACACTCTGACCCTCAGCATGAGCCCCATGTCAAAGAAAGGCCTGTCAGGGCCTGGGCCAAGAGCCCGCATATGGGGCTTGCCAAGCCCCTATGCACCCAATCCTCACCAGTGTTTGAGTTTTCCAGTCGCCCCGCTCGTACTTGGGGCTCTGCTCTGGAATCCCTTTCTTGGAGAGACACGTGAGCCAGACAACACTTTTCCACCCTTCCCACAAAATGACCCCAAACTCTTGGGAGCTGGGACAAATCCCCAGAGAGGGATACTCGTCCACAGTCCCTGAGGCCACACCTCCAATCCACGGCTATCTCGGACACAACATCCAGGGACAAAAGCCTGAAGGAACGCCTCCCACTCGCCCTTGTTTCAGAGGCCCAGGAGCTCCCTCTCGGGCTGTACATTCGGCCTGCCATACCCTAGGCGCCACTCATAAGCTGAGTTTGTGTTTTCAGACTTCTGTGCCCTCACCCTGGACCCACACAAACGCCAGGCTAGGGCCTCGGGAGCCACAGCGAAAGATTGTGCCTGCCCTCTCCAAGGAAATTGTGCCCAATCCATTGACCACAACCCTACAGGTTAGGGAAAAGCTCCAAGGCCCCTGAGGCCATCAATAGTGTAGGCCACCCTGGACTAAGAGGGGCTCTCTGACACCAGCGGAGCAACTATCTCCACTTAGACTCTCAGACAGTGTCCCCAGAGACAGAAGGTTGAAATGGACAGGCCCCCAGGCCCTAATCTGAACCTTAGCTTTGGTTTCCATGTGTCCGTCCTCAGAGGTCTGTTTTCGTAGACCAGCACACGGGGCTTTTCTGAGGCTCCAAACCAAACCTCTCTCGCCTCCACATGGGGAGCTTACTTACTGCGGATGTATCAAACCCTTCAGGTAGGAGAGTTCCGCAGGGCCACTGAACAACCAGCACATTCCAAGGTTTCCATGGACCCAAACGCACATTATGACGCATCCTCAGGAGAGGCCATTTCAACTCAGCCCCCTGGTTAGCGTGCCCCAGAGGCAGCAGATCAAACATATCTTGTGGCTAATGGCCAATGGGAATGCGAGGCATGCTGTACAGGGATCCATCCTTCGAACCGTGCTCTCCAGTCCTTCCGTATGGTATGTCCTGGAGCCATGCAACAGGACTCGAATGTCCCACAGTAGGAAACCTGGTGGTTTGGGGCAACCTCCAAACTCAGCGTGGGAAAACTTCCTTGGCCTCATGAGGCCCCCGCTTCATGAAGGTGCCATCATGGACACATACTCCAGCCTCAGCCAACGTCTGATCCTCAGCCTGACTTCAGATGCAGGAGATTTTGATTCAGCCTCTGCCTAGTGGACCTGCTCTGTCCTTGGCTCCAATCCTCACTTTAGCTTGTGTTCCTAGACTTCCGTCCTCACACTCCTGGCCCACAAACCCTCCCTACTGGGAAATCTGGGTCCACAATGAAGCACTCCGCCTGCCTCCAAGGAGAAAAACTTTGTCTATGGTGCTGGCCAGAAACCCCAAATGAGGATCAAACTGCTTGGCCCTCGGCAACACCCCAATTGCATAGGCTACCTTAAACACTGATGCTCTGTCGCAAATAGCCTGAGCCCAGACCTTCCAACAGACACCGACACAGCTGGCTGCACACCCAGCACATTGGACCCGCCACTGCCTTAGGCCACCATCCATTCCCAACCTGGGTTTTCAGTCATCAGAACCTAGACCTTATCTCCAATCCCTGCACAGGGGGTAACCTGATGCACAAGTCAGAACCCCTCCTTCCCCATGGCAAGAAACCTTGCAGCTGGCAGTGAGTCAAACCTTCAGTGTAGGAGAAAACGGCATGGCCCATGAGGCCACGCCCATGTGTGAGGGCCGCCTTGGGCACAAACACACATTGTGACCCTCAGCGTGAGTACCTTATTCAAGTAACGCCTCTCAGTGATTGGACCAGGAGCCCGCATATATGGCTTGCCATGCCCATAGGCACGCAGGACTAACTAGATGGTGTGTATTCCAGTTGAGGGAACCCACTGCTGTGCTCTAGAGTCCCTTTCCTGGGGGGTCCCCTGTGGCAGAAAACAGTACTCTTCCCTTCCCACAGAATGAACCCAAACACTTGGGAGCTTGGACAATCCCCCGAGAGGAAGGCTCTTCCTCGGCCCCTGAAGCAACCCCTACCCTGAATGGCCACTGTGAACGCAACACCCAGAGACAAAAGCCTGAGCGACTGCCTCCCACTTGCCCTCCTTTGATATCCAGAGGATCTCCCCTCTCGGACTGGAGATCAGGCCTGCCATTACCTTGGCCCCTACCTGAGCCAAGTTTGCTTTTTCAGACATCTGTCCCCACAGCCCTGGCAAACACAGCCTCTAGGCTGGGTCCTCTGGAGCCATACCACAGGACCATGCCTGCTCTCTCCTGGGAAACTCTGTCCATTCCTTTGGCCACACACCTCCAGAATATGAGAAACCTCAAGGCCCCCGAGGACATACCATTACCGGGAGCCTCCCTGCACACACAGGGGCCTTCGGACACAAGCTGAGCTGCTACCTCCATGAAGGCATGCACACAGATGTCAACAGAGATAGAAGGTTGAGCCGGACAGGCCCTTAGGCCCTAATCTCAACTCTTGCTTTGTTTTCCAGGTGTCACTCCTCAGAGGCTTTGGTTCGAAGAACAGGATATGGGGCTTTCCTGAGGCACTGAACAGAACTTCTCTCGTCTCCACATGGGAAGCTTCCTTGTTGGAGCCGTGTCAAACACCTCAGGTTGGAGAATCCTGCAGAGTCCCTGAGCCACCTCCACATTCCAAGGTCTCCCAGGCCACCAAGCCACAGTAGGACTCATCTTCAGGAGAGTCCATTTCAACTCTCCCCTCTGGGTAGCTCACCCAGGAGCCCACAGATTGAGCCTGCCTTGTCCTGACTAAAGAGTGGGAATATGAGGTGGCGTTCCCAGGCATCCATGCTTAGACCCCTGCTCTCGAGTCTTTCCGTATGGGGCCTCTTGGAACCATCCAATAGCACTCGACTTTCGTGCAGAAGGAAACCTTGAGGTTTGGAGTAGTTCACAAATCCCATCGTAGGCAAACCTTCCTGGCCTCATGAGGCCCCCACACCATTCAGGAAGAGGCCATGCTGGACAAAAACTCTAGCCTGAGGCACGTCTCAGAGTTGAAATGACCTCAGTGCAGGAGATCTCGTTTCAGCCTCTCAGAGTGGGCCTGCCGTGCCATCGGTCCCAAACCTCACGCTAGCTTGTGTTTTCAGACTTCCTTCCTCACACTCCTGGCAAACAAGCCCTCCGGACTAGGAACTCCAGAACCACAACCCAGCCCAGGGTCTGCCCAAGGGAAGAAAAACGTTTCCCTGTGGGGCTCTCTCCAGAAAACCCAGATGAGGATCAACTTGCTCGGGCCTCGACGGTACCCGAACTGGATAGGCTGCTCTGGGCACTCATGCTCTGTCTGACACAGCCTGAAGCCAGACGTCCAGACAGACAAGGAGACAGCTGGCTGCACACCCAGCACTTTGGACACGCCATGGTCTTATGCCGTCACCTCTTCCTAACCTTGGTTTTCAGATATCTGAACCTAGACATTATATCAATTCTCCACACAGCTGGGTATCGCAAGCACAACACAGAACTCCTCCTTCCCCGTGGCTGTAAAGCTTGCTCTTGGCATGGAGTCACACCTTCAGGGTGGGAGAAACCTTCCTGGTCCCTGATGCCACGCCCAAACTTGAGTGCTGCTTGGGCACAAATTCACACTCTGACCCTCAGCATGAGCCCCATGTCAAAGAAAGGCCTGTCAGGGCCTGGGCCAAGAGCCCGCATATGGGGCTTGACAAGCCCCTATGCACCCAATCCTCACCAGTGTTTGAGTTTTCCAGTCGCCCCGCCCGTACCTGGGGCTCTGCTCTGGAATCCCTTTCTTGGACAGACACGTGAGCCAGACAACACTTTTCCACCCTTCCCACAAAATGACCTCAAACTCTTGGGAGCTGGGACAAATCCCCAGAGAGGGATACTCGTCCACAGTCCCTGAGGCCACCCCTCCAATCCACGGCTATCTCGGACACAACATCCAGAGACAAAAGCCTGAAGGAACGCCTCCCACTCGCCCTTGTTTCAGAGGCCCAGGGGCTCCCTCTCGGGCTGTACATCCGGCCTGCCATACCCTAGGCGCCACTCATAAGCTGAGTTTGTGTTTTCAGACTTCTGTGCCCTCAGCCTGGACCCACACAACCGCCAGGCTAGGGCCTCTGGAGCCACAGCGAAAGATTGTGCCTGCCCTCTCCAAGGAAATTGTGCCCAATCCATTGACCACAACCCTACAGGTTAGGGAAAAGCTCCAAGGCCCCTGAGGCCATCAATATTGTAGGCCACCCTATACTAAGAGGGGCTCTCTGACACCAGCGGAGCAACTATCTCCACTTAGACTCTCAGACAGTGTCCCCAGAGACAGAAGGTTGAAATGGACACGCCCCCAGGCCCTAATCTAAACCTTAGCTTTGGTTTCCATGTGTCCGTCCTCAGAGGTCTGTTTTCGTAGACCAGCACACGGGGCTTTTCTGAGGCTCCAAACCAAACCTCTCTCGCCTCCACATGGGGAGCTTACTTACTGCGGATGTATCAAACCCTTCAGGTAGGAGAGTTCCGCAGGGCCACTGAACAACCAGCACATTCCAAGGTTTCCATGGACCCAAACGCACATTATGACGCATCCTCAGGAGAGGCCATTTCAACTCAGCTCCCTGGTTAGCGTGCCCCAGAGGCAGCAGATCAAACATATCTTGTGGCTAATGGCCAATGGGAATGCGAGGCATGCTGTACAGGGATCCATCCTTCGAACCGTGCGCTCCAGTCCTTCCGTATGGTATGTCCTGGAGCCATGCAACAGGACTCGAATGTCCCACAGAAGGAAACCTGGTGGTTTGGGGCAACCTCCAAACTCAGCGTGGGAAAACTTCCTTGGCCTCATGAGGCCCCCGCTTCATGAAGGTGCCATCATGGACACATACTCCAGCCTCAGCCAACGTCTGATCCTCAGCCTGACTTCAGATGCAGGAGATTTTGATTCAGCCTCTGCCTAGTGGGCCTGCTCTGCCCTTGGCTCCAATCCTCACTTTAGCTTGTGTTCCTAGACTTCCGTCCTCACACTCCTGGCCCGCAAACCCTCCCTACTGGGAATTCTCGGGCCACAATGAAGCACTCCGCCTGCCTCCAAGGAGAAAAACTTTGTCTATGGTGCTGCCCAGAAACCCCAAATGAGGATCAAACTGCTTGGCCCTCGGCAACACCCCAATTGCATAGGCTACCTTAAACACTGATGCTCTGTCGCAAATAGCCTGAGCCCAGACCTTCCAACAGACACCGACACAGCTGGCTGCACACCCAGCACATTGGACCCGCCACTGCCTTAGGCCACCATCCATTCCCAACCTGGGTTTTCAGTCATCAGAACCTAGACCTTATCTCCAATCCCTGCACAGGGGGTAACCTGATGCACAAGTCAGAACCCCTCCTTCCCCATGGCAAGAAACCTTGCAGCTGGCAGTGAGTCAAACCTTCAGTGTAGGAGAAAACGGCATGGCCCATGAGGCCACGCCCATGTGTGAGGGCCGCCTTGGGCACAAACACACATTGTGACCCTCAGCGTGAGTACCTTATTCAAGTAACGCCTCTCAGTGATTGGACCAGGAGCCCGCATATGTGGCTTGCCATGCCCATAGGCACGCAGGACTAACTAGATGGTGTGTATTCCAGTTGAGGGAACCCACTGCTGTGCTCTAGAGTCCCTTTCCTGGGGGGTCCCCTGTGGCAGAAAACAGTACTCTTCCCTTCCCACAGAATGAACCCAAACACTTGGGAGCTTGGACAATCCCCCGAGAGGAAGGCTCTTCCTCGGCCCCTGAAGCAACCCCTACCCTGAATGGCCACTGTGAACGCAACACCCAGAGACAAAAGCCTGAGCGACTGCCTCCCACTTGCCCTCCTTTGATATCCAGAGGATCTCCCCTCTCGGACTGGAGATCAGGCCTGCCATTACCTTGGCCCCTACCTTAGCCAAGTTTGCTTTTTCAGACATCTGTCCCCACAGCCCTGGCAAACACAGCCTCTAGGCTGGGTCCTCTGGAGCCATACCACAGGACCATGCCTGCTCTCTCCTGGGAAACTCTGTCCATTCCTTTGGCCACACACCTCCAGAATATGAGAAACCTCAAGGCCCCCGAGGACATACCATTACCGGGAGCCTCCCTGCACACACAGGGGCCTTCGGACACAAGCGGAGCTGCTACCTCCATGAAGGCATGCACACAGATGTCAACAGAGATAGAAGGTTGAGCCCGACAGGCCCTTAGGCCCTAATCTCAACTCTTGCTTTGTTTTCCAGGTGTCACTCCTCAGAGGCTTTGGTGCGAAGAACAGGATATGGGGCTTTCCTGAGGCACTGAACAGAACTTCTCTCGTCTCCACATGGGAAGCTTCCTTGTTGGAGCCGTGTCAAACACCTCAGGTTGGAGAATCCTGCAGAGTCCCTTTCCACCTCCACATTCCAAGGTCTCCCAGGCCACCAAGCCACAGTAGGACTCATCTTCAGGAGAGTCCATTTCAACTCTCCCCTCTTGGTAGCTCACCCAGGAGCCCGCAGAATGAGCCTGCCTTGTCCTGACTAAAGAGTGGGAATATGAGGTGGCGTTCCCAGGCATCCATGCTTAGACACCTGCTCTCGAGTCTTTCCGTATGGGGCCTCCTGGAACCATCCAATAGCACTCGACTTTCGTGCAGAAGGAAACCTTGAGGTTTGGAGTAGTTCACAAATCCCATCGTAGGCAAACCTTCCTGGCCTCATGAGGCCCCCACACCATTCAGGAAGAGGCCATGCTGGACAAAAACTCTAGCCTGAGGCACGTCTCAGAGTTGAAATGACCTCAGTGCAGGAGATCTCGATTCAGCCTCTCAGAGTGGGCCTGCCGTGCCATCAGTACCAAACCTCACGCTAGCTTGTGTTTTCAGACTTCCTTCCTCACACTCCTGGCAAACAAGCCCTCCGGACTAGGAACTCCAGAACCACAACCCAGCCCAGGGTCTGCCCAAGGGAAGAAAAACGTTTCCCTGTGGGGCTCTCTCCAGAGAACCCAGATGAGGATCAACCTGCTCGGGCCTCGACGGTACCCGAACTGGATAGGCTGCTCTGGGCACTCATGCTCTGTCTGACACAGCCTGAAGCCAGACGTTCAGACAGACAAGGAGACAGCTGGCCGCACACCCAGCACTTTGGACACGCCATGGTCTTATGCCGTCACCTCTTCCTAACCTTGGTTTTCAGATATTTGAACCTAGACATTATATCAATTCTCCACACATCTGGGTATCGCAAGCACAACACAGAACTCCTCCTTCCCCGTGGCTGTAAAGCTTGCTCTTGGCATGGAGTCACACCTTCAGGGTGGGAGAAACCTTCCTCGTCCCTGATGCCACGCCCAAACTTGAGTGCTGCTTGGGCACAAATTCACACTCTGACCCTCATCATGAGCCCCATGTCAAAGAAAGGCCTGTCAGGGCCTGGGCCAAGAGCCCGCATATGGGGCTTGCCAAGCCCCTATGCACCCAATCCTCACCAGTGTTTGAGTTTTCCAGTCGCCCCGCTCCTACCTGGGGCTCTGCTCTGGAATCCCTTTCTTGGAGAGACACGTGAGCCAGACAACACTTTTCCACCCTTCCCACAAAATGACCCCAAACTCTTGGGAGCTGGGACAAATCCCCAGAGAGGGATACTCGTCCACAGTCCCTGAGGCCACCCCTCCAATCCACGGCTATCTCGGACACAACATCCAGAGACAAAAGCCTGAAGGAACGCCTCCCACTCGCCCTTGTTTCAGAGGCCCAGGAGCTCCCTCTCGGGCTGTACATCCGGCCTGCCATACCCTAGGCGCCACTCATAAGCTGAGTTTGTGTTTTCAGACTTCTGTGCCCTCACCCTGGACCCACACAACCGCCAGGCTAGGGCCTCTGGAGCCACAGCGAAAGATTGTGCCTGCCCTCTCCAAGGAAATTGTGCCCAATCCATTGACCACAACCCTACAGGTTAGGGAAAAGCTCCAAGGCCCCTGAGGCCATCAATAGTGTAGGCCACCCTGGACTAAGAGGGGCTCTCTGACACCAGCGGAGCAACTATCTCCACTTAGACTCTCAGACAGTGTCCCCAGAGACAGAAGGTTGAAATGGACAGGCCCCCAGGCCCTAATCTGAACCTTAGCTTTGGTTTCCATGTGTCCGTCCTCAGAGGTCTGTTTTCGTAGACCAGCACACGGGGCTTTTCTGAGGCTCCAAACCAAACCTCTCTCGCCTCCACATGGGGAGCTTACTTACTGGGGATGTATCAAACCCTTCAGGTAGGAGAGTTCCGCAGGGCCACTGAACAACCAGCACATTCCAAGGTTTCCATGGACCCAAACGCACATTATGACGCATCCTCAGGAGAGGCCATTTCAACTCAGCTCCCTGGTTAGCGTGCCCCAGAGGCAGCAGATCAAACATATCTTGTGGCTAATGGCCAATGGGAATGCGAGGCATGCTGTACAGGGATCCATCCTTCGAACTGTGCTCTCCAGTCCTTCCGTATGGTATGTCCTGGAGCCATGCAACAGGACTCGAATGTCGCACAGAAGGAAACCTGGTGGTTTGGGGCAACCTCCAAACTCAGCGTGGGAAAACTTCCTTGGCCTCATGAGGCCCCCGCTTCATGAAGGTGCCATCATGGACACATACTCCAGCCTCAGCCAACGTCTGATCCTCAGCCTGACTTCAGATGCAGGAGATTTTGTTTCAGCCTCTGCCTAGTGGGCCTGCTCTGCCCTTGGCTCCAATCCTCACTTTAGCTTGTGTTCCTAGACTTCCGTCCTCACACTCCTGGCCCGCAAACCCTCCCTACTGGGAATTCTCGGGCCACAATGAAGCACTCCGCCTGCCTCCCAGGAGAAAAACTTTGTCTATGGTGCTGCCCAGAAACCCCAAATGAGGATCAAACTGCTTGGCCCTCGGCAACACCCCAATTGCATAGGCTACCTAAAACACTGATGCTCTGTCGCAAATAGCCTGAGCCCAGACCTTCCAACAGACACCGACACAGCTGGCTGCACACCCAGCACATTGGAGCCGCCACTGCCTTAGGCCACCATCCATTCCCAACCTGGGTTTTCAGTCATCAGAACCTAGACCTTATCTCCAATCCCTGCACAGGGGGGAACCTGATGCACAAGTCAGAACCCCTCCTTCCCCATGGCAAGAAACCTTGCTGCTGGCAGTGAGTCAAACCTTCAGTGTAGGAGAAAACGGCATGGCCCATGAGGCCACGCCCATGTGTGAGGGCCGCCTTGGGCACAAACACACATTGTGACCCTCAGCGTGAGTACCTTATTCAAGTAACGCCTCTCAGTGATTGGACCAAGAGCCCGCATATGTGGCTTGCCATGCCCATAGGCACGCAGGACTAACTAGATGGTGTGTATTCCAGTTGAGGGAACCCACTGCTGTGCTCTAGAGTCCCTCTCCTGGGGGGTCCCCTGTGGCAGAAAACAGTACTCTTCCTTCCCACAGAATGAACCCAAACACTTGGGAGCTTGGACAATCCCCTGAGAGGAAGGCTCTTCCTCGGCCCCTGAAGCAACCCCTACCCTGAACGGCCACTGTGAACGCAACACCCAGAGACAAAAGCCTGAGCGACTGCCTCCCACTTGCCCTCCTTTGATATCCAGAGGATCTCCCCTCTCGGACTGGAGATCAGGCCTGCCATTACCTTGGCCCCTACCTGAGCCAAGTTTGCTTTTTCAGACATCTGTCCCCACAGCCCTGGCAAACACAGCCTCTAGGCTGGGTCCTCTGGAGCCATACCACAGGACCATGCCTGCTCTCTCCTGGGAAACTCTGTCCATTCCTTTGGCCACACACCTCCAGAATATGAGAAACCTCAAGGCCCCCGAGGACATACCATTACCGGGAGCCTCCCTGCACACACAGGGGCCTTCGGACACAAGCTGAGCTGCTACCTCCATGAAGGCATGCACACAGATGTCAACAGAGATAGAAGGTTGAGCCCGACAGGCCCTTAGGCCCTAATCTCAACTCTTGGTTTGTTTTCCAGGTGTCACTCCTCAGAGGCTTTGGTTCGAAGAACAGGATATGGGGCTTTCCTGAGGCACTGAACAGAACTTCTCTCGTCTCCACATGGGAAGCTTCCTTGTTGGAGCCGTGTCAAACACCTCAGGTTGGAGAATCCTGCAGAGTCCCTGAGCCACCTCCACATTCCAAGGTCTCCCAGGCCACCAAGCCACAGTAGGACTCATCTTCAGGAGAGTCCATTTCAACTCTCCCCTCTGGGTAGCTCACCCAGGAGCCCGCAGATTGAGCCTGCCTTGTCCTGACTAAAGAGTGGGAATATGAGGTGGCGTTCCCAGGCATCCATGCTTAGACACCTGCTCTCGAGTCTTTCCGTATGGGGCCTCCTGGAACCATCCAATAGCACTCGACTTTCGTGCAGAAGGAAACCTTGAGGTTTGGAGTAGTTCACAAATCCCATCGTAGGCAAACCTTCCTGGCCTCATGAGGCCCCCACACCATTCAGGAAGAGGCCATGCTGGACAAAAACTCTAGCCTGAGGCACGTCTCAGAGTTGAAATGACCTCAGTGCAGGAGATCTCGATTCAGCCTCTCAGAGTGGGCCTGCCGTGCCATCGGTCCCAAACCTCACGCTAGCTTGTGTTTTCAGACTTCCTTCCTCACACTCCTGGCAAACAAGCCCTCCGGACTAGGAACTCCAGAACCACAACCCAGCCCAGGGTCTGCCCAAGGCAAGAAAAACGTTTCCCTGTGGGGCTCTCTCCAGAAAACCCAGATGAGGATCAACCTGCTCGGGCCTCGACGGTACCCGAACTGGATAGGCTGCTCTGGGCACTCATGCTCTGTCTGACACAGCCTGAAGCCAGACGTTCAGACAGACAAGGAGACAGCTGGCCGCACACCCAGCACTTTGGACACGCCATGGTCTTATGCCGTCACCTCTTCCTAACCTTGGTTTTCAGATATCTGAACCTAGACATTATATCAATTCTCCACAGCTGGGTATCGCAAGCACAACACAGAACTCCTCCTTCCCCGTGGCTGTAAAGCTTGCTCTTGGCATGGAGTCACACCTTCAGGGTGGGAGAAACCTTCCTGGTCCCTGATGCCACGCCCAAACTTGAGTGCTGCTTGGGCACAAATTCACACTCTGACCCTCATCATGAGCCCCATGTCAAAGAAAGGCCTGTCAGGGCCTGGGCCAAGAGCCCGCATATGGGGCTTGCCAAGCCCCTATGCACCCAATCCTCACCAGTGTTTGAGTTTTCCAGTCGCCCCGCTCCTACCTGGGGCTCTGCTCTGGAATCCCTTTCTTGGAGAGACACGTGAGCCAGACAACACTTTTCCACCCTTCCCACAAAATGACCCCAAACTCTTGGGAGCTGGGACAAATCCCCAGAGAGGGATACTCGTCCACAGTCCCTGAGGCCACCCCTCCAATCCACGGCTATCTCGGACACAACATCCAGAGACAAAAGCCTGAAGGAACGCCTCCCACTCGCCCTTGTTTCAGAGGCCCAGGAGCTCCCTCTCGGGCTGTACATCCGGCCTGCCATACCCTAGGCGCCACTCATAAGCTGAGTTTGTGTTTTCAGACTTCTGTGCCCTCAGCCTGGACCCACACAACCGCCAGGCTAGGGCCTCTGGAGCCACAGCGAAAGATTGTGCCTGCCCTCTCCAAGGAAATTGTGCCCAATCCATTGACCACAACCCTACAGGTTAGGGAAAAGCTCCAAGGCCCCTGAGGCCATCAATAGTGTAGGCCACCCTGGACTAAGAGGGGCTCTCTGACACCAGCGGAGCAACTATCTCCACTTAGACTCTCAGACAGTGTCCCCAGAGACAGAAGGTTGAAATGGACAGGCCCCCAGGCCCTAATCTGAACCTTAGCTTTGGTTTCCATGTGTCCGTCCTCAGAGGTCTGTTTTCGTAGACCAGCACACGGGGCTTTTCTGAGGCTCCAAACCAAACCTCTCTCGCCTCCACATGGGGAGCTTACTTACTGGGGATGTATCAAACCCTTCAGGTAGGAGAGTTCCGCAGGGCCACTGAACAACCAGCACATTCCAAGGTTTCCATGGACCCAAACGCACATTATGACGCATCCTCAGGAGAGGCCATTTCAACTCAGCTCCCTGGTTAGCGTGCCCCAGAGGCAGCAGATCAAACATATCTTGTGGCTAATGGCCAATGGGAATGCGAGGCATGCTGTACAGGGATCCATCCTTCGAACTGTGCTCTCCAGTCCTTCCGTATGGTATGTCCTGGAGCCATGCAACAGGACTCGAATGTCCCACAGAAGGAAACCTGGTGGTTTGGGGCAACCTCCAAACTCAGCGTGGGAAAACTTCCTTGGCCTCATGAGGCCCCCGCTTCATGAAGGTGCCATCATGGACACATACTCCAGCCTCAGCCAACGTCTGATCCTCAGCCTGACTTCAGATGCAGGAGATTTTGTTTCAGCCTCTGCCTAGTGGGCCTGCTCTGCCCTTGGCTCCAATCCTCACTTTAGCTTGTGTTCCTAGACTTCCGTCCTCACACTCCTGGCCCGCAAACCCTCCCTACTGGGAATTCTCGGGCCACAATGAAGCACTCCGCCTGCCTCCCAGGAGAAAAACTTTGTCTATGGTGCTGCCCAGAAACCCCAAATGAGGATCAAACTGCTTGGCCCTCGGCAACACCCCAATTGCATAGGCTACCTTAAACACTGATGCTCTGTCGCAAATAGCCTGAGCCCAGACCTTCCAACAGACACCGACACAGCTGGCTGCACACCCAGCACATTGGACCCGCCACTGCCTTAGGCCACCATCCATTCCCAACCTGGGTTTTCAGTCATCAGAACCTAGACCTTATCTCCAATCCCTGCACAGGGGGGAACCTGATGCACAAGTCAGAACCCCTCCTTCCCCATGGCAAGAAACCTTGCTGCTGGCAGTGAGTCAAACCTTCAGTGTAGGAGAAAACGGCATGGCCCATGAGGCCACGCCCATGTGTGAGGGCCGCCTTGGGCACAAACACACATTGTGACCCTCAGCGTGAGTACCTTATTCAAGTAACGCCTCTCAGTGATTGGACCAAGAGCCCGCATATGTGGCTTGCCATGCCCATAGGCACGCAGGACTAACTAGATGGTGTGTATTCCAGTTGAGGGAACCCACTGCTGTGCTCTAGAGTCCCTCTCCTGGGGGGTCCCCTGTGGCAGAAAACAGTACTCTTCCCTTCCCACAGAATGAACCCAAACACTTGGGAGCTTGGACAATCCCCCGAGAGGAAGGCTCTTCCTCGGCCCCTGAAGCAACCCCTACCCTGAACGGCCACTGTGAACGCAACACCCAGAGACAAAAGCCTGAGCGACTGCCTCCCAATTGCCCTCCTTTGATATCCAGAGGATCTCCCCTCTCGGACTGGAGATCAGGCCTGCCATTACCTTGGCCCCTACCTGAGCCAAGTTTGCTTTTTCAGACATCTGTCCCCACAGCCCTGGCAAACACAGCCTCTAGGCTGGGTCCTCTGGAGCCATACCACAGGACCATGCCTGCTCTCTCCTGGGAAACTCTGTCCATTCCTTTGGCCACACACCTCCAGAATATGAGAAACCTCAAGGCCCCCGAGGACATACCATTACCGGGAGCCTCCCTGCACACACAGGGGCCGTCGGACACAAGCTGAGCTGCTACCTCCATGAAGGCATGCACACAGATGTCAACAGAGATAGAAGGTTGAGCCCGACAGGCCCTTAGGCCCTAATCTCAACTCTTGCTTTGTTTTCCAGGTGTCACTCCTCAGAGGCTTTGGTTCGAAGAACAGGATATGGGGCTTTCCTGAGGCACTGAACAGAACTTCTCTCGTCTCCACATGGGAAGCTTCCTTGTTGGAGCCGTGTCAAACACCTCAGGTTGGAGAATCCTGCAGAGTCCCTGAGCCACCTCCACATTCCAAGGTCTCCCAGGCCACCAAGCCACAGTAGGACTCATCTTCAGGAGAGTCCATTTCAACTCTCCCTTCTGGGTAGCTCACCCAGGAGCCCGCAGATTGAGCCTGCCTTGTCCTGACTAAAGAGTGGGAATATGAGGTGGCGTTCCCAGGCATCCATGCTTAGACACCTGCTCTCGAGTCTTTCCGTATGGGGCCTCCTGGAACCATCCAATAGCACTCGACTTTCATGCAGAAGGAAACCTTGAGGTTTGGAGTAGTTCACAAATCCCATCGTAGGCAAACCTTCCTGGCCTCATGAGGCCCCCACACCATTCAGGAAGAGGCCATGCTGGACAAAAACTCTAGCCTGAGGCACGTCTCAGAGTTGACATGACCTCAGAGGAGGAGATCTCGATTCAGCCTCTCAGAGTGGGCCTGCCGTGCCATCGGTCCCAAACCTCATGCTAGCTTGTGTTTTCAGACTTCCTTCCTCACACTCCTGGCAAACAAGCCCTCCGGACTAGGAACTCCAGAACCACAACCCAGCCCAGGGTCTGCCCAAGGGTAGAAAAACGTTTCCCTGTGGGGCTCTCTCCAGAAAACCCAGATGAGGATCAACTTGCTCGGGCCTCGACGGTACCCGAACTGGATAGGCTGCTCTGGGCACTCATGCTCTGTCTGACACAGCCTGAAGCCAGACGTTTAGACAGACAAGGAGACAGCTGGCTGCACACCCAGCACTTAGGACACACCATGGTCTTATGCCGTCACCTCTTCCTAACCTTGGTTTTCAGATATCTGAACCTAGACATTATATCAATTCTCCACACAGCTGGGTATCGCAAGCACAACACAGAACTCCTCCTTCCCCGTGGCTGTAAAGCTTGCTCTTGGCATGGAGTCACACCTTCAGGGTGGGAGAAACCTTCCTGGTCCCTGATGCCACGCCCAAACTTGAGTGCTGCTTGGGCACAAATTCACACTCTGACCCTCAGCATGAGCCCCATGTCAAAGAAAGGCCTGTCAGGGCCTGGGCCAAGAGCCCGCATATGGGGCTTACCAAGCCCCTATGCACCCAATCCTCACCAATGTTTTTGTTTTCCAGTCGCCCCGCTCCTACCTGGGGCTCTGCTCTGGAATCCCTTTCTTGGAGAGGCACGTGAGCCAGACAACACTTTTCCACCCTTCCCACAAAATAACCCCAAACTCTTGGGAGCTGGACAAATCCCCAGAGAGGGATACTCGTCCACAGTCCCTGAGGCCACCCCTCCAATCCACGGCTATCTCGGACACAACATCTAGAGACAAGAGCCTGAAGGAACGCCTCCCACTCGCCCTTGTTTCAGAGGCCCAGGAGCTCCCTCTCGGGCTGTACATCCGGCCTGCCATACCCTAGGCGCCACTCATAAGCTGAGTTTGTGTTTTCAGACTTCTGTGCCCTCAGCCTGGACCCACACAACCGCCAGGCTAGGGCCTCTGGAGCCACAGCGAAAGATTGTGCCTGCCCTCTCCAAGGAAATTGTGCCCAATCCATTGACCACAACCCTACAGGTTAGGGAAAAGCTCCAAGGCCCCTGAGGCCATCAATAGTGTAGGCCACCCTGGACTAAGAGGGGCTCTCTGACACCAGCGGAGCAACTATCTCCACTTAGACTCTCAGACAGTGTCCCCAGAGACAGAAGGTTGAAATGGACAGGCCCCCAGGCCCTAATCTGAACCTTAGCTTTGGTTTCCATGTGTCCGTCCTCAGAGGTCTGTTTTCGTAGACCAGCACACGGGGCTTTTCTGAGGCTCCAAACCAAACCTCTCTCGCCTCCACATGGGGAGCTTACTTACTGGGGATGTATCAAACCCTTCAGGTAGGAGAGTTCCGCAGGGCCACTGAACAACCAGCACATTCCAAGGTTTCCATGGACCCAAACGCACATTAGGACGCATCCTCAGGAGAGGCCATTTCAACTCAGCCCTCTGGTTAGCGTGCCCCAGAGGCAGCAGATCAAACATATCTTGTGGCTAATGGCCAATGAGAATGCGAGGCATGCTGTACAGGGATCCATCCTTCGAACCGTGCTATCCAGTCCTTCCGTATGGTATGTCCTGGAGCCATGCAACAGGACTCGAATGTCGCACAGAAGGAAACCTGGTGGTTTGGGGCAACCTCCAAACTCAGCGTGGGAAAACTTCCTTGGCCTCATGAGGCCCCCGCTTCATGAAGGTGCCATCATGGACACATACTCCAGCCTCAGCCAACGTCTGATCCTCAGCCTGACTTCAGATGCAGGAGATTTTGTTTCAGCCTCTGCCTAGTGGGCCTGCTCTACCCTTGGCTCCAATCCTCACTTTAGCTTGTGTTCCTAGACTTCCCTCCTCACACTCCTGGCCCGCAAACCCTCCCTACTGGGAATTCTGGGGCAACAATGAAGCACTCCGCCTGCCTCCCAGGAGAAAAACTTTGTCTATGGTGCTGCCCAGAAACCCCAAATGAGGATCAAACTGCTTGGCCCTCGGCAACACCCCAATTGCATAGGCTACCTTAAACACTGATGCTCTGTCACAAATAGCCTGAGCCCAGACCTTCCAACAGACACCGACACAGCTTGCTGCACACCCAGCACATTGGACCCGCCACTGCCTTAGGCCACCATCCATTCCCAACCTGGGTTTTCAGTCATCAGAACCTAGACCTTATCTCCAATCCCTGCACAGGGGGGAACCTGATGCACAAGTCAGAACCCCTCCTTCCCCATGGCAAGAAACCTTGCTGCTGGCAGTGAGTCAAACCTTCAGTGTAGGAGAAAACGGCATGGCCCATGAGGCCACGCCCATGCGTGAGGGCCGCCTTGGGCACAAACACACATTGTGACCCTCAGCGTGAGTACCTTATTCAAGTAACGCCTCTCAGTGATTGGACCAAGAGCCCGCATATGTGGCTTGCCATGCCCATAGGCACGCAAGACTAACTAGATGGTGTGTATTCCAGTTGAGGGAACCCACTGCTGTGCTCTAGAGTCCCTCTCCTGGGGGGTCCCCTGTGGCAGAAAACAGTACTCTTCCCTTCCCACAGAATGAACCCAAACACTTGGGAGCTTGGACAATCCCCCGAGAGGAAGGCTCTTCCTCGGCCCCTGAAGCAACCCCTACCCTGAACGGCCACTGTGAAGGCAACACCCAGAGACAAAAGCCTGAGCGATTGCCTCCCACATGCCCTCCTTTGATATCCAGAGGATCTCCCCTCTCGGACTGGAGATCAGGCCTGCCATTACCTTGGCCCCTACCTGAGCCAAGTTTGCTTTTTCAGACATCTGTCCCCACAGCCCTGGCAAACACAGCCTCTAGGCTGGGTCCTCTGGAGCCATACCACAGGACCATGCCTGCTCTCTCCTGGGAAACTCTGTCCATTCCTTTGGCCACACACCTCCAGAATATGAGAAACCTCAAGGCCCCCGAGGACATACCATTACCGGGAGCCTCCCTGCACACACAGGGGCCTTCGGACACAAGCGGAGCTGCTACCTCCATGAAGGCATGCACACAGATGTCAACAGAGATAGAAGGTTGAGCCCGACAGGCCCTTAGGCCCTAATCTCAACTCTTGCTTTGTTTTCCAGGTGTCACTCCTCAGAGGCTTTGGTTCGAAGAACAGGATATGGGGCTTTCCTGAGGCACTGAACAGAACTTCTCTCGTCTCCACATGGGAAGCTTCCTTGTTGGAGCCGTGTCAAACACCTCAGGTTGGAGAATCCTGCAGAGTCCCTGAGCCACCTCCACATTCCAAGGTCTCCCCGGCCACCAAGCCACAGTAGGACTCATCTTCAGGAGAGTCCATTTCAACTCTCCCCTCTGGGTAGCTCACCCAGGAGCCCGCAGATTGAGCCTGCCTTGTCCTGACTAAAGAGTGGGAATATGAGGTGGCGTTCCCAGGCATCCATGCTTAGACACCTGCTCTCGAGTCTTTCCGTATGGGGCCTCCTGGAACCATCCAATAGCACTCGACTTTCGTGCAGAAGGAAACCTTGAGGTTTGGAGTAGTTCACAAATCCCATCGTAGGCAAACCTTCCTGGCCTCATGAGGCCCCCACACCATTCAGGAAGAGGCCATGCTGGACAAAAACTCTAGCCTGAGGCACGTCTCAGAGTTGACATGACCTCAGAGGAGGAGATCTCGATTCAGCCTCTCAGAGTGGGCCTGCCGTGCCATCGGTCCCAAACCTCACGCTAGCTTGTGTTTTCAGACTTCCTTCCTCACACTCCTGGCAAACAAGCCCTCCGGACTAGGAACTCCAGAACCACAACCCAGCCCAGGGTCTGCCCAAGGGTAGAAAAACGTTTCCCTGTGGGGCTCTCTCCAGAAAACCCAGATGAGGATCAACTTGCTCGGGCCTCGACGGTACCCGAACTGGATAGGCTGCTCTGGGCACTCATGCTCTGTCTGACACAGCCTGAAGCCAGACGTCCAGACAGACAAGGAGACAGCTGGCTGCACACCCAGCACTTTGGACACGCCATGGTCTTATGCCGTCACCTCTTCCTAACCTTGGTTTTCAGATATCTGAACCTAGACATTATATCAATTCTCCACACAGCTGGGTATCGCAAGCACAACACAGAACTCCTCCTTCCCCGTGGCTGTAAAGCTTGCTCTTGGCATGGAGTCACACCTTCAGGGTGGGAGAAACCTTCCTGGTCCCTGATGCCACGCCCAAACTTGAGTGCTGCTTGGGCACAAATTCACACTCTGACCCTCATCATGAGCCCCATGTCAAAGAAAGGCCTGTCAGGGCCTGGGCCAAGAGCCCGCATATGGGGCTTGCCAAGCCCCTATGCACCCAATCCTCACCAGTGTTTGAGTTTTCCAGTCGCCCCGCTCCTACCTGGGGCTCTGCTCTGGAATCCCTTTCTTGGAGAGACACGTGAGCCAGACAACACTTTTCCACCCTTCCCACAAAATGACCCCAAACTCTTGGGAGCTGGGACAAATCCCCAGAGTGGGATACTCGTCCACAGTCCCTGAGGCCACCCCTCCAATCCACGGCTATCTCGGACACAACATCCAGAGACAAAAGCCTGAAGGAACGCCTCCCACTCGCCCTTGTTTCAGAGGCCCAGGAGCTCCCTCTCGGGCTGTACATCCGGCCTGCCATACCCTAGGCGCCACTCATAAGCTGAGTTTGTGTTTTCAGACTTCTGTGCCCTCACCCTGGACCAACACAACCGCCAGGCTAGGGCCTCTGGAGCCACAGCGAAAGATTGTGCCTGCCCTCTCCAAGGAAATTGTGCCCAATCCATTGACCACCACCCTACAGGTTAGGGAAAAGCTCCAAGGCCCCTGAGGCCATCAATAGTGTAGGCCACCCTGGACTAAGAGGGGCTCTCTGACACCAGCGGAGCAACTATCTCCACTTAGACTCTCAGACAGTGTCCCCAGAGACAGAAGGTTGAAATGGACAGGCCCCCAGGCCCTAATCTGAACCTTAGCTTTGGTTTCCATGTGTCCGTCCTCAGAGGTCTGTTTTCGTAGACCAGCACACGGGGCTTTTCTGAGGCTCCAAACCAAACCTCTCTCGCCTCCACATGGGGAGCTTACTTACTGGGGATGTATCAAACCCTTCAGGTAGGAGAGTTCCGCAGGGCCACTGAACAACCAGCACATTCCAAGGTTTCCATGGACCCAAACGCACATTATGACGCATCCTCAGGAGAGGCCATTTCAACTCAGCCCTCTGGTTAGCGTGCCCCAGAGGCAGCAGATCAAACATATCTTGTGGCTAATGGCCAATGAGAATGCGAGGCATGCTGTACAGGGATCCATCCTTCGAACCGTGCTCTCCAGTCCTTCCGTATGGTATGTCCTGGAGCCATGCAACAGGACTCGAATGTCGCACAGAAGGAAACCTGGTGGTTTGGGGCAACCTCCAAACTCAGCGTGGGAAAACTTCCTTGGCCTCATGAGGCCCCCGCTTCATGAAGGTGCCATCATGGACACATACTCCAGCCTCAGCCAACGTCTGATCCTCAGCCTGACTTCAGATGCAGGAAGCACTCCGCCTGCCTCCCAGGAGAAAAACTTTGTCTATGGTGCTGCCCAGAAACCCCAAATGAGGATCAAACAGCTTGGCCCTCGGCAACACCCCAATTGCATAGGCTACCTTAAACACTGATGCTCTGTCGCAAATAGCCTGAGCCCAGACCTTCCAACAGACACCGACACAGCTTGCTGCACACCCAGCATATTGGACCCGCCACTGCCTTAGGCCACCATCCATTCCCAACCTGGGTTTTCAGTCATCAGAACCTAGACCTTATCTCCAATCCCTGCACAGGGGGGAACCTGATGCACAAGTCAGAACCCCTCCTTCCCCATGGCAAGAAACCTTGCTGCTGGCAGTGAGTCAAACCTTCAGTGTAGGAGAAAACGGCATGGCCCATGAGGCCACGCCCATGTGTGAGGGCCGCCTTGGGCCCAAACACACATTGTGACCCTCAGCGTGAGTACCTTATTCAAGTAACGCCTCTCAGTGATTGGACCAAGAGCCCGCATATGTGGCTTGCCATGCCCATAGGCACGCAGGACTAACTAGATGGTGTGTATTCCAGTTGAGGGAACCCACTGCTGTGCTCTAGAGTCCCTCTCCTGGGGGGTCCCCTGTGGCAGAAAACAGTACTCTTCCCTTCCCACAGAATGAACCCAAACACTTGGGAGCTTGGACAATCCCCCGAGAGGAAGGCTCTTCCTCGGCCCCTGAAGCAACCCCTACCCTGAACGGCCACTGTGAAGGCAACACCCAGAGACAAAAGCCTGAGCGATTGCCTCCCACATGCCCTCCTTTGATATCCAGAGGATCTCCCCTCTCGGACTGGAGATCAGGCCTGCCATTACCTTGGCCCCTACCTGAGCCAAGTTTGCTTTTTCAGACATCTGTCCCCACAGCCCTGGCAAACACAGCCTCTAGGCTGGGTCCTCTGGAGCCATACCACAGGACCATGCCTGCTCTCTCCTGGGAAACTCTGTCCATTCCTTTGGCCACACACCTCCAGAATATGAGAAACCTCAAGGCCCCCGAGGACATACCATTACCGGGAGCCTCCCTGCACACACAGGGGCCTTCGGACACAAGCTGAGCTGCTACCTCCATGAAGGCATGCACACAGATGTCAACAGAGATAGAAGGTTGAGCCCGACAGGCCCTTAGGCCCTAATCTCAACTCTTGCTTTGTTTTCCAGGTGTCACTCCTCAGAGGCTTTGGTTCGAAGAACAGGATATGGGGCTTTCCTGAGGCACTGAACAGAACTTCTCTCGTCTCCACATGGGAAGCTTCCTTGTTGGAGCCGTGTCAAACACCTCAGGTTGGAGAATCCTGCAGAGTCCCTGAGCTACCTCCACATTCCAAGGTCTCCCAGGCCACCAAGCCACAGTAGGACTCATCTTCAGGAGAGTCCATTTCAACTCTCCCCTCTGGGTAGCTCACCCAGGAGCCCGCAGATTGAGCCTGCCTTGTCCTGACTAAAGAGTGGGAATATGAGGTGGCGTTCCCAGGCATCCATGCTTAGACACCTGCTCTCGAGTCTTTCCGTATGGGGCCTCCTGGAACCATCCAATAGCACTCGACTTTCGTGCAGAAGGAAACCTTGAGGTTTGGAGTAGTTCACAAATCCCATCGTAGGCAAACCTTCCTGGCCTCATGAGGCCCCCACACCATTCAGGAAGAGGCCATGCTGGACAAAAACTCTAGCCTGAGGCACGTCTCAGAGTTGACATGACCTCAGAGGAGGAGATCTCGATTCAGCCTCTCAGAGTGGGCCTGCCGTGCCATCGGTCCCAAACCTCACGCTAGCTTGTGTTTTCAGAATTCCTTCCTCACACTCCTGGCAAACAAGCCCTCCGGACTAGGAACTCCAGAACCACAACCCAGCCCAGGGTCTGCCCAAGGGTAGAAAAACGTTTCCCTGTGGGGCTCTCTCCAGAAAACCCAGATGAGGATCAACTTGCTCGGGCCTCGACGGTACCCGAACTGGATAGGCTGCTCTGGGCACTCATGCTCTGTCTGACACAGCCTGAAGCCAGACGTCCAGACAGACAAGGAGACAGCTGGCTGCACACCCAGCACTTTGGACACGCCATGGTCTTATGCCGTCACCTCTTCCTAACCTTGGTTTTCAGATATCTGAACCTAGACATTATATCAATTCTCCACACAGCTGGGTATCGCAAGCACAACACAGAACTCCTCCTTCCCCGTGGCTGTAAAGCTTGCTCTTGGCATGGAGTCACACCTTCAGGGTGGGAGAAACCTTCCTGGTCCCTGATGCCACGCCCAAACTTGAGTGCTGCTTGGGCACAAATTCACACTCTGACCCTCAGCATGAGCCCCATGTCAAAGAAAGGCCTGTCAGGGCCTGGGCCAAGAGACCGCATATGGGGCTTGCCAAGCCCCTATGCACCCAATCCTCACCAGTGTTTGAGTTTTCCAGTCGCCCCGCTCCTACCTGGGGCTCTGCTCTGGAATCCCTTTCTTGGAGAGACACGTGAGCCAGACAACACTTTTCCACCCTTCCCACAAAATGACCCCAAACTCTTGGGAGCTGGGACAAATCCCCAGAGTGGGATACTAGTCCACAGTCCCTGAGGCCACCCCTCCAATCCACGGCTATCTCGGACACAACATCCAGAGACAAAAGCCTGAAGGAACGCCTCCCACTCGCCCTTGTTTCAGAGGCCCAGGAGCTCCCTCTCGGGCTGTACATCCGGCCTGCCATACCCTAGGCGCCACTCATAAGCTGAGTTTGTGTTTTCAGACTTCTGTGCCCTCAGCCTGGACCCACACAACCGCCAGGCTAGGGCCTCTGGAGCCACAGCGAAAGATTGTGCCTGCCCTCTCCAAGGAAATTGTGCCCAATCCATTGACCACAACCCTACAGGTTAGGGAAAAGCTCCAAGGCCCCTGAGGCCATCAATAGTGTAGGCCACCCTGGACTAAGAGGGGCTCTCTGACACCAGCGGAGCAACTATCTCCACTTAGACTCTCAGACAGTGTCCCCAGAGACAGAAGGTTGAAATGGACAGGCCCCCAGGCCCTAATCTGAACCTTAGCTTTGGTTTCCATGTGTCCGTCCTCAGAGGTCTGTTTTCGTAGACCAGCACACGGGGCTTTTCTGAGGCTCCAAACCAAACCTCTCTCGCCTCCACATGGGGAGCTTACTTACTGGGGATGTATCAAACCCTTCAGGTAGGAGAGTTCCGCAGGGCCACTGAACAACCAGCACATTCCAAGGTTTCCATGGACCCAAACGCACATTATGACGCATCCTCAGGAGAGGCCATTTCAACTCAGCTCCCTGGTTAGCGTGCCCCAGAGGCAGCAGATCAAACATATCTTGTGGCTAATGGCCAATGGGAATGCGAGGCATGCTGTACAGGGATCCATCCTTCGAACTGTGCTCTCCAGTCCTTCCGTATGGTATGTCCTGGAGCCATGCAACAGGACTCGAATGTCGCACAGAAGGAAACCTGGTGGTTTGGGGCAACCTCCAAACTCAGCGTGGGAAAACTTCCTTGGCCTCATGAGGCCCCCGCTTCATGAAGGTGCCATCATGGACACATACTCCAGCCTCAGCCAACGTCTGATCCTCAGCCTGACTTCAGATGCAGGAGATTTTGTTTCAGCCTCTGCCTAGTGGGCCTGCTCTGCCCTTGGCTCCAATCCTCACTTTAGCTTGTGTTCCTAGACTTCCGTCCTCACACTCCTGGCCCGCAAACCCTCCCTACTGGGAATTCTCGGGCCACAATGAAGCACTCCGCCTGCCTCCCAGGAGAAAAACTTTGTCTATGGTGCTGCCCAGAAACCCCAAATGAGGATCAAACTGCTTGGCCCTCGGCAACACCCCAATTGCATAGGCTACCTTAAACACTGATGCTCTGTCGCAAATAGCCTGAGCCCAGACCTTCCAACAGACACCGACACAGCTGGCTGCACACCCAGCACATTGGACCCGCCACTGCCTTAGGCCACCATCCATTCCCAACCTGGGTTTTCAGTCATCAGAACCTAGACCTTATCTCCAATCCCTGCACAGGGGGGAACCTGATGCACAAGTCAGAACCCCTCCTTCCCCATGGCAAGAAACCTTGCTGCTGGCAGTGAGTCAAACCTTCAGTGTAGGAGAAAACGGCATGGCCCATGAGGCCACGCCCATGTGTGAGGGCCGCCTTGGGCACAAACACACATTGTGACCCTCAGCGTGAGTACCTTATTCAAGTAACGCCTCTCAGTGATTGGACCAAGAGCCCGCATATGTGGCTTGCCATGCCCATAGGCACGCAGGACTAACTAGATGGTGTGTATTCCAGTTGAGGGAACCCACTGCTGTGCTCTAGAGTCCCTCTCCTGGGGGGTCCCCTGTGGCAGAAAACAGTTCTCTTCCCTTCCCACAGAATGAACCCAAACACTTGGGAGCTTGGACAATCCCCCGAGAGGAAGGCTCTTCCTCGGCCCCTGAAGCAACCCCTACCCTGAACGGCCACTGTGAACGCAACACCCAGAGACAAAAGCCTGAGCGACTGCCTCCCACTTGCCCTCCTTTGATATCCAGAGGATCTCCCCTCTCGGACTGGAGATCAGGCCTGCCATTACCTTGGCCCCTACCTGAGCCAAGTTTGCTTTTTCAGACATCTGTCCCCACAGCCCTGGCAAACACAGCCTCTAGGCTGGGTCCTCTGGAGCCATACCACAGGACCATGCCTGCTCTCTCCTGGGAAACTCTGTCCATTCCTTTGGCCACACACCTCCAGAATATGAGAAACCTCAAGGCCCCCGAGGACATACCATTACCGGGAGCCTCCCTGCACACACAGGGGCCGTCGGACACAAGCTGAGCTGCTACCTCCATGAAGGCATGCACACAGATGTCAACAGAGATAGAAGGTTGAGCCCGACAGGCCCTTAGGCCCTAATCTCAACTCTTGCTTTGTTTTCCAGGTGTCACTCCTCAGAGGCTTTGGTTCGAAGAACAGGATATGGGGCTTTCCTGAGGCACTGAACAGAACTTCTCTCGTCTCCACATGGGAAGCTTCCTTGTTGGAGCCGTGTCAAACACCTCAGGTTGGAGAATCCTGCAGAGTCCCTGAGCCACCTCCACATTCCAAGGTCTCCCAGGCCACCAAGCCACAGTAGGACTCATCTTCAGGAGAGTCCATTTCAACTCTCCCTTCTGGGTAGCTCACCCAGGAGCCCGCAGATTGAGCCTGCCTTGTCCTGACTAAAGAGTGGGAATATGAGGTGGCGTTCCCAGGCATCCATGCTTAGACACCTGCTCTCGAGTCTTTCCGTATGGGGCCTCCTGGAACCATCCAATAGCACTCGACTTTCATGCAGAAGGAAACCTTGAGGTTTGGAGTAGTTCACAAATCCCATCGTAGGCAAACCTTCCTGGCCTCATGAGGCCCCCACACCATTCAGGAAGAGGCCATGCTGGACAAAAACTCTAGCCTGAGGCACGTCTCAGAGTTGACATGACCTCAGAGGAGGAGATCTCGATTCAGCCTCTCAGAGTGGGCCTGCCGTGCCATCGGTCCCAAACCTCACGCTAGCTTGTGTTTTCAGACTTCCTTCCTCACACTCCTGGCAAACAAGCCCTCCGGACTAGGAACTCCAGAACCACAACCCAGCCCAGGGTCTGCCCAAGGGTAGAAAAACGTTTCCCTGTGGGGCTCTCTCCAGAAAACCCAGATGAGGATCAACTTGCTCGGGCCTCGACGGTACCCGAACTGGATAGGCTGCTCTGGGCACTCATGCTCTGTCTGACACAGCCTGAAGCCAGACGTTTAGACAGACAAGGAGACAGCTGGCTGCACACCCAGCACTTAGGACACACCATGGTCTTATGCCGTCACCTCTTCCTAACCTTGGTTTTCAGATATCTGAACCTAGACATTATATCAATTCTCCACACAGCTGGGTATCGCAAGCACAACACAGAACTCCTCCTTCCCCGTGGCTGTAAAGCTTGCTCTTGGCATGGAGTCACACCTTCAGGGTGGGAGAAACCTTCCTGGTCCCTGATGCCACGCCCAAACTTGAGTGCTGCTTGGGCACAAATTCACACTCTGACCCTCAGCATGAGCCCCATGTCAAAGAAAGGCCTGTCAGGGCCTGGGCCAAGAGCCCGCATATGGGGCTTACCAAGCCCCTATGCACCCAATCCTCACCAATGTTTTTGTTTTCCAGTCGCCCGGCTCCTACCTGGGGCTCTGCTCTGGAATCCCTTTCTTGGAGAGACACGTGAGCCAGACAACACTTTTCCACCCTTCCCACAAAATAACCCCAAACTCTTGGGAGCTGGACAAATCCCCAGAGAGGGATACTCGTCCACAGTCCCTGAGGCCACCCCTCCAATCCACGGCTATCTCGGACACAACATCTAGAGACAAGAGCCTGAAGGAACGCCTCCCACTCGCCCTTGTTTCAGAGGCCCAGGAGCTCCCTCTCGGGCTGTACATCCGGCCTGCCATACCCTAGGCGCCACTCATAAGCTGAGTTTGTGTTTTCAGACTTCTGTGCCCTCAGCCTGGACCCACACAACCGCCAGGCTAGGGCCTCTGGAGCCACAGCGAAAGATTGTGCCTGCCCTCTCCAAGGAAATTGTGCCCAATCCATTGACCACAACCCTACAGGTTAGGGAAAAGCTCCAAGGCCCCTGAGGCCATCAATAGTGTAGGCCACCCTGGACTAAGAGGGGCTCTCTGACACCAGCGGAGCAACTATCTCCACTTAGACTCTCAGACAGTGTCCCCAGAGACAGAAGGTTGAAATGGACAGGCCCCCAGGCCCTAATCTGAACCTTAGCTTTGGTTTCCATGTGTCCGTCCTCAGAGGTCTGTTTTCGTAGACCAGCACACGGGGCTTTTCTGAGGCTCCAAACCAAACCTCTCTCGCCTCCACATGGGGAGCTTACTTACTGGGGATGTATCAAACCCTTCAGGTAGGAGAGTTCCGCAGGGCCACTGAACAACCAGCACATTCCAAGGTTTCCATGGACCCAAACGCACATTAGGACGCATCCTCAGGAGAGGCCATTTCAACTCAGCCCTCTGGTTAGCGTGCCCCAGAGGCAGCAGATCAAACATATCTTGTGGCTAATGGCCAATGAGAATGCGAGGCATGCTGTACAGGGATCCATCCTTCGAACCGTGCTCTCCAGTCCTTCCGTATGGTATGTCCTGGAGCCATGCAACAGGACTCGAATGTCGCACAGAAGGAAACCTGGTGGTTTGGGGCAACCTCCAAACTCAGCGTGGGAAAACTTCCTTGGCCTCATGAGGCCCCCGCTTCATGAAGGTGCCATCATGGACACATACTCCAGCCTCAGCCAACGTCTGATCCTCAGCCTGACTTCAGATGCAGGAGATTTTGTTTCAGCCTCTGCCTAGTGGGCCTGCTCTGCCCTTGGCTCCAATCCTCACTTTAGCTTGTGTTCCTAGACTTCCGTCCTCACACTCCTGGCCCGCAAACCCTCCCTACTGGGAATTCTGGGGCAACAATGAAGCACTCCGCCTGCCTCCCAGGAGAAAAACTTTGTCTATGGTGCTGCCCAGAAACCCCAAATGAGGATCAAACTGCTTGGCCCTCGGCAACACCCCAATTGCATAGGCTACCTTAAACACTGATGCTCTGTCACAAATAGCCTGAGCCCAGACCTTCCAACAGACACCGACACAGCTTGCTGCACACCCAGCACATTGGACCCGCCACTGCCTTAGGCCACCATCCATTCCCAACCTGGGTTTTCAGTCATCAGAACCTAGACCTTATCTCCAATCCCTGCACAGGGGGGAACCTGATGCACAAGTCAGAACCCCTCCTTCCCCATGGCAAGAAACCTTGCTGCTGGCAGTGAGTCAAACCTTCAGTGTAGGAGAAAACGGCATGGCCCATGAGGCCACGCCCATGCGTGAGGGCCGCCTTGGGCACAAACACACATTGTGACCCTCAGCGTGAGTACCTTATTCAAGTAACGCCTCTCAGTGATTGGACCAAGAGCCCGCATATGTGGCTTGCCATGCCCATAGGCACGCAAGACTAACTAGATGGTGTGTATTCCAGTTGAGGGAACCCACTGCTGTGCTCTAGAGTCCCTCTCCTGGGGGGTCCCCTGTGGCAGAAAACAGTACTCTTCCCTTCCCACAGAATGAACCCAAACACTTGGGAGCTTGGACAATCCCCCGAGAGGAAGGCTCTTCCTCGGCCCCTGAAGCAACCCCTACCCTGAACGGCCACTGTGAAGGCAACACCCAGAGACAAAAGCCTGAGCGATTGCCTCCCACATGCCCTCCTTTGATATCCAGAGGATCTCCCCTCTCGGACTGGAGATCAGGCCTGCCATTACCTTGGCCCCTACCTGAGCCAAGTTTGCTTTTTCAGACATCTGTCCCCACAGCCCTGGCAAACACAGCCTCTAGGCTGGGTCCTCTGGAGCCATACCACAGGACCATGCCTGCTCTCTCCTGGGAAACTCTGTCCATTCCTTTGGCCACACACCTCCAGAATATGAGAAACCTCAAGGCCCCCGAGGACATACCATTACCGGGAGCCTCCCTGCACACACAGGGGCCTTCGGACACAAGCGGAGCTGCTACCTCCATGAAGGCATGCACACAGATGTCAACAGAGATAGAAGGTTGAGCCCGACAGGCCCTTAGGCCCTAATCTCAACTCTTGCTTTGTTTTCCAGGTGTCACTCCTCAGAGGCTTTGGTTCGAAGAACAGGATATGGGGCTTTCCTGAGGCACTGAACAGAACTTCTCTCGTCTCCACATGGGAAGCTTCCTTGTTGGAGCCGTGTCAAACACCTCAGGTTGGAGAATCCTGCAGAGTCCCTGAGCCACCTCCACATTCCAAGGTCTCCCAGGCCACCAAGCCACAGTAGGACTCATCTTCAGGAGAGTCCATTTCAACTCTCCCCTCTTGGTAGCTCACCCAGGAGCCCGCAGATTGAGCCTGCCTTGTCCTGACTAAAGAGTGGGAATATGAGGTGGCGTTCCCAGGCATCCATGCTTAGACACCTGCTCTCGAGTCTTTCCGTATGGGGCCTCCTGGAACCATCCAATAGCACTCGACTTTCGTGCAGAAGGAAACCTTGAGGTTTGGAGTAGTTCACAAATCCCATCGTAGGCAAACCTTCCTGGCCTCATGAGGCCCCCACACCATTCAGGAAGAGGCCATGCTGGACAAAAACTCTAGCCTGAGGCACGTCTCAGAGTTGACATGACCTCAGAGGAGGAGATCTCGATTCAGCCTCTCAGAGTGGGCCTGCCGTGCCATCGGTCCCAAACCTCACGCTAGCTTGTGTTTTCAGACTTCCTTCCTCACACTCCTGGCAAACAAGCCCTCCGGACTAGGAACTCCAGAACCACAACCCAGCCCAGGGTCTGCCCAAGGGTAGAAAAACGTTTCCCTGTGGGGCTCTCTCCAGAAAACCCAGATGAGGATCAACTTGCTCGGGCCTCGACGGTACCCGAACTGGATAGGCTGCTCTGGGCACTCATGCTCTGTCTGACACAGCCTGAAGCCAGACGTCCAGACAGACAAGGAGACAGCTGGCTGCACACCCAGCACTTTGGACACGCCATGGTCTTATGCCGTCACCTCTTCCTAACCTTGGTTTTCAGATATCTGAACCTAGACATTATATCAATTCTCCACACAGCTGGGTATCGCAAGCACAACACAGAACTCCTCCTTCCCCGTGGCTGTAAAGCTTGCTCTTGGCATGGAGTCACACCTTCAGGGTGGGAGAAACCTTCCTGGTCCCTGATGCCACGCCCAAACTTGAGTGCTGCTTGGGCACAAATTCACACTCTGACCCTCATCATGAGCCCCATGTCAAAGAAAGGCCTGTCAGGGCCTGGGCCAAGAGCCCGCATATGGGGCTTGCCAAGCCCCTATGCACCCAATCCTCACCAGTGTTTGAGTTTTCCAGTCGCCCCGCTCCTACCTGGGGCTCTGCTCTGGAATCCCTTTCTTGGAGAGACACGTGAGCCAGACAACACTTTTCCACCCTTCCCACAAAATGACCCCAAACTCTTGGGAGCTGGGACAAATCCCCAGAGTGGGATACTCGTCCACAGTCCCTGAGGCCACCCCTCCAATCCACGGCTATCTCGGACACAACATCCAGAGACAAAAGCCTGAAGGAACGCCTCCCACTCGCCCTTGTTTCAGAGGCCCAGGAGCTCCCTCTCGGGCTGTACATCCGGCCTGCCATACCCTAGGCGCCACTCATAAGCTGAGTTTGTGTTTTCAGACTTCTGTGCCCTCAGCCTGGACCCACACAACCGCCAGGCTAGGGCCTCTGGAGCCACAGCGAAAGATTGTGCCTGCCCTCTCCAAGGAAATTGTGCCCAATCCATTGACCACAACCCTACAGGTTAGGGAAAAGCTCCAAGGCCCCTGAGGCCATCAATAGTGTAGGCCACCCTGGACTAAGAGGGGCTCTCTGACACCAGCGGAGCAACTATCTCCACTTAGACTCTCAGACAGTGTCCCCAGAGACAGAAGGTTGAAATGGACAGGCCCCCAGGCCCTAATCTGAACCTTAGCTTTGGTTTCCATGTGTCCGTCCTCAGAGGTCTGTTTTCGTAGACCAGCACACGGGGCTTTTCTGAGGCTCCAAACCAAACCTCTCTCGCCTCCACATGGGGAGCTTACTTACTGGGGATGTATCAAACCCTTCAGGTAGGAGAGTTCCGCAGGGCCACTGAACAACCAGCACATTCCAAGGTTTCCATGGACCCAAACGCACATTAGGACGCATCCTCAGGAGAGGCCATTTCAACTCAGCCCTCTGGTTAGCGTGCCCCAGAGGCAGCAGATCAAACATATCTTGTGGCTAATGGCCAATGAGAATGCGAGGCATGCTGTACAGGGATCCATCCTTCGAACCGTGCTCTCCAGTCCTTCCGTATGGTATGTCCTGGAGCCATGCAACAGGACTCGAATGTCGCACAGAAGGAAACCTGGTGGTTTGGGGCAACCTCCAAACTCAGCGTGGGAAAACTTCCTTGGCCTCATGAGGCCCCCGCTTCATGAAGGTGCCATCATGGACACATACTCCAGCCTCAGCCAACGTCTGATCCTCAGCCTGACTTCAGATGCAGGAAGCACTCCGCCTGCCTCCCAGGAGAAAAACTTTGTCTATGGTGCTGCCCAGAAACCCCAAATGAGGATCAAACAGCTTGGCCCTCGGCAACACCCCAATTGCATAGGCTACCTTAAACACTGATGCTCTGTCGCAAATAGCCTGAGCCCAGACCTTCCAACAGACACCGACACAGCTTGCTGCACACCCAGCATATTGGACCCGCCACTGCCTTAGGCCACCATCCATTCCCAACCTGGGTTTTCAGTCATCAGAACCTAGACCTTATCTCCAATCCCTGCACAGGGGGGAACCTGATGCACAAGTCAGAACCCCTCCTTCCCCATGGCAAGAAACCTTGCTGCTGGCAGTGAGTCAAACCTTCAGTGTAGGAGAAAACGGCATGGCCCATGAGGCCACGCCCATGTGTGAGGGCCGCCTTGGGCCCAAACACACATTGTGACCCTCAGCGTGAGTACCTTATTCAAGTAACGCCTCTCAGTGATTGGACCAAGAGCCCGCATATGTGGCTTGCCATGCCCATAGGCACGCAGGACTAACTAGATGGTGTGTATTCCAGTTGAGGGAACCCACTGCTGTGCTCTAGAGTCCCTCTCCTGGGGGGTCCCCTGTGGCAGAAAACAGTACTCTTCCCTTCCCACAGAATGAACCCAAACACTTGGGAGCTTGGACAATCCCCCGAGAGGAAGGCTCTTCCTCGGCCCCTGAAGCAACCCCTACCCTGAACGGCCACTGTGAAGGCAACACCCAGAGACAAAAGCCTGAGCGATTGCCTCCCACATGCCCTCCTTTGATATCCAGAGGATCTCCCCTCTCGGACTGGAGATCAGGCCTGCCATTACCTTGGCCCCTACCTGAGCCAAGTTTGCTTTTTCAGACATCTGTCCCCACAGCCCTGGCAAACACAGCCTCTAGGCTGGGTCCTCTGGAGCCATACCACAGGACCATGCCTGCTCTCTCCTGGGAAACTCTGTCCATTCCTTTGGCCACACACCTCCAGAATATGAGAAACCTCAAGGCCCCCGAGGACATACCATTACCGGGAGCCTCCCTGCACACACAGGGGCCTTCGGACACAAGCTGAGCTGCTACCTCCATGAAGGCATGCACACAGATGTCAACAGAGATAGAAGGTTGAGCCCGACAGGCCCTTAGGCCCTAATCTCAACTCTTGCTTTGTTTTCCAGGTGTCACTCCTCAGAGGCTTTGGTTCGAAGAACAGGATATGGGGCTTTCCTGAGGCACTGAACAGAACTTCTCTCGTCTCCACATGGGAAGCTTCCTTGTTGGAGCCGTGTCAAACACCTCAGGTTGGAGAATCCTGCAGAGTCCCTGAGCTACCTCCACATTCCAAGGTCTCCCAGGCCACCAAGCCACAGTAGGACTCATCTTCAGGAGAGTCCATTTCAACTCTCCCCTCTGGGTAGCTCACCCAGGAGCCCGCAGATTGAGCCTGCCTTGTCCTGACTAAAGAGTGGGAATATGAGGTGGCGTTCCCAGGCATCCATGCTTAGACACCTGCTCTCGAGTCTTTCCGTATGGGGCCTCCTGGAACCATCCAATAGCACTCGACTTTCGTGCAGAAGGAAACCTTGAGGTTTGGAGTAGTTCACAAATCCCATCGTAGGCAAACCTTCCTGGCCTCATGAGGCCCCCACACCATTCAGGAAGAGGCCATGCTGGACAAAAACTCTAGCCTGAGGCACGTCTCAGAGTTGACATGACCTCAGAGGAGGAGATCTCGATTCAGCCTCTCAGAGTGGGCCTGCCGTGCCATCGGTCCCAAACCTCACGCTAGCTTGTGTTTTCAGAATTCCTTCCTCACACTCCTGGCAAACAAGCCCTCCGGACTAGGAACTCCAGAACCACAACCCAGCCCAGGGTCTGCCCAAGGGTAGAAAAACGTTTCCCTGTGGGGCTCTCTCCAGAAAACCCAGATGAGGATCAACTTGCTCGGGCCTCGACGGTACCCGAACTGGATAGGCTGCTCTGGGCACTCATGCTCTGTCTGACACAGCCTGAAGCCAGACGTCCAGACAGACAAGGAGACAGCTGGCTGCACACCCAGCACTTTGGACACGCCATGGTCTTATGCCGTCACCTCTTCCTAACCTTGGTTTTCAGATATCTGAACCTAGACATTATATCAATTCTCCACACAGCTGGGTATCGCAAGCACAACACAGAACTCCTCCTTCCCCGTGGCTGTAAAGCTTGCTCTTGGCATGGAGTCACACCTTCAGGGTGGGAGAAACCTTCCTGGTCCCTGATGCCACGCCCAAACTTGAGTGCTGCTTGGGCACAAATTCACACTCTGACCCTCAGCATGAGCCCCATGTCAAAGAAAGGCCTGTCAGGGCCTGGGCCAAGAGACCGCATATGGGGCTTGCCAAGCCCCTATGCACCCAATCCTCACCAGTGTTTGAGTTTTCCAGTCGCCCCGCTCCTACCTGGGGCTCTGCTCTGGAATCCCTTTCTTGGAGAGACACGTGAGCCAGACAACACTTTTCCACCCTTCCCACAAAATGACCCCAAACTCTTGGGAGCTGGGACAAATCCCCAGAGTGGGATACTAGTCCACAGTCCCTGAGGCCACCCCTCCAATCCACGGCTATCTCGGACACAACATCCAGAGACAAAAGCCTGAAGGAACGCCTCCCACTCGCCCTTGTTTCAGAGGCCCAGGAGCTCCCTCTCGGGCTGTACATCCGGCCTGCCATACCCTAGGCGCCACTCATAAGCTGAGTTTGTGTTTTCAGACTTCTGTGCCCTCAGCCTGGACCCACACAACCGCCAGGCTAGGGCCTCTGGAGCCACAGCGAAAGATTGTGCCTGCCCTCTCCAAGGAAATTGTGCCCAATCCATTGACCACAACCCTACAGGTTAGGGAAAAGCTCCAAGGCCCCTGAGGCCATCAATAGTGTAGGCCACCCTGGACTAAGAGGGGCTCTCTGACACCAGCGGAGCAACTATCTCCACTTAGACTCTCAGACAGTGTCCCCAGAGACAGAAGGTTGAAATGGACAGGCCCCCAGGCCCTAATCTGAACCTTAGCTTTGGTTTCCATGTGTCCGTCCTCAGAGGTCTGTTTTCGTAGACCAGCACACGGGGCTTTTCTGAGGCTCCAAACCAAACCTCTCTCGCCTCCACATGGGGAGCTTACTTACTGGGGATGTATCAAACCCTTCAGGTAGGAGAGTTCCGCAGGGCCACTGAACAACCAGCACATTCCAAGGTTTCCATGGACCCAAACGCACATTATGACGCATCCTCAGGAGAGGCCATTTCAACTCAGCTCCCTGGTTAGCGTGCCCCAGAGGCAGCAGATCAAACATATCTTGTGGCTAATGGCCAATGGGAATGCGAGGCATGCTGTACAGGGATCCATCCTTCGAACTGTGCTCTCCAGTCCTTCCGTATGGTATGTCCTGGAGCCATGCAACAGGACTCGAATGTCGCACAGAAGGAAACCTGGTGGTTTGGGGCAACCTCCAAACTCAGCGTGGGAAAACTTCCTTGGCCTCATGAGGCCCCCGCTTCATGAAGGTGCCATCATGGACACATACTCCAGCCTCAGCCAACGTCTGATCCTCAGCCTGACTTCAGATGCAGGAGATTTTGTTTCAGCCTCTGCCTAGTGGGCCTGCTCTGCCCTTGGCTCCAATCCTCACTTTAGCTTGTGTTCCTAGACTTCCGTCCTCACACTCCTGGCCCGCAAACCCTCCCTACTGGGAATTCTCGGGCCACAATGAAGCACTCCGCCTGCCTCCCAGGAGAAAAACTTTGTCTATGGTGCTGCCCAGAAACCCCAAATGAGGATCAAACTGCTTGGCCCTCGGCAACACCCCAATTGCATAGGCTACCTTAAACACTGATGCTCTGTCGCAAATAGCCTGAGCCCAGACCTTCCAACAGACACCGACACAGCTGGCTGCACACCCAGCACATTGGACCCGCCACTGCCTTAGGCCACCATCCATTCCCAACCTGGGTTTTCAGTCATCAGAACCTAGACCTTATCTCCAATCCCTGCACAGGGGGGAACCTGATGCACAAGTCAGAACCCCTCCTTCCCCATGGCAAGAAACCTTGCTGCTGGCAGTGAGTCAAACCTTCAGTGTAGGAGAAAACGGCATGGCCCATGAGGCCACGCCCATGTGTGAGGGCCGCCTTGGGCACAAACACACATTGTGACCCTCAGCGTGAGTACCTTATTCAAGTAACGCCTCTCAGTGATTGGACCAAGAGCCCGCATATGTGGCTTGCCATGCCCATAGGCACGCAGGACTAACTAGATGGTGTGTATTCCAGTTGAGGGAACCCACTGCTGTGCTCTAGAGTCCCTCTCCTGGGGGGTCCCCTGTGGCAGAAAACAGTTCTCTTCCCTTCCCACAGAATGAACCCAAACACTTGGGAGCTTGGACAATCCCCCGAGAGGAAGGCTCTTCCTCGGCCCCTGAAGCAACCCCTACCCTGAACGGCCACTGTGAACGCAACACCCAGAGACAAAAGCCTGAGCGACTGCCTCCCACTTGCCCTCCTTTGATATCCAGAGGATCTCCCCTCTCGGACTGGAGATCAGGCCTGCCATTACCTTGGCCCCTACCTGAGCCAAGTTTGCTTTTTCAGACATCTGTCCCCACAGCCCTGGCAAACACAGCCTCTAGGCTGGGTCCTCTGGAGCCATACCACAGGACCATGCCTGCTCTCTCCTGGGAAACTCTGTCCATTCCTTTGGCCACACACCTCCAGAATATGAGAAACCTCAAGGCCCCCGAGGACATACCATTACCGGGAGCCTCCCTGCACACACAGGGGCCGTCGGACACAAGCTGAGCTGCTACCTCCATGAAGGCATGCACACAGATGTCAACAGAGATAGAAGGTTGAGCCCGACAGGCCCTTAGGCCCTAATCTCAACTCTTGCTTTGTTTTCCAGGTGTCACTCCTCAGAGGCTTTGGTTCGAAGAACAGGATATGGGGCTTTCCTGAGGCACTGAACAGAACTTCTCTCGTCTCCACATGGGAAGCTTCCTTGTTGGAGCCGTGTCAAACACCTCAGGTTGGAGAATCCTGCAGAGTCCCTGAGCCACCTCCACATTCCAAGGTCTCCCAGGCCACCAAGCCACAGTAGGACTCATCTTCAGGAGAGTCCATTTCAACTCTCCCTTCTGGGTAGCTCACCCAGGAGCCCGCAGATTGAGCCTGCCTTGTCCTGACTAAAGAGTGGGAATATGAGGTGGCGTTCCCAGGCATCCATGCTTAGACACCTGCTCTCGAGTCTTTCCGTATGGGGCCTCCTGGAACCATCCAATAGCACTCGACTTTCATGCAGAAGGAAACCTTGAGGTTTGGAGTAGTTCACAAATCCCATCGTAGGCAAACCTTCCTGGCCTCATGAGGCCCCCACACCATTCAGGAAGAGGCCATGCTGGACAAAAACTCTAGCCTGAGGCACGTCTCAGAGTTGACATGACCTCAGAGGAGGAGATCTCGATTCAGCCTCTCAGAGTGGGCCTGCCGTGCCATCGGTCCCAAACCTCACGCTAGCTTGTGTTTTCAGACTTCCTTCCTCACACTCCTGGCAAACAAGCCCTCCGGACTAGGAACTCCAGAACCACAACCCAGCCCAGGGTCTGCCCAAGGGTAGAAAAACGTTTCCCTGTGGGGCTCTCTCCAGAAAACCCAGATGAGGATCAACTTGCTCGGGCCTCGACGGTACCCGAACTGGATAGGCTGCTCTGGGCACTCATGCTCTGTCTGACACAGCCTGAAGCCAGACGTTTAGACAGACAAGGAGACAGCTGGCTGCACACCCAGCACTTAGGACACACCATGGTCTTATGCCGTCACCTCTTCCTAACCTTGGTTTTCAGATATCTGAACCTAGACATTATATCAATTCTCCACACAGCTGGGTATCGCAAGCACAACACAGAACTCCTCCTTCCCCGTGGCTGTAAAGCTTGCTCTTGGCATGGAGTCACACCTTCAGGGTGGGAGAAACCTTCCTGGTCCCTGATGCCACGCCCAAACTTGAGTGCTGCTTGGGCACAAATTCACACTCTGACCCTCAGCATGAGCCCCATGTCAAAGAAAGGCCTGTCAGGGCCTGGGCCAAGAGCCCGCATATGGGGCTTACCAAGCCCCTATGCACCCAATCCTCACCAATGTTTTTGTTTTCCAGTCGCCCGGCTCCTACCTGGGGCTCTGCTCTGGAATCCCTTTCTTGGAGAGACACGTGAGCCAGACAACACTTTTCCACCCTTCCCACAAAATAACCCCAAACTCTTGGGAGCTGGACAAATCCCCAGAGAGGGATACTCGTCCACAGTCCCTGAGGCCACCCCTCCAATCCACGGCTATCTCGGACACAACATCTAGAGACAAGAGCCTGAAGGAACGCCTCCCACTCGCCCTTGTTTCAGAGGCCCAGGAGCTCCCTCTCGGGCTGTACATCCGGCCTGCCATACCCTAGGCGCCACTCATAAGCTGAGTTTGTGTTTTCAGACTTCTGTGCCCTCAGCCTGGACCCACACAACCGCCAGGCTAGGGCCTCTGGAGCCACAGCGAAAGATTGTGCCTGCCCTCTCCAAGGAAATTGTGCCCAATCCATTGACCACAACCCTACAGGTTAGGGAAAAGCTCCAAGGCCCCTGAGGCCATCAATAGTGTAGGCCACCCTGGACTAAGAGGGGCTCTCTGACACCAGCGGAGCAACTATCTCCACTTAGACTCTCAGACAGTGTCCCCAGAGACAGAAGGTTGAAATGGACAGGCCCCCAGGCCCTAATCTGAACCTTAGCTTTGGTTTCCATGTGTCCGTCCTCAGAGGTCTGTTTTCGTAGACCAGCACACGGGGCTTTTCTGAGGCTCCAAACCAAACCTCTCTCGCCTCCACATGGGGAGCTTACTTACTGGGGATGTATCAAACCCTTCAGGTAGGAGAGTTCCGCAGGGCCACTGAACAACCAGCACATTCCAAGGTTTCCATGGACCCAAACGCACATTAGGACGCATCCTCAGGAGAGGCCATTTCAACTCAGCCCTCTGGTTAGCGTGCCCCAGAGGCAGCAGATCAAACATATCTTGTGGCTAATGGCCAATGAGAATGCGAGGCATGCTGTACAGGGATCCATCCTTCGAACCGTGCTCTCCAGTCCTTCCGTATGGTATGTCCTGGAGCCATGCAACAGGACTCGAATGTCGCACAGAAGGAAACCTGGTGGTTTGGGGCAACCTCCAAACTCAGCGTGGGAAAACTTCCTTGGCCTCATGAGGCCCCCGCTTCATGAAGGTGCCATCATGGACACATACTCCAGCCTCAGCCAACGTCTGATCCTCAGCCTGACTTCAGATGCAGGAGATTTTGTTTCAGCCTCTGCCTAGTGGGCCTGCTCTGCCCTTGGCTCCAATCCTCACTTTAGCTTGTGTTCCTAGACTTCCGTCCTCACACTCCTGGCCCGCAAACCCTCCCTACTGGGAATTCTGGGGCAACAATGAAGCACTCCGCCTGCCTCCCAGGAGAAAAACTTTGTCTATGGTGCTGCCCAGAAACCCCAAATGAGGATCAAACTGCTTGGCCCTCGGCAACACCCCAATTGCATAGGCTACCTTAAACACTGATGCTCTGTCACAAATAGCCTGAGCCCAGACCTTCCAACAGACACCGACACAGCTTGCTGCACACCCAGCACATTGGACCCGCCACTGCCTTAGGCCACCATCCATTCCCAACCTGGGTTTTCAGTCATCAGAACCTAGACCTTATCTCCAATCCCTGCACAGGGGGGAACCTGATGCACAAGTCAGAACCCCTCCTTCCCCATGGCAAGAAACCTTGCTGCTGGCAGTGAGTCAAACCTTCAGTGTAGGAGAAAACGGCATGGCCCATGAGGCCACGCCCATGCGTGAGGGCCGCCTTGGGCACAAACACACATTGTGACCCTCAGCGTGAGTACCTTATTCAAGTAACGCCTCTCAGTGATTGGACCAAGAGCCCGCATATGTGGCTTGCCATGCCCATAGGCACGCAAGACTAACTAGATGGTGTGTATTCCAGTTGAGGGAACCCACTGCTGTGCTCTAGAGTCCCTCTCCTGGGGGGTCCCCTGTGGCAGAAAACAGTACTCTTCCCTTCCCACAGAATGAACCCAAACACTTGGGAGCTTGGACAATCCCCCGAGAGGAAGGCTCTTCCTCGGCCCCTGAAGCAACCCCTACCCTGAACGGCCACTGTGAAGGCAACACCCAGAGACAAAAGCCTGAGCGATTGCCTCCCACATGCCCTCCTTTGATATCCAGAGGATCTCCCCTCTCGGACTGGAGATCAGGCCTGCCATTACCTTGGCCCCTACCTGAGCCAAGTTTGCTTTTTCAGACATCTGTCCCCACAGCCCTGGCAAACACAGCCTCTAGGCTGGGTCCTCTGGAGCCATACCACAGGACCATGCCTGCTCTCTCCTGGGAAACTCTGTCCATTCCTTTGGCCACACACCTCCAGAATATGAGAAACCTCAAGGCCCCCGAGGACATACCATTACCGGGAGCCTCCCTGCACACACAGGGGCCTTCGGACACAAGCGGAGCTGCTACCTCCATGAAGGCATGCACACAGATGTCAACAGAGATAGAAGGTTGAGCCCGACAGGCCCTTAGGCCCTAATCTCAACTCTTGCTTTGTTTTCCAGGTGTCACTCCTCAGAGGCTTTGGTTCGAAGAACAGGATATGGGGCTTTCCTGAGGCACTGAACAGAACTTCTCTCGTCTCCACATGGGAAGCTTCCTTGTTGGAGCCGTGTCAAACACCTCAGGTTGGAGAATCCTGCAGAGTCCCTGAGCCACCTCCACATTCCAAGGTCTCCCAGGCCACCAAGCCACAGTAGGACTCATCTTCAGGAGAGTCCATTTCAACTCTCCCCTCTTGGTAGCTCACCCAGGAGCCCGCAGATTGAGCCTGCCTTGTCCTGACTAAAGAGTGGGAATATGAGGTGGCGTTCCCAGGCATCCATGCTTAGACACCTGCTCTCGAGTCTTTCCGTATGGGGCCTCCTGGAACCATCCAATAGCACTCGACTTTCGTGCAGAAGGAAACCTTGAGGTTTGGAGTAGTTCACAAATCCCATCGTAGGCAAACCTTCCTGGCCTCATGAGGCCCCCACACCATTCAGGAAGAGGCCATGCTGGACAAAAACTCTAGCCTGAGGCACGTCTCAGAGTTGACATGACCTCAGAGGAGGAGATCTCGATTCAGCCTCTCAGAGTGGGCCTGCCGTGCCATCGGTCCCAAACCTCACGCTAGCTTGTGTTTTCAGACTTCCTTCCTCACACTCCTGGCAAACAAGCCCTCCGGACTAGGAACTCCAGAACCACAACCCAGCCCAGGGTCTGCCCAAGGGTAGAAAAACGTTTCCCTGTGGGGCTCTCTCCAGAAAACCCAGATGAGGATCAACTTGCTCGGGCCTCGACGGTACCCGAACTGGATAGGCTGCTCTGGGCACTCATGCTCTGTCTGACACAGCCTGAAGCCAGACGTCCAGACAGACAAGGAGACAGCTGGCTGCACACCCAGCACTTTGGACACGCCATGGTCTTATGCCGTCACCTCTTCCTAACCTTGGTTTTCAGATATCTGAACCTAGACATTATATCAATTCTCCACACAGCTGGGTATCGCAAGCACAACACAGAACTCCTCCTTCCCCGTGGCTGTAAAGCTTGCTCTTGGCATGGAGTCACACCTTCAGGGTGGGAGAAACCTTCCTGGTCCCTGATGCCACGCCCAAACTTGAGTGCTGCTTGGGCACAAATTCACACTCTGACCCTCATCATGAGCCCCATGTCAAAGAAAGGCCTGTCAGGGCCTGGGCCAAGAGCCCGCATATGGGGCTTGCCAAGCCCCTATGCACCCAATCCTCACCAGTGTTTGAGTTTTCCAGTCGCCCCGCTCCTACCTGGGGCTCTGCTCTGGAATCCCTTTCTTGGAGAGACACGTGAGCCAGACAACACTTTTCCACCCTTCCCACAAAATGACCCCAAACTCTTGGGAGCTGGGACAAATCCCCAGAGTGGGATACTCGTCCACAGTCCCTGAGGCCACCCCTCCAATCCACGGCTATCTCGGACACAACATCCAGAGACAAAAGCCTGAAGGAACGCCTCCCACTCGCCCTTGTTTCAGAGGCCCAGGAGCTCCCTCTCGGGCTGTACATCCGGCCTGCCATACCCTAGGCGCCACTCATAAGCTGAGTTTGTGTTTTCAGACTTCTGTGCCCTCACCCTGGACCCACACAACCGCCAGGCTAGGGCCTCTGGAGCCACAGCGAAAGATTGTGCCTGCCCTCTCCAAGGAAATTGTGCCCAATCCATTGACCACCACCCTACAGGTTAGGGAAAAGCTCCAAGGCCCCTGAGGCCATCAATAGTGTAGGCCACCCTGGACTAAGAGGGGCTCTCTGACACCAGCGGAGCAACTATCTCCACTTAGACTCTCAGACAGTGTCCCCAGAGACAGAAGGTTGAAATGGACAGGCCCCCAGGCCCTAATCTGAACCTTAGCTTTGGTTTCCATGTGTCCGTCCTCAGAGGTCTGTTTTCGTAGACCAGCACACGGGGCTTTTCTGAGGCTCCAAACCAAACCTCTCTCGCCTCCACATGGGGAGCTTACTTACTGGGGATGTATCAAACCCTTCAGGTAGGAGAGTTCCGCAGGGCCACTGAACAACCAGCACATTCCAAGGTTTCCATGGACCCAAACGCACATTATGACGCATCCTCAGGAGAGGCCATTTCAACTCAGCCCTCTGGTTAGCGTGCCCCAGAGGCAGCAGATCAAACATATCTTGTGGCTAATGGCCAATGAGAATGCGAGGCATGCTGTACAGGGATCCATCCTTCGAACCGTGCTCTCCAGTCCTTCCGTATGGTATGTCCTGGAGCCATGCAACAGGACTCGAATGTCGCACAGAAGGAAACCTGGTGGTTTGGGGCAACCTCCAAACTCAGCGTGGGAAAACTTCCTTGGCCTCATGAGGCCCCCGCTTCATGAAGGTGCCATCATGGACACATACTCCAGCCTCAGCCAACGTCTGATCCTCAGCCTGACTTCAGATGCAGGAGATTTTGTTTCAGCCTCTGCCTAGTGGGACTGCTCTGCCCTTGGCTCCAATCCTCACTTTAGCTTGTGTTCCTAGACTTCCGTCCTCACACTCCTGGCCCGCAAACCCTCCCTACTGGGAATTCTCGGGCCACAATGAAGCACTCCGCCTGCCTCCCAGGAGAAAAACTTTGTCTATGGTGCTGCCCAGAAACCCCAAATGAGGATCAAACTGCTTGGCCCTCGGCAACACCCCAATTGCATAGGCTACCTTAAACACTGATGCTCTGTCGCAAATAGCCTGAGCCCAGACCTTCCAACAGACACCGACACAGCTTGCTGCACACCCAGCACATTGAACCCGCCACTGCCTTAGGCCACCATCCATTCCCAACCTGGGTTTTCAGTCATCAGAACCTAGACCTTATCTCCAATCCCTGCACAGGGGGGAACCTGATGCACAAGTCAGAACCCCTCCTTCCCCATGGCAAGAAACCTTGCTGCTGGCAGTGAGTCAAACCTTCAGTGTAGGAGAAAACGGCATGGCCCATGAGGCCACGCCCATGTGTGAGGGCCGCCTTGGGCACAAACACACATTGTGACCCTCAGCGTGAGTACCTTATTCAAGTAACGCCTCTCAGTGATTGGACCAAGAGCCCGCATATGTGGCTTGCCATGCCCATAGGCACGCAGGACTAACTAGATGGTGTGTATTCCAGTTGAGGGAACCCACTGCTGTGCTCTAGAGTCCCTCTCCTGGGGGGTCCCCTGTGGCAGAAAACAGTACTCTTCCCTTCCCACAGAATGAACCCAAACACTTGGGAGCTTGGACAATCCCCCGAGAGGAAGGCTCTTCCTCGGCCCCTAAAGCAACCCCTACCCTGAACAGCCACTGTGAAGGCAACACCCAGAGACAAAAGCCTGAGCGACTGCCTCCCACATGCCCTCCTTTGATATCCAGAGGATCTCCCCTCTCGGACTGGAGATCAGGCCTGCCATTACCTTGGCCCCTACCTGAGCCAAGTTTGCTTTTTCAGACATCTGTCCCCACAGCCCTGGCAAACACAGCCTCTAGGCTGGGTCCTCTGGAGCCATACCACAGGACCATGCCTGCTCTCTCCTGGGAAACTCTGTCCATTCCTTTGGCCACACACCTCCAGAATATGAGAAACCTCAAGGCCCCCGAGGACATACCATTACCGGGAGCCTCCCTGCACACACAGGGGCCTTCGGACACAAGCTGAGCTGCTACCTCCATGAAGGCATGCACACAGATGTCAACAGAGATAGAAGGTTGAGCCCGACAGGCCCTTAGGCCCTAATCTCAACTCTTGCTTTGTTTTCCAGGTGTCACTCCTCAGAGGCTTTGGTTCGAAGAACAGGATATGGGGCTTTCCTGAGGCACTGAACAGAACTTCTCTCGTCTCCACATGGGAAGCTTCCTTGTTGGAGCCGTGTCAAACACCTCAGGTTGGAGAATCCTGCAGAGTCCCTGAGCCACCTCCACATTCCAAGGTCTCCCAGGCCACCAAGCCACAGTAGGACTCATCTTCAGGAGAGTCCATTTCAACTCTCCCCTCTTGGTAGCTCACCCAGGAGCCCGCAGATTGAGCCTGCCTTGTCCTGACTAAAGAGTGGGAATATGAGGTGGCGTTCCGAGGCATCCATGCTTAGACACCTGCTCTCGAGTCTTTCCGTATGGGGCCTCCTGGAACCATCCAATAGCACTCGACTTTCGTGCAGAAGGAAACCTTGAGGTTTGGAGTAGTTCACAAATCCCATCGTAGGCAAACCTTCCTGGCTTCATGAGGCCCCCACACCATTCAGGAAGAGGCCATGCTGGACAAAAACTTTAGCCTGAGGCACGTCTCAGAGTTGAAATGACCTCAGAGCAGGAGATCTCGATTCAGCCTCTCAGAGTGGGCCTGCCGTGCCATCGGTCCCAAACCTCACGCTAGCTTGTGTTTTCAGAATTCCTTCCTCACACTCCTGGCAAACAAGCCCTCCGGACTAGGAACTCCAGAACCACAACCCAGCCCAGGGTCTGCCCAAGGGAAGAAAAACGTTTCCCTGTGGGGCTCTCTCCAGAAAACCCAGATGAGGATCAACCTGCTCGGGCCTCGACGGTACCCGAACTGGATAGGCTGCTCTGGGCACTCATGCTCTGTCTGACACAGCCTGAAGCCAGACGTCCAGACAGACAAGGAGACAGCTGGCCGCACACCCAGCACTTCGGACACGCCATGGTCTTATGCCGTCACCTCTTCCTAACCTTGGTTATCAGATATCTGAACCTAGACATTATATCAATTCTCCACAACTGGGTATCGCAAGCACAACACAGAACTCCTCCTTCCCCGTGGCTGTAAAGCTTGCTCTTGGCATGGAGTCACACCTTCAGGGTGGGAGAAACCTTCTTGGTCCCTGATGCCACGCCCAAACTTGAGTGCTGCTTGGGCACAAATTCACACTCTGACCCTCAGCATGAACCCCACGTCAAAGAAAGGCCTGTCAGGGCCTGGGCCAAGAGCCCGCATATGGGGCTTGCCAAGCCCCTATGCACCCAATCCTCACCAGTGTTTGAGTTTTCCAGTCGCCCCGCCCGTACCTGGGGCTCTGCTCTGGAATCCCTTTCTTGGAGAACACGTGAGCCAGACAACACTTTTCCACCCTTCCCACAAAATGACCCCAAACTCTTGGGAGCTGGGACAAATCCCCAGAGAGGGATACTCGTCCACAGTCCCTGAGGCCACCCCTCCAATCCACGGCTATCTCGGACACAACATCCAGAGACAAAAGCCTGAAGGAACGCCTCCCACTCGCCCTTGTTTCAGAGGCCCAGGAGCTCCCTCTCGGGCTGTACATCCGGCCTGCCATACCCTAGGCGCCACTCATAAGCTGAGTTTGTGTTTTCAGACTTCTGTGCCCTCAGCCTGGACCCACACAACCGCCAGGCTAGGGCCTCTGGAGCCACAGCGAAAGATTGTGCCTGCCCTCTCCAAGGAAATGGTGCCCAATCCATTGACCACAACCCTACAGGTTAGGGAAAAGCTCCAAGGCCCCTGAGGCCATCAATAGTGTAGGCCACCCTGGACTAAGAGGGGTTCTCTGACACCAGCGGAGCAACTATCTCCACTTAGACTCTCAGACAGTGTCCCCAGAGACAGAAGGTTGAAATGGACAGGCCCCCAGGCCCTAATCTGAACCTTAGCTTTGGTTTCCATGTGTCCGTCCTCAGAGGTCTGTTTTCGTAGACCAGCACACGGGGCTTTTCTGAGGCTCCAAACCAAACCTCTCTCGCCTCCACATGGGGAGCTTACTTACTGGGGATGTATCAAACCCTTCAGGTAGGAGAGTTCCGCAGGGCCACTGAACAACCAGCACATTCCAAGGTTTCCATGGACCCAAACGCACATTATGACGCATCCTCAGGAGAGGCCATTTCAACTCAGCCCCCTGGTTAGCGTGCCCCAGAGGCAGCAGATCAAACATATCTTGTGGCTAATGGCCAATGGGAATGCGAGGCATGCTGTACAGGGATCCATCCTTTGAACCGTGCTCTCCAGTCCTTCCGTATGGTATGTCCTGGAGCCATGCAACAGGACCCGAATGTCCCACAGAAGGAAACCTGGTGGTTTGGGGCAACCTCCAAACTCAGCGTGGGAAAACTTCCTTGGCCTCATGAGGCCCCCGCTTCATGAAGGTGCCAACATGGACACATACTCCAGCCTCAGCCAACGTCTGATCCTCAGCCTGACTTCAGATGCAGGACATTTTGATTCAGCCTCTGCCTAGTGGGCCTGCTCTGCCCTTGGCTCCAATCCTCACTTTAGCTTGTGTTCCTAGACTTCCGTCCTAACACTCCTGGCCCGCAAACCCTCCCTACTGGGAATTCTGGGGCCACAATGAAGCTCTCCGCCTGCCTCCCAGGAGAAAAACTTTGTCTATGGTGCTGCCCAGAAACCCCAAATGAGGATCAAACTGCTTGGCCCTCGGCAACACCCCAATTGCATAGGCTACCTTAAACACTGATGCTCTGTCACAAATAGCCTGAGCCCAGACCTTCCAACAGACACCGACACAGCTGGCTGCACACCCAGCACATTGAACCCGCCACTGCCTTAGGCCACCATCCATTCCCAACCTGGGTTTTCAGTCATCAGAACCTAGACCTTATCTCCAATCCCTGCACAGGGGGGAACCTGATGCACAAGTCAGAACCCCTCCTTCCCCATGGCAAGAAACCTTGCTGCTGGCAGTGAGTCAAACCTTCAGTGTAGGAGAAAACGGCATGGCCCATGAGGCCACGCCCATGTGTGAGGGCCGCCTTGGGCACAAACACACATTGTGACCCTCAGCGTGAGTACCTTATTCAAGTAACGCCTCTCAGTGATTGGACCAAGAGCCCGCATATGTGGCTTGCCATGCCCATAGGCACGCAGGACTAACTAGATGGTGTGTATTCCAGTTGAGGGAACCCACTGCTGTGCTCTAGAGTCCCTCTCCTGGGGGGTCCATTGTGGCAGAAAACAGTACTCTTCCCTTCCCACAGAATGAACCCAAACACTTGGGAGCTTGGACAATCCCCCGAGAGGAAGGCTCTTCCTCGGCCCCTGAAGCAACCCCTACCCTGAACGGCCACTGTGAACGCAACACCCAGAGACAAAAGCCTGAGCGACTGCCTCCCACTTGCCCTCCTTTGATATCCAGAGGATCTCCCCTCTCGGACTGGAGATCAGGCCTGCCATTACCTTGGCCCCTACCTGAGCCAAGTTTGCTTTTTCAGACATCTGTCCCCACAGCCCTGGCAAACACAGCCTCTAGGCTGGGTCCTCTGGAGCCATACCACAGGACCATGCCTGCTCTCTCCTGGGAAACTCTGTCCATTCCTTTGGCCACACACCTCCAGAATATGAGAAACCTCAAGGCCCCCGAGGACATACCATTACCGGGAGCCTCCCTGCACACACAGGGGCCTTCGGACACAAGCTGAGCTGCTACCTCCATGAAGTCATGCACACAGATGTCAACAGAGATAGAAGGTTGAGCCCGACAGGCCCTTAGGCCCTAATCTCAACTCTTGCTTTGTTTTCCAGGTATCACTCCTCAGAAGCTTTGGTTCGAAGAACAGGATATGGGGCTTTCCTGAGGGACTGAACAGAACTTCTCTCGTCTCCACATGGGAAGCTTCCTTGTTGGAGCCGTGTCAAACACCTCAGGTTGGAGAATCCTGCAGAGTCCCTGAGCCACCTCCACATTCCAAGGTCTCCCCGGCCACCAAGCCACAGTAGGACTCATCTTCAGGAGAGTCCATTTCAACTCTCCCCTCTGGGTAGCTCACCCAGGAGCCCGCAGATTGAGCCTGCCTTGTCCTGACTAAAGAGTGGGAATATGAGGTGGCGTTCCCAGGCATCCATGCTTAGACACCTGCTCTCGAGTCTTTCCGTATGGGGCCTCCTGGAACCATCCAATAGCACTCGACTTTCGTGCAGAAGGAAACCTTGAGGTTTGGAGTAGTTCACAAATCCCATCGTAGGCAAACCTTCCTGGCCTCATGAGGCCCCCACACCATTCAGGAAGAGGCCATGCTGGACAAAAACTCTAGCCTGAGGCACGTCTCAGAGTTGAAATGACCTCAGTGCAGGAGATCTCGATTCAGCCTCTCAGAGTGGGCCTGCCGTGCCATCGGTCCCAAACCTCACGCTAGCTTGTGTTTTCAGACTTACTTCCTCACACTCCTGGCAAACAAGCCCTCCGGACTAGGAACTCCAGAACCACAACCCAGCCCAGGGTCTGCCCAAGGGAAGAAAAACGTTTCCCTGTGGGGCTCTCTCCAGAAAACCCAGATGAGGATCAACCTGCTCGGGCCTCGACGGTACCCGAACTGGATAGGCTGCTCTAGGCACTCATGCTCTGTCTGACACAGCCTGAGCCAGACGTCCAGACAGACAAGGAGACAGCTGGCCGCACACCCAACACTTCGGACACGCCATGGTCTTATGCCGTCACCTCTTCCTAACCTTGGTTTTCAGATATCTGAACCTAGACATTATATCAATTCTCCACACAGCTGGGTATCGCAAGCACAACACAGAACTCCTCCTTCCCCGTGGCTGTAAAGCTTGCTCTTGGCATGGAGTCACACCTTCAGGGTGGGAGAAACCTTCCTGGTCCCTGATGCCACGCCCAAACTTGAGTGCTGCTTGGGCACAAATTCACACTCTGACCCTCAGCATGAGCCCCATGTCAAAGAAAGGCCTGTCAGGGCCTGGGCCAAGAGACCGCATATGGGGCTTGCCAAGCCCCTATGCACCCAATCCTCACCAGTGTTTGAGTTTTCCAGTCGCCCCGCCCGTACCTGGGGCTCTGCTCTGGAATCCCTTTCTTGGAGAGACACGTGAGCCAGACAACACTTTTCCACCCTTCCCACAAAATGACCCCAAACTCTTGGGAGCTGGGACAAATCCCCAGAGAGGGATACTCGTCCACAGTCCCTGAGGCCACCCCTCCAATCCACGGCTATCTCGGACACAACATCCAGAGACAAAAGCCTGAAGGAACGCCTCCCACTCGCCCTTGTTTCAGAGGCCGAGGAGCTCCCTCTCGGGCTGTACATCCAGCCTGCCATACCCTAGGCGCCACTCATAAGCTGAGTATGTGTTTTCAGACTTCTGTGCCCTCAGCCTGGACCCACACAACCGCCAGGCTAGGGCCTCTGGAGCCACAGCGAAAGATTGTGCCTGCCCTCTCCAAGGAAATTGTGCCCAATCCATTGACCACAACCCTACAGGTTAGGGAAAAGCTCCAAGGCCCCTGAGGCCATCAATAGTGTAGGCCACCCTGGACAAAGAGGGGCTCCCTGACACCAGCGGAGCAACTATCTCCACTTAGACTCTCAGACAGTGTCCCCAGGGACAGAAGGTTGAAATGGACAGGACCCCAGGCCCTAATCTGAACCTTAGCTTTGGTTTCCATGTGTCCGTTCCCAGAGGTCTGTTTTCGTAGACCAGCACACGGGGCTTTTCTGAGGCTCCAAACCAAACCTCTCTCGTCTCCACATGGGGAGCTTACTTACTGGGGATGTATCAAACCCTTCAGGTAGGAGAGTTCCGCAGGGCCACTGAACAACCAGCACATTCCAAGGTTTCCATGGACCCAAACGCACATTATGACGCATCCTCAGGAGAGGCCATTTCAACTCAGCCCCCTGGTTAGCGTGCCCCAGAGGCAGCAGATCAAACATATCTTGTGGCTAATGGCCAATGGGAATGCGAGGCATGCTGTACAGGGATTCATCCTTCGAACCGTGCTCTCCAGTCCTTCCGTATGGTATGTCCTGGAGCCATGCAACAGGACTCGAATGTCCCACAGAAGGAAACCTGGTGGTTTGGGGCAACCTCCAAACTCAGCGTGGGAAAACTTCCTTGGCCTCATGAGGCCCCCGCTTCATGAAGGTGCCAACATGGACACATACTCCAGCCTCAGCCAACGTCTGATCCTCAGCCTGACTTCAGATGCAGGACATTTTGATTCAGCCTCTGCCTAGTGGGCCTGCTCTGCCCTTGGCTCCAATCCTCACTTTAGCTTGTGTTCCTAGACTTCCGTCCTCACACTCCTGGCCCGCAAACCCTCCCTATTGGGAATTCTGGGGCCACAATGAAGCTCTCCGCCTGCCTCCCATGAGAAAACTTTGTCTATGGTGCTGCCCAGAAACCCAAATGAGGATCAAACTGCTTGGCCCTCGGCAACACCCCAATTGCATAGGCTACCTTAAACACTGATGCTCTGTCGCAAATAGCCTGAGCCCAGACCTTCCAACAGACACAGACACAGCTGGCTGCACACCCAGCACATTGAACCCGCCACTGCCTTAGGCCACCATCCATTCCAAACCTGGGTTTTCAGTCATCAGAACCTAGACCTTATCTCCAATCCCTGCACAGGGGGGAACCTGATGCACAAGTCAGAACCCCTCCTTCCCCATGGCAAGAAACCTTGCTGCTGGCAGTGAGTCAAACCTTCAGTGTAGGAGAAAACGGCATGGCCCATGAGGCCACGCCCATGTGTGAGGGCCGCCTTGGGCACAAACACACATTGTGACCCTCAGCGTGAGTACCTTATTCAAGTAACGCCTCTCAGTGATTGGACCAAGAGCCCGCATATGTGGCTTGCCATGCCCATAGGCACGCAGGACTAACTAGATGGTGTGTATTCCAGTTGAGGGAACCCACTGCTGTGCTCTAGAGTCCCTCTCCTGGGGGGTCCATTGTGGCAGAAAACAGTACTCTTCCCTTCCCACAGAATGAACCCAAACACTTGGGAGCTTGGACAATCCCCCGAGAGGAAGGCTCTTCCTCGGCCCCTGAAGCAACCCCTACCCTGAACGGCCACTGTGAACGTAACACCCAGAGACAAAAGCCTGAGCGACTGCCTCCCACTTGCCCTCCTTTGATATCCAGAGGATCTCCCCTCTCGGACTGGAGATCAGGCCTGCCATTACCTTGGCCCCTACCTGAGCCAAGTTTGCTTTTTCAGACATCTGTCCCCACAGCCCTGGCAAACACAGCCTCTAGGCTGGGTCCTCTGGAGCCATACCACAGGACCATGCCTGCTCTCTCCTGGGAAACTCTGTCCATTCCTTTGGCCACACACCTCCAGAATATGAGAAACCTCAAGGCCCCCGAGGACATACCATTACCGGGAGCCTCCCTGCACACACAGGGGCCTTCGGACACAAGCTGAGCTGCTACCTCCATGAAGTCATGCACACAGATGTCAACAGAGATAGAAGGTTGAGCCCGACAGGCCCTTAGGCCCTAATCTCAACTCTTGCTTTGTTTTCCAGGTGTCACTCCTCAGAGGCTTTGGTTCGAAGAACAGGATATGGGGCTTTCCTGAGGGACTGAACAGAACTTCTCTCGTCTCCACATGGGAAGCTTCCTTGTTGGAGCCGTGTCAAACACCTCAGGTTGGAGAATCCTGCAGAGTCCCTGAGCCACCTCCACATTCCAAGGTCTCCCCGGCCACCAAGCCACAGTAGGACTCATCTTCAGGAGAGTCCATTTCAACTCTCCCCTCTTGGTAGCTCACCCAGGAGCCCGCAGATTGAGCCTGCCTTGTCCTGACTAAAGAGTGGGAATATGAGGTGGCGTTCCCAGGCATCCATGCTTAGACACCTGCTCTCGAGTCTTTCCGTATGGGGCCTCCTGGAACCATCCAATAGCACTCGACTTTCGTGCAGAAGGAAACCTTGAGGTTTGGAGTAGTTCACAAATCCCATCGTAGGCAAACCTTCCTGGCCTCATGAGGCCCCCACACCATTCAGGAAGAGGCCATGCTGGACAAAAACTCTAGCCTGAGGCACGTCTCAGAGTTGAAATGACCTCAGTGCAGGAGATCTCGATTCAACCTCTCAGAGTGGGCCTGCCGTGCCATCGGTCCCAAACCTCACGCTAGCTTGTGTTTTCAGACTTCCTTCCTCACACTCCTGGCAAACATGCCCTCCGGACTAGGAACTCCAGAACCACAACCCAGCCCAGGGTCTGCCCAAGGGAAGAAAAACGTTTCCCTGTGGGGCTCTCTCCAGAAAACCCAGATGAGGATCAACCTGCTCGGGCCTCGACGGTACCCGAACTGGATAGGCTGCTCTAGGCACTCATGCTCTGTCTGACACAGCCTGAAGCCAGACGTCCAGACAGACAAGGAGACAGCTGGCCGCACACCCAGCACTTCGGACACGCCATGGTCTTATGCCGTCACCTCTTCCTAACCTTGGTTTTCAGATATCTGAACCTAGACATTATATCAATTCTCCACACAGCTGGGTATCGCAAGCACAACACAGAACTCCTCCTTCCCCGTGGCTGTAAAGCTTGCTCTTGGCATGGAGTCACACCTTCAGGGTGGGAGAAACCTTCCTGGTCCCTGATGCCACGCCCAAACTTGAGTGCTGCTTGGGCACAAATTCACACTCTGACCCTCAGCATGAGCCCCATGTCAAAGAAAGGCCTGTCAGGGCCTGGGCCAAGAGACCGCATATGGGGCTTGCCAAGCCCCTATGCACCCAATCCTCACCAGTGTTTGAGTTTTCCAGTCGCCCCGCCCGTACCTGGGGCTCTGCTCTGGAATCCCTTTCTTGGAGAGACACGTGAGCCAGACAACACTTTTCCACCCTTCCCACAAAATGACCCCAAACTCTTGGGAGCTGGGACAAATCCCCAGAGAGGGATACTCGTCCACAGTCCCTGAGGCCACCCCTCCAATCCACGGCTATCTCGGACACAACATCCAGAGACAAAAGCCTGAAGGAACGCCTCCCACTCGCCCTTGTTTCAGAGGCCGAGGAGCTCCCTCTCGGGCTGTACATCCAGCCTGCCATACCCTAGGCGCCACTCATAAGCTGAGTTTGTGTTTTCAGATTTCTGTGCCCTCAGCCTGGACCCACACAACCGCCAGGCTAGGGCCTCTGGAGCCACAGCGAAAGATTGTGCCTGCCCTCTCCAAGGAAATTGTGCCCAATCCATTGACCACAACCCTACAGGTTAGGGAAAAGCTCCAAGGCCCCTGAGGCCATCAATAGTGTAGGCCACCCTGGACAAAGAGGGGCTCCCTGACACCAGCGGAGCAACTATCTCCACTTAGACTCTCAGACAGTGTCCCCAGGGACAGAAGGTTGAAATGGACAGGACCCCAGGCCCTAATCTGAACCTTAGCTTTGGTTTCCATGTGTCCGTCCTCAGAGGTCTGTTTTCGTAGACCAGCACACGGGGCTTTTCTGAGGCTCCAAACCAAACCTCTCTCGTCTCCACATGGGGAGCTTACTTACTGGGGATGTATCAAACCCTTCAGGTAGGAGAGTTCCGCAGGGCCACTGAACAACCAGCACATTCCAAGGTTTCCATGGACCCAAACGCACATTATGACGCATCCTCAGGAGAGGCCATTTCAACTCAGCCCCCTGGTTAGCGTGCCCCAGAGGCAGCAGATCAAACATATCTTGTGGCTAATGGCCAATGGGAATGCGAGGCATGCTGTACAGGGATCCATCCTTCGAACCGTGCTCTCCAGTCCTTCCGTATGGTATGTCCTGGAGCCATGCAACAGGACTCGAATGTCCCACAGAAGGAAACCTGGTGGTTTGGGGCAACCTCCAAACTCAGCGTGGGAAAACTTCCTTGGCCTCATGAGGCCCCCGCTTCATGAAGGTGCCAACATGGACACATACTCCAGCCTCAGCCAACGTCTGATCCTCAGCCTGACTTCAGATGCAGGAGATTTTGTTTCAGCCTCTGCCTAGTGGGCCTGCTCTGCCCTTGGCTCCAATCCTCACTTTAGCTTGTGTTCCTAGACTTCCGTCCTCACACTCCTGGCCCGCAAACCCTCCCTACTGGGAATTCTGGGGCCACAATGAAGCACTCCGCCTGCCTCCCAGGAGAAAAACTTTGTCTATGGTGCTGCCCAGAAACCCCAAATGAGGATCAAACTGCTTGGCCCTCGGCAACACCCCAATTGCATAGGCTACCTTAAACACTGATGCTCTGTCGCAAATAGCCTGAGCCCAGACCTTCCAACAGACACCGACACAGCTGGCTGCACACCCAGCACATTGGACCCGCCACTGCCTTAGGCCACCATCCATTCCCAACCTGGGTTTTCAGTCATCAGAACCTAGACCTTATCTCCAATCCCTGCACAGGGGGGAACCTGATGCACAAGTCAGAACCCCTCCTTCCCCATGGCAAGAAACCTTGCTGCTGGCAGTGAGTCAAACCTTCAGTGTAGGAGAAAACGGCATGGCCCATGAGGCCACGCCCATGTGTGAGGGCCGCCTTGGGCACAAACACACATTGTGACCCTCAGCGTGAGTACCTTATTCAAGTAACGCCTCTCAGTGATTGGACCAAGAGCCCGCATATGTGGCTTGCCATGCCCATAGGCACGCAGGACTAACTAGATGGTGTGTATTCCAGTTGAGGGAACCCACTGCTGTGCTCTAGAGTCCCTCTCCTGGGGGGTCCATTGTGGCAGAAAACAGTACTCTTCCCTTCCCACAGAATGAACCCAAACACTTGGGAGCTTGGACAATCCCCCGAGAGGAAGGCTCTTCCTCGGCCCCTGAAGCAACCCCTACCCTGAACGGCCACTGTGAACGCAACACCCAGAGACAAAAGCCTGAGCGACTGCCTCCCACTTGCCCTCCTTTGATATCCAGAGGATCTCCCCTCTCGGACTGGAGATCAGGCCTGCCATTACCTTGGCCCCTACCTGAGCCAAGTTTGCTTTTTCAGACATCTGTCCCCACAGCCCTGGCAAACACAGCCTCTAGGCTGGGTCCTCTGGAGCCATACCACAGGACCATGCCTGCTCTCTCCTGGGAAACTCTGTCCATTCCTTTGGCCACACACCTCCAGAATATGAGAAACCTCAAGGCCCCCGAGGACATACCATTACCGGGAGCCTCCCTGCACACACAGGGGCCTTCGGACACAAGCTGAGCTGCTACCTCCATGAAGGCATGCACACAGATGTCAACAGAGATAGAAGGTTGAGCCCGACAGGCCCTTAGGCCCTAATCTCAACTCTTGCTTTGTTTTCCAGGTGTCACTCCTCAGAGGCTTTGGTTCGAAGAACAGGATATGGGGCTTTCCTGAGGCACTGAACAGAACTTCTCTCGTCTCCACATGGGAAGCTTCCTTGTTGGAGCCGTGTCAAACACCTCAGGTTGGAGAATCCTGCAGAGTCCCTGAGCCACCTCCACATTCCAAGGTCTCCCAGGCCACCAAGCCACAGTAGGACTCATCTTCAGGAGAGTCCATTTCAACTCTCCCCTCTGGGTAGCTCACCCAGGAGCCCGCAGATTGAGCCTGCCTTGTCCTGACTAAAGAGTGGGAATATGAGGTGGCGTTCCCAGGCATCCATGCTTAGACACCTGCTCTCGAGTCTTTCCGTATGGGGCCTCCTGGAACCATCCAAGAGCACTCGACTTTCGTGCAGAAGGAAACCTTGAGGTTTGGAGTAGTTCACAAATCCCATCGTAGGCAAACCTTCCTGGCCTCATGAGGCCCCCACACCATTCAGGAAGAGGCCATGCTGGACAAAAACTCTAGCCTGAGGCACGTCTCAGAGTTGAAATGACCTCAGTGCAGGAGATCTCGATTCAGCCTCTCAGAGTGGGCCTGCCGTGCCATCGGTCCCAAACCTCACGCTAGCTTGTGTTTTCAGACTTCCTTCCTCACACTCCTGGCAAACAAGCCCTCCGGACTAGGAACTCCAGAACCACAACCCAGCCCAGGGTCTGCCCAAGGGAAGAAAAACGTTTCCCTGTGGGGCTCTCTCCAGAAAACCCAGATGAGGATCAACCTGCTCGGGCCTCGACGGTACCCGAACTGGATAGGCTGCTCTAGGCACTCATGCTCTGTCTGACACAGCCTGAAGCCAGACGTCCAGACAGACAAGGAGACAGCTGGCCGCACACCCAGCACTTCGGACACGCCATGGTCTTATGCCGTCACCTCTTCCTAACCTTGGTTTTCAGATATCTGAACCTAGACATTATATCAATTCTCCACACAGCTGGGTATCGCAAGCACAACACAGAACTCCTCCTTCCCCGTGGCTGTAAAGCTTGCTCTTGGCATGGAGTCACACCTTCAGGGTGGGAGAAACCTTCCTCCTCCCTGATGCCACTCCCAAACTTGAGTGCTGTTGGGCACAAATTCACACTCTGACCCTCAGCATGAGCCCCATGTCAAAGAAAGGCCTGTCAGGGCCTGGGCCAAGTGCCCGCATATGGGGCTTGCCAAGCCCCTATGCACCCAATCCTCACCAGTGTTTGAGTTTTCCAGTCGCCCCGCCCGTACCTGGGGCTCTGCTCTGGTATCCCTTTCTTGGAGAGACACGTGAGCCAGACAACACTTTTCCACCCTTCCCACAAAATGACCCCAAACTCTTGGGAGCTGGGACAAATCCCCAGAGAGGGATACTCGTCCACAGTCCCTGAGGCCACCCCTCCAATCCACGGCTATCTCGGACACAACATCCAGAGACAAAAGCCTGAAGGAACGCCTCCCACTCGCCCTTGTTTCAGAGGCCCAGGAGCTCCCTCTCGGGCTGTACATCCGGCCTGCCATACCCTAGGCGCCACTCATAAGCTGAGTTTGTGTTTTCAGACTTCTGTGCCCTCAGCCTGGACCCACACAACCGCCAGGCTAGGGCCTCTGGAGCCACAGCGAAAGATTGTGCCTGCCCTCTCCAAGGAAATTGTGCCCAATCCATTGACCACAACCCTACAGGTTAGGGAAAAGCTCCAAGGCCCCTGAGGCCATCAATAGTGTAGGCCACCCTGGACTAAGAGGGGCTCTCTGACACCAGCGGAGCAACTATCTCCACTTAGACTCTCAGACAGTGTCCCCAGAGACAGAAGGTTGAAATGGACAGGCCCCCAGGCCCTAATCTGAACCTTAGCTTTGGTTTCCATGTGTCCGTCCTCAGAGGTCTGTTTTCGTAGACCAGCACAAGGGGCTTTTCTGAGGCTCCAAACCAAACCTCTCTCGCCTCCACATGGGGAGCTTACTTACTGGGGATGTATCAAACCCTTCAGGTAGGAGAGTTCCGCAGGGCCACTGAACATCCAGCACATTCCAAGGTTTCCATGGACCCAAACGCACATTATGACGCATCCTCAGGAGAGGCCATTTCAACTCAGCCCCCTGGTTAGCGTGCCCCAGAGGCAGCAGATCAAACATATCTTGTGGCTAATGGCCAATGGGAATGCGAGGCATGCTGTACAGGGATCCATCCTTCGAACCGTGCTCTCCAGTCCTTCCGTATGGTATGTCCTGGAGCCATGCAACAGGACTCGAATGTCCCACAGAAGGAAACCTGGTGGTTTGGGGCAACCTCCAAACTCAGCGTGGGAAAACTTCCTTGGCCTCATGAGGCCCCCGCTTCATGAAGGTGCCAACAAGGACACATACGCCAGCCTCAGCCAACGTCTGATCCTCAGCCTGACTTCAGATGCAGGAGATTTTGATTCAGCCTCTGCCTAGTGGGCCTGCTCTGCCCTTGGCTCCAATCCTCACTTAGCTTGTGTTCCTAGACTTCCGTCCTCACACTCCTGGCCCGCAAACCCTCCCTACTGGGAATTCTGGGGCCACAATGAAGCACTCCGCCTGCCTCCCAGGAGAAAAACTTTGTCTATGGTGCTGCCCAGAAACCCCAAATGAGGATCAAACTGCTTGGCCCTCGGCAACACCCCAATTGCATAGGCTACCTTAAACACTGATGCTCTGTCGCAAATAGCCTGAGCCCAGACCTTCCAACAGACACCGACACAGCTGGCTGCACACCCAGCACATTGGACCCGCCACTGCCTTAGGCCACCATCCATTCCCAACCTGGGTTTTCAGTCATCAGAACCTAGACCTTATCTCCAATCCCTGCACAGGGGGGAACCTGATGCACAAGTCAGAACCCCTCCTTCCCCATGGCAAGAAACCTTGCTGCTGGCAGTGAGTCAAACCTTCAGTGTAGGAGAAAACGGCATGGCCCATGAGGCCTCGCCATGTGTGAGGGCCGCCTTGGGCACAAACACACATTGTGACCCTCAGCGTGAGTACCTTATTCAAGTAACGCCTCTCAGTGATTGGACCAATAGCCCGCATATGTGGCTTGCCATGCCCATAGGCACGCAGGACTAACTAGATGGTGTGTATTCCAGTTGAGGGAACCCACTGCTGTGCTCTAGAGTCCCTCTCCTAGGGGGTCCCCTGTGGCAGAAAACAGTACTCTTCCCTTCCCACAGAATGAACCCAAACACTTGGGAGCTTGGACAATCCCCCGAGAGGAAGGCTCTTCCTCGGCCCCTGAAGCAACCCCTACCCTGAACGGCCACTGTGAACGTAACACCCAGAGACAAAAGCCTGAGCGACTGCCTCCCACTTGCCCTCCTTTGATATCCAGAGGATCTCCCCTCTCGGACTGGAGATCAGGCCTGCCATTACCTTGGCCCCTACCTGAGCCAAGTTTGCTTTTTCAGACATCTGTCCCCACAGCCCTGGCAAACACAGCCATACCACAGGACCATGCCTGCTCTCTCCTGGGAAACTCTGTCCATTCCTTTGGCCACACACCTCCAGAATATGAGAAACCTCAAGGCCCCCGAGGACATACCATTACCGGGAGCCTCCCTGCACACACAGGGGCCTTCGGACACAAGCTGAGCTGCTACCTCCATGAAGGCATGCACACAGATGTCAACAGAGATAGAAGGTTGAGCCCGACAGGCCCTTAGGCCCTAATCTCAACTCTTGCTTTGTTTTCCAGGTGTCACTCCTCAGAGGCTTTGGTTCGAAGAACAGGATATGGGGCTTTCCTGAGGCACTGAACAGAACTTCTCTCGTCTCCACATGGGAAGCTTCCTTGTTGGAGCCGTGTCAAACACCTCAGGTTGGAAAATCCTGCAGAGTCCCTGAGCCACCTCCACATTCCAAGGTCTCCCAGGCCACCAAGCCACAGTAGGACTCATCTTCAGGAGAGTCCATTTCAACTCTCCCCTCTGGGTAGCTCACCCAGGAGCCCGCAGATTGAGCCTGCCTTGTCCTGACTAAAGAGTGGGAATATGAGGTGGCGTTCCCAGGCATCCATGCTTAGACACCTGCTCTCGAGTCTTTCCGTATGGGGCCTCCTGGAACCATCCAAGAGCACTCGACTTTCGTGCAGAAGGAAACCTTGAGGTTTGGAGTAGTTCACAAATCCCATCGTAGGCAAACCTTCCTGGCCTCATGAGGCCCCCACACCATTCAGGAAGAGGCCATGCTGGACAAAAACTCTAGCCTGAGGCACGTCTCAGAGTTGAAATGACCTCAGTGCAGGAGATCTCGATTCAGCCTCTCAGAGTGGGCCTGCCGTGCCATCGGTCCCAAACCTCACGCTAGCTTGTGTTTTCAGACTTCCTTCCTCACACTCCTGGCAAACAAGCCCTTCGGACTAGGAACTCCAGAACCAGAACCCAGCCCAGGGTCTGCCCAAGGGAAGAAAAACGTTTCCCTGTGGGGCTCTCTCCAGAAAACCCAGATGAGGATCAACCTGCTCGGGCCTCGACGGTACCCGAACTGGATAGGCTGCTCTGGGCACTCATGCTCTGTCTGACACAGCCTGAAGCCAGACGTCCAGACAGACAAGGAGACAGCTGGCCGCACACCCAGCACTTCGGACACGCCATGGTCTTATGCCGTCACCTCTTCCTAACCTTGGTTTTCAGATATCTGAACCTAGACATTATATCAATTCTCCACACATCTGGGTATCGCAAGCACAACACAGAACTCCTCCTTCCCCGTGGCTGTAAAGCTTGCTCTTGGCATGGAGTCACACCTTCAGGGTGGGAGAAACCTTCCTGGTCCCTGATGCCACTCCCAAACTTGAGTGCTGTTGGGCACAAATTCACACTCTGACCCTCAGCATGAGCCCCATGTCAAAGAAAGGCCTGTCAGGGCCTGGGCCAAGTGCCCGCATATGGGGCTTTCCAAGCCCCTATGCACCCAGTCCTCACCAGTGTTTGAGTTTTCCAGTCGCCCCGCCCGTACCTGGGGCTCTGCTCTGGAATCCCTTTCTTGGAGAGACACGTGAGCCAGACAACACTTTTCCACCCTTCCCACAAAATGACCCCAAACTCTTGGGAGCTGGGACAAATCCCCAGAGAGGGATACTCGTCCACAGTCCCTGAGGCCACCCCTCCAATCCACGGCTATCTCGGACACAACATCCAGAGACAAAAGCCTGAAGGAACGCCTCCCACTCGCCCTTGTTTCAGAGGCCGAGGAGCTCCCTCTCGGGCTGTACATCCAGCCTGCCATACCCTAGGCGCCACTCATAAGCTGAGTATGTGTTTTCAGACTTCTGTGCCCTCAGCCTGGACCCACACAACCGCCAGGCTAGGGCCTCTGGAGCCACAGCGAAAGATTGTGCCTGCCCTCTCCAAGGAAATTGTGCCCAATCCATTGACCACAACCCTACAGGTTAGGGAAAAGCTCCAAGGCCCCTGAGGCCATCAATAGTGTAGGCCACCCTGGACAAAGAGGGGCTCCCTGACACCAGCGGAGCAACTATCTCCACTTAGACTCTCAGACAGTGTCCCCAGGGACAGAAGGTTGAAATGGACAGGACCCCAGGCCCTAATCTGAACCTTAGCTTTGGTTTCCATGTGTCCGTTCCCAGAGGTCTGTTTTCGTAGACCAGCACACGGGGCTTTTCTGAGGCTCCAAACCAAACCTCTCTCGTCTCCACATGGGGAGCTTACTTACTGGGGATGTATCAAACCCTTCAGGTAGGAGAGTTCCGCAGGGCCACTGAACAACCAGCACATTCCAAGGTTTCCATGGACCCAAACGCACATTATGACGCATCCTCAGGAGAGGCCATTTCAACTCAGCCCCCTGGTTAGCGTGCCCCAGAGGCAGCAGATCAAACATATCTTGTGGCTAATGGCCAATGGGAATGCGAGGCATGATGTACAGGGATTCATCCTTCGAACCGTGCTCTCCAGTCCTTCCGTATGGTATGTCCTGGAGCCATGCAACAGGACTCGAATGTCCCACAGAAGGAAACCTGGTGGTTTGGGGCAACCTCCAAACTCAGCGTGGGAAAACTTCCTTGGCCTCATGAGGCCCCCGCTTCATGAAGGTGCCAACATGGACACATACTCCAGCCTCAGCCAACGTCTGATCCTCAGCCTGACTTCAGATGCAGGACATTTTGATTCAGCCTCTGCCTAGTGGGCCTGCTCTGCCCTTGGCTCCAATCCTCACTTTAGCTTGTGTTCCTAGACTTCCGTCCTCACACTCCTGGCCCGCAAACCCTCCCTATTGGGAATTCTGGGGCCACAATGAAGCTCTCCGCCTGCCTCCCATGAGAAAACTTTGTCTATGGTGCTGCCCAGAAACCCAAATGAGGATCAAACTGCTTGGCCCTCGGCAACACCCCAATTGCATAGGCTACCTTAAACACTGATGCTCTGTCGCAAATAGCCTGAGCCCAGACCTTCCAACAGACACAGACACAGCTGGCTGCACACCCAGCACATTGAACCCGCCACTGCCTTAGGCCACCATCCATTCCAAACCTGGGTTTTCAGTCATCAGAACCTAGACCTTATCTCCAATCCCTGCACAGGGGGGAACCTGATGCACAAGTCAGAACCCCTCCTTCCCCATGGCAAGAAACCTTGCTGCTGGCAGTGAGTCAAACCTTCAGTGTAGGAGAAAACGGCATGGCCCATGAGGCCACGCCCATGTGTGAGGGCCGCCTTGGGCACAAACACACATTGTGACCCTCAGCGTGAGAACCTTATTCAAGTAACGCCTCTCAGTGATTGGACCAAGAGCCCGCATATGTGGCTTGCCATGCCCATAGGCACGCAGGACTAACTAGATGGTGTGTATTCCAGTTGAGGGAACCCACTGCTGTGCTCTAGAGTCCCTCTCCTGGGGGGTCCATTGTGGCAGAAAACAGTACTCTTCCCTTCCCACAGAATGAACCCAAACACTTGGGAGCTTGGACAATCCCCCGAGAGGAAGGCTCTTCCTCGGCCCCTGAAGCAACCCCTACCCTGAACGGCCACTGTGAACGTAACACCCAGAGACAAAAGCCTGAGCGACTGCCTCCCACTTGCCCTCCTTTGATATCCAGAGGATCTCCCCTCTCGGACTGGAGATCAGGCCTGCCATTACCTTGGCCCCTACCTGAGCCAAGTTTGCTTTTTCAGACATCTGTCCCCACAGCCCTGGCAAACACAGCCTCTAGGCTGGGTCCTCTGGAGCCATACCACAGGACCATGCCTGCTCTCTCCTGGGAAACTCTGTCCATTCCTTTGGCCACACACCTCCAGAATATGAGAAACCTCAAGGCCCCCGAGGACATACCATTACCGGGAGCCTCCCTGCACACACAGGGGCCTTCGGACACAAGCTGAGCTGCTACCTCCATGAAGTCATGCACACAGATGTCAACAGAGATAGAAGGTTGAGCCCGACAGGCCCTTAGGCCCTAATCTCAACTCTTGCTTTGTTTTCCAGGTGTCACTCCTCAGAGGCTTTGGTTCGAAGAACAGGATATGGGGCTTTCCTGAGGGACTGAACAGAACTTCTCTCGTCTCCACATGGGAAGCTTCCTTGTTGGAGCCGTGTCAAACACCTCAGGTTGGAGAATCCTGCAGAGTCCCTGAGCCACCTCCACATTCCAAGGTCTCCCCGGCCACCAAGCCACAGTAGGACTCATCTTCAGGAGAGTCCATTTCAACTCTCCCCTCTTGGTAGCTCACCCAGGAGCCCGCAGATTGAGCCTGCCTTGTCCTGACTAAAGAGTGGGAATATGAGGTGGCGTTCCCAGGCATCCATGCTTAGACACCTGCTCTCGAGTCTTTCCGTATGGGGCCTCCTGGAACCATCCAATAGCACTCGACTTTCGTGCAGAAGGAAACCTTGAGGTTTGGAGTAGTTCACAAATCCCATCGTAGGCAAACCTTCCTGGCCTCATGAGGCCCCCACACCATTCAGGAAGAGGCCATGCTGGACAAAAACTCTAGCCTGAGGCACGTCTCAGAGTTGAAATGACCTCAGTGCAGGAGATCTCGATTCAACCTCTCAGAGTGGGCCTGCCGTGCCATCGGTCCCAAACCTCACGCTAGCTTGTGTTTTCAGACTTCCTTCCTCACACTCCTGGCAAACATGCCCTCCGGACTAGGAACTCCAGAACCACAACCCAGCCCAGGGTCTGCCCAAGGGAAGAAAAACGTTTCCCTGTGGGGCTCTCTCCAGAAAACCCAGATGAGGATCAACCTGCTCGGGCCTCGACGGTACCCGAACTGGATAGGCTGCTCTAGGCACTCATGCTCTGTCTGACACAGCCTGAAGCCAGACGTCCAGACAGACAAGGAGACAGCTGGCCGCACACCCAGCACTTCGGACACGCCATGGTCTTATGCCGTCACCTCTTCCTAACCTTGGTTTTCAGATATCTGAACCTAGACATTATATCAATTCTCCACACAGCTGGGTATCGCAAGCACAACACAGAACTCCTCCTTCCCCGTGGCTGTAAAGCTTGCTCTTGGCATGGAGTCACACCTTCAGGGTGGGAGAAACCTTCCTGGTCCCTGATGCCACGCCCAAACATGAGTGCTGCTTGGGCACAAATTCACACTCTGACCCTCAGCATGAGCCCCATGTCAAAGAAAGGCCTGTCAGGGCCTGGGCCAAGAGACCGCATATGGGGCTTGCCAAGCCCCTATGCACCCAATCCTCACCAGTGTTTGAGTTTTCCAGTCGCCCCGCCCGTACCTGGGGCTCTGCTCTGGAATCCCTTTCTTGGAGAGACACGTGAGCCAGACAACACTTTTCCACCCTTCCCACAAAATGACCCCAAACTCTTGGGAGCTGGGACAAATCCCCAGAGAGGGATACTCGTCCACAGTCCCTGAGGCCACCCCTCCAATCCACGGCTATCTCGGACACAACATCCAGAGACAAAAGCCTGAAGGAACGCCTCCCACTCGCCCTTGTTTCAGAGGCCGAGGAGCTCCCTCTCGGGCTGTACATCCAGCCTGCCATACCCTAGGCGCCACTCATAAGCTGAGTTTGTGTTTTCAGATTTCTGTGCCCTCAGCCTGGACCCACACAACCGCCAGGCTAGGGCCTCTGGAGCCACAGCGAAAGATTGTGCCTGCCCTCTCCAAGGAAATTGTGCCCAATCCATTGACCACAACCCTACAGGTTAGGGAAAAGCTCCAAGGCCCCTGAGGCCATCAATAGTGTAGGCCACCCTGGACAAAGAGGGGCTCCCTGACACCAGCGGAGCAACTATCTCCACTTAGACTCTCAGACAGTGTCCCCAGGGACAGAAGGTTGAAATGGACAGGCCCCCAGGCCCTAATCTGAACCTTAGCTTTGGTTTCCATGTGTCCGTCCTCAGAGGTCTGTTTTCGTAGACCAGCACACGGGGCTTTTCTGAGGCTCCAAACCAAACCTCTCTCGTCTCCACATGGGGAGCTTACTTACTGGGGATGTATCAAACCCTTCAGGTAGGAGAGTTCCGCAGGGCCACTGAACAACCAGCACATTCCAAGGTTTCCATGGACCCAAACGCACATTATGACGCATCCTCAGGAGAGGCCATTTCAACTCAGCCCCCTGGTTAGCGTGCCCCAGAGGCAGCAGATCAAACATATCTTGTGGCTAATGGCCAATGGGAATGCGAGGCATGCTGTACAGGGATCCATCCTTCGAACCGTGCTCTCCAGTCCTTCCGTATGGTATGTCCTGGAGCCATGCAACAGGACTCGAATGTCCCACAGAAGGAAACCTGGTGGTTTGGGGCAACCTCCAAACTCAGCGTGGGAAAACTTCCTTGGCCTCATGAGGCCCCCGCTTCATGAAGGTGCCAACATGGACACATACTCCAGCCTCAGCCAACGTCTGATCCTCAGCCTGACTTCAGATGCAGGAGATTTTGTTTCAGCCTCTGCCTAGTGGGCCTGCTCTGCCCTTGGCTCCAATCCTCACTTTAGCTTGTGTTCCTAGACTTCCGTCCTCACACTCCTGGCCCGCAAACCCTCCCTACTGGGAATTCTGGGGCCACAATGAAGCACTCCGCCTGCCTCCCAGGAGAAAAACTTTGTCTATGGTGCTGCCCAGAAACCCCAAATGAGGATCAAACTGCTTGGCCCTCGGCAACACCCCAATTGCATAGGCTACCTTAAACACTGATGCTCTGTCGCAAATAGCCTGAGCCCAGACCTTCCAACAGACACCGACACAGCTGGCTGCACACCCAGCACATTGGACCCGCCACTGCCTTAGGCCACCATCCATTCCCAACCTGGGTTTTCAGTCATCAGAACCTAGACCTTATCTCCAATCCCTGCACAGGGGGGAACCTGATGCACAAGTCAGAACCCCTCCTTCCCCATGGCAAGAAACCTTGCTGCTGGCAGTGAGTCAAACCTTCAGTGTAGGAGAAAACGGCATGGCCCATGAGGCCACGCCCATGTGTGAGGGCCGCCTTGGGCACAAACACACATTGTGACCCTCAGCGTGAGTACCTTATTCAAGTAACGCCTCTCAGTGATTGGACCAAGAGCCCGCATATGTGGCTTGCCATGCCCATAGGCACGCAGGACTAACTAGATGGTGTGTATTCCAGTTGAGGGAACCCACTGCTGTGCTCTAGAGTCCCTCTCCTGGGGGGTCCATTGTGGCAGAAAACAGTACTCTTCCCTTCCCACAGAATGAACCCAAACACTTGGGAGCTTGGACAATCCCCCGAGAGGAAGGCTCTTCCTCGGCCCCTGAAGCAACCCCTACCCTGAACGGCCACTGTGAACGCAACACCCAGAGACAAAAGCCTGAGCGACTGCCTCCCACTTGCCCTCCTTTGATATCCAGAGGATCTCCCCTCTCGGACTGGAGATCAGGCCTGCCATTACCTTGGCCCCTACCTGAGCCAAGTTTGCTTTTTCAGACATCTGTCCCCACAGCCCTGGCAAACACAGCCTCTAGGCTGGGTCCTCTGGAGCCATACCACAGGACCATGCCTGCTCTCTCCTGGGAAACTCTGTCCATTCCTTTGGCCACACACCTCCAGAATATGAGAAACCTCAAGGCCCCCGAGGACATACCATTACCGGGAGCCTCCCTGCACACACAGGGGCCTTCGGACACAAGCTGAGCTGCTACCTCCATGAAGGCATGCACACAGATGTCAACAGAGATAGAAGGTTGAGCCCGACAGGCCCTTAGGCCCTAATCTCAACTCTTGCTTTGTTTTCCAGGTGTCACTCCTCAGAGGCTTTGGTTCGAAGAACAGGATATGGGGCTTTCCTGAGGCACTGAACAGAACTTCTCTCGTCTCCACATGGGAAGCTTCCTTGTTGGAGCCGTGTCAAACACCTCAGGTTGGAGAATCCTGCAGAGTCCCTGAGCCACCTCCACATTCCAAGGTCTCCCAGGCCACCAAGCCACAGTAGGACTCATCTTCAGGAGAGTCCATTTCAACTCTCCCCTCTGGGTAGCTCACCCAGGAGCCCGCAGATTGAGCCTGCCTTGTCCTGACTAAAGAGTGGGAATATGAGGTGGCGTTCCCAGGCATCCATGCTTAGACACCTGCTCTCGAGTCTTTCCGTATGGGGCCTCCTGGAACCATCCAAGAGCACTCGACTTTCGTGCAGAAGGAAACCTTGAGGTTTGGAGTAGTTCACAAATCCCATCGTAGGCAAACCTTCCTGGCCTCATGAGGCCCCCACACCATTCAGGAAGAGGCCATGCTGGACAAAAACTCTAGCCTGAGGCACGTCTCAGAGTTGAAATGACCTCAGTGCAGGAGATCTCGATTCAGCCTCTCAGAGTGGGCCTGCCGTGCCATCGGTCCCAAACCTCACGCTAGCTTGTGTTTTCAGACTTCCTTCCTCACACTCCTGGCAAACAAGCCCTCCGGACTAGGAACTCCAGAACCACAACCCAGCCCAGGGTCTGCCCAAGGGAAGAAAAACGTTTCCCTGTGGGGCTCTCTCCAGAAAACCCAGATGAGGATCAACCTGCTCGGGCCTCGACGGTACCCGAACTGGATAGGCTGCTCTAGGCACTCATGCTCTGTCTGACACAGCCTGAAGCCAGACGTCCAGACAGACAAGGAGACAGCTGGCCGCACACCCAGCACTTCGGACACGCCATGGTCTTATGCCGTCACCTCTTCCTAACCTTGGTTTTCAGATATCTGAACCTAGACATTATATCAATTCTCCACACAGCTGGGTATCGCAAGCACAACACAGAACTCCTCCTTCCCCGTGGCTGTAAAGCTTGCTCTTGGCATGGAGTCACACCTTCAGGGTGGGAGAAACCTTCCTCCTCCCTGATGCCACTCCCAAACTTGAGTGCTGTTGGGCACAAATTCACACTCTGACCCTCAGCATGAGCCCCATGTCAAAGAAAGGCCTGTCAGGGCCTGGGCCAAGTGCCCGCATATGGGGCTTGCCAAGCCCCTATGCACCCAATCCTCACCAGTGTTTGAGTTTTCCAGTCGCCCCGCCCGTACCTGGGGCTCTGCTCTGGTATCCCTTTCTTGGAGAGACACGTGAGCCAGACAACACTTTTCCACCCTTCCCACAAAATGACCCCAAACTCTTGGGAGCTGGGACAAATCCCCAGAGAGGGATACTCGTCCACAGTCCCTGAGGCCACCCCTCCAATCCACGGCTATCTCGGACACAACATCCAGAGACAAAAGCCTGAAGGAACGCCTCCCACTCGCCCTTGTTTCAGAGGCCCAGGAGCTCCCTCTCGGGCTGTACATCCGGCCTGCCATACCCTAGGCGCCACTCATAAGCTGAGTTTGTGTTTTCAGACTTCTGTGCCCTCAGCCTGGACCCACACAACCGCCAGGCTAGGGCCTCTGGAGCCACAGCGAAAGATTGTGCCTGCCCTCTCCAAGGAAATTGTGCCCAATCCATTGACCACAACCCTACAGGTTAGGGAAAAGCTCCAAGGCCCCTGAGGCCATCAATAGTGTAGGCCACCCTGGACTAAGAGGGGCTCTCTGACACCAGCGGAGCAACTATCTCCACTTAGACTCTCAGACAGTGTCCCCAGAGACAGAAGGTTGAAATGGACAGGCCCCCAGGCCCTAATCTGAACCTTAGCTTTGGTTTCCATGTGTCCGTCCTCAGAGGTCTGTTTTCGTAGACCAGCACAAGGGGCTTTTCTGAGGCTCCAAACCAAACCTCTCTCGCCTCCACATGGGGAGCTTACTTACTGGGGATGTATCAAACCCTTCAGGTAGGAGAGTTCCGCAGGGCCACTGAACATCCAGCACATTCCAAGGTTTCCATGGACCCAAACGCACATTATGACGCATCCTCAGGAGAGGCCATTTCAACTCAGCCCCCTGGTTAGCGTGCCCCAGAGGCAGCAGATCAAACATATCTTGTGGCTAATGGCCAATGGGAATGCGAGGCATGCTGTACAGGGATCCATCCTTCGAACCGTGCTCTCCAGTCCTTCCGTATGGTATGTCCTGGAGCCATGCAACAGGACTCGAATGTCCCACAGAAGGAAACCTGGTGGTTTGGGGCAACCTCCAAACTCAGCGTGGGAAAACTTCCTTGGCCTCATGAGGCCCCCGCTTCATGAAGGTGCCAACAAGGACACATACGCCAGCCTCAGCCAACGTCTGATCCTCAGCCTGACGTCAGATGCAGGAGATTTTGATTCAGCCTCTGCCTAGTGGGCCTGCTCTGCCCTTGGCTCCAATCCTCACTTAGCTTGTGTTCCTAGACTTCCGTCCTCACACTCCTGGCCCGCAAACCCTCCCTACTGGGAATTCTGGGGCCACAATGAAGCACTCCGCCTGCCTCCCAGGAGAAAAACTTTGTCTATGGTGCTGCCCAGAAACCCCAAATGAGGATCAAACTGCTTGGCCCTCGGCAACACCCCAATTGCATAGGCTACCTTAAACACTGATGCTCTGTCGCAAATAGCCTGAGCCCAGACCTTCCAACAGACACCGACACAGCTGGCTGCACACCCAGCACATTGGACCCGCCACTGCCTTAGGCCACCATCCATTCCCAACCTGGGTTTTCAGTCATCAGAACCTAGACCTTATCTCCAATCCCTGCACAGGGGGGAACCTGATGCACAAGTCAGAACCCCTCCTTCCCCATGGCAAGAAACCTTGCTGCTGGCAGTGAGTCAAACCTTCAGTGTAGGAGAAAACGGCATGGCCCATGAGGCCTCGCCATGTGTGAGGGCCGCCTTGGGCACAAACACACATTGTGACCCTCAGCGTGAGTACCTTATTCAAGTAACGCCTCTCAGTGATTGGACCAATAGCCCGCATATGTGGCTTGCCATGCCCATAGGCACGCAGGACTAACTAGATGGTGTGTATTCCAGTTGAGGGAACCCACTGCTGTGCTCTAGAGTCCCTCTCCTAGGGGGTCCCCTGTGGCAGAAAACAGTACTCTTCCCTTCCCACAGAATGAACCCAAACACTTGGGAGCTTGGACAATCCCCCGAGAGGAAGGCTCTTCCTCGGCCCCTGAAGCAACCCCTACCCTGAACGGCCACTGTGAACGTAACACCCAGAGACAAAAGCCTGAGCGACTGCCTCCCACTTGCCCTCCTTTGATATCCAGAGGATCTCCCCTCTCGGACTGGAGATCAGGCCTGCCATTACCTTGGCCCCTACCTGAGCCAAGTTTGCTTTTTCAGACATCTGTCCCCACAGCCCTGGCAAACACAGCCATACCACAGGACCATGCCTGCTCTCTTCTGGGAAACTCTGTCCATTCCTTTGGCCACACACCTCCAGAATATGAGAAACCTCAAGGCCCCCGAGGACATACCATTACCGGGAGCCTCCCTGCACACACAGGGGCCTTCGGACACAAGCTGAGCTGCTACCTCCATGAAGGCATGCACACAGATGTCAACAGAGATAGAAGGTTGAGCCCGACAGGCCCTTAGGCCCTAATCTCAACTCTTGATTTGTTTTCCAGGTGTCACTCCTCAGAGGCTTTGGTTCGAAGAACAGGATATGGGGCTTTCCTGAGGCACTGAACAGAACTTCTCTCGTCTCCACATGGGAAGCTTCCTTGTTGGAGCCGTGTCAAACACCTCAGGTTGGAAAATCCTGCAGAGTCCCTGAGCCACCTCCACATTCCAAGGTCTCCCAGGCCACCAAGCCACAGTAGGACTCATCTTCAGGAGAGTCCATTTCAACTCTCCCCTCTGGGTAGCTCACCCAGGAGCCCGCAGATTGAGCCTGCCTTGTCCTGACTAAAGAGTGGGAATATGAGGTGGCGTTCCCAGGCATCCATGCTTAGACACCTGCTCTCGAGTCTTTCCGTATGGGGCCTCCTGGAACCATCCAAGAGCACTCGACTTTCGTGCAGAAGGAAACCTTGAGGTTTGGAGTAGTTCACAAATCCCATCGTAGGCAAACCTTCCTGGCCTCATGAGGCCCCCACACCATTCAGGAAGAGGCCATGCTGGACAAAAACTCTAGCCTGAGGCACGTCTCAGAGTTGAAATGACCTCAGTGCAGGAGATCTCGATTCAGCCTCTCAGAGTGGGCCTGCCGTGCCATCGGTCCCAAACCTCACGCTAGCTTGTGTTTTCAGACTTCCTTCCTCACACTCCTGGCAAACAAGCCCTTCGGACTAGGAACTCCAGAACCAGAACCCAGCCCAGGGTCTGCCCAAGGGAAGAAAAACGTTTCCCTGTGGGGCTCTCTCCAGAAAACCCAGATGAGGATCAACCTGCTCGGGCCTCGACGGTACCCGAACTGGATAGGCTGCTCTGGGCACTCATGCTCTGTCTGACACAGCCTGAAGCCAGACGTCCAGACAGACAAGGAGACAGCTGGCCGCACACCCAGCACTTCGGACACGCCATGGTCTTATGCCGTCACCTCTTCCTAACCTTGGTTTTCAGATATCTGAACCTAGACATTATATCAATTCTCCACACATCTGGGTATCGCAAGCACAACACAGAACTCCTCCTTCCCCGTGGCTGTAAAGCTTGCTCTTGGCATGGAGTCACACCTTCAGGGTGGGAGAAACCTTCCTGGTCCCTGATGCCACTCCCAAACTTGAGTGCTGTTGGGCACAAATTCACACTCTGACCCTCAGCATGAGCCCCATGTCAAAGAAAGGCCTGTCAGGGCCTGGGCCAAGTGCCCGCATATGGGGCTTTCCAAGCCCCTATGCACCCAGTCCTCACCAGTGTTTGAGTTTTCCAGTCGCCCCGCCCGTACCTGGGGCTCTGCTCTGGTATCCCTTTCTTGGAGAGACACGTGAGCCAGACAACACTTTTCCACCCTTCCCACAAAATGACCCCAAACTCTTGGGAGCTGGGACAAATCCCCAGAGAGGGATACTCGTCCACAGTCCCTGAGGCCACCCCTCCAATCCACGGCTATCTCGGACACAACATCCAGAGACAAAAGCCTGAAGGAACGCCTCCCACTCGCCCTTGTTTCAGAGGCCCAGGAGCTCCCTCTCGGGCTGTACATCCGGCCTGCCATACCCTAGGCGCCACTCATAAGCTGAGTTTGTGTTTTCAGACTTCTGTGCCCTCAGCCTGGACCCACACAACCGCCAGGCTAGGGCCTCTGGAGCCACAGCGAAAGATTGTGCCTGCCCTCTCCAAGGAAATTGTGCCCAATCCATTGACCACAACCCTACAGGTTAGGGAAAAGCTCCAAGGCCCCTGAGGCCATCAATAGTGTAGGCCACCCTGGACTAAGAGGGGCTCTCTGACACCAGCGGAGCAACTATCTCCACTTAGACTCTCAGACAGTGTCCCCAGAGACAGAAGGTTGAAATGGACAGGCCCCCAGGCCCTAATCTGAACCTTAGCTTTGGTTTCCATGTGTCCGTCCTCAGAGGTCTGTTTTCGTAGACCAGCACAAGGGGCTTTTCTGAGGCTCCAAACCAAACCTCTCTCGCCTCCACATGGGGAGCTTACTTACTGGGGATGTATCAAACCCTTCAGGTAGGAGAGTTCCGCAGGGCCACTGAACAACCAGCACATTCCAAGGTTTCCATGGACCCAAACGCACATTATGACGCATCCTCAGGAGAGGCCATTTCAACTCAGCCCCCTGGTTAGCGTGCCCCAGAGGCAGCAGATCAAACATATCTTGTGGCTAATGGCCAATGGGAATGCGAGGCATGCTGTACAGGGATCCATCCTTCGAACCGTGCTCTCCAGTCCTTCCGTATGGTATGTCCTGGAGCCATGCAACAGGACTCGAATGTCCCACAGAAGGAAACCTGGTGGTTTGGGGCAACCTCCAAACTCAGCGTGGGAAAACTTCCTTGGCCTCATGAGGCCCCCGCTTCATGAAGGTGCCAACATGGACACATACGCCAGCCTCAGCCAACGTCTGATCCTCAGCCTGACGTCAGATGCAGGAGATTTTGATTCAGCCTCTGCCTAGTGGGCCTGCTCTGCCCTTGGCTCCAATCCTCACTTAGCTTGTGTTCCTAGACTTCCGTCCTCACACTCCTGGCCCGCAAACCCTCCCTACTGGGAATTCTGGGGCCACAATGAAGCACTCCGCCTGCCTCCCAGGAGAAAAACTTTGTCTATGGTGCTGCCCAGAAACCCCAAATGAGGATCAAACTGCTTGGCCCTCGGCAACACCCCAATTGCATAGGCTACCTTAAACACTGATGCTCTGTCGCAAATAGCCTGAGCCCAGACCTTCCAACAGACACCGACACAGCTGGCTGCACACCCAGCACATTGGACCCGCCACTGCCTTAGGCCACCATCCATTCCCAACCTGGGTTTTCAGTCATCAGAACCTAGACCTTATCTCCAATCCCTGCACAGGGTGGAACCTGATGCACAAGTCAGAACCCCTCCTTCCCCATGGCAAGAAACCTTGCTGCTGGCAGTGGGTCAAACCTTCAGTGTAGGAGAAAACGGCATGGCCCATGAGGCCTCGCCATGTGTGAGGGCCGCCTTGGGCACAAACACACATTGTGACCCTCAGCGTGAGTACCTTATTCAAGTAACGCCTCTCAGTGATTGGACCAAGAGCCCGCATATGTGGCTTGCCATGCCCATAGGCACGCAGGACTAACTAGATGGTGTGTATTCCAGTTGAGGGAACCCACTGCTGTGCTCTAGAGTCCCTCTCCTGGGGGGTCCCCTGTGGCAGAAAACAGTACTCTTCCCTTCCCACAGAATGAACCCAAACACTTGGGAGCTTGGACAATCCCCCGAGAGGAAGGCTCTTCCTCGGCCCCTGAAGCAACCCCTACCCTGAACGGCCACTGTGAACGTAACACCCAGAGACAAAAGCCTGAGCGACTGCCTCCCACTTGCCCTCCTTTGATATCCAGAGGATCTCCCCTCTCGGACTGGAGATCAGGCCTGCCATTACCTTGGCCCCTACCTGAGCCAAGTTTATTTTTCAGACATCTGTCCCCACAGCCCTGGCAAACACAGCCATACCACAGGACCATGCCTGCTCTCTCCTGGGAAACTCTGTCCATTCCTTTGGCCACACACCTCCAGAATATGAGAAACCTCAAGGCCCCCGAGGACATACCATTACCGGGAGCCTCCCTGCACACACAGGGGCCTTCGGACACAAGCTGAGCTGCTACCTCCATGAAGGCATGCACACAGATGTCAACAGAGATAGAAGGTTGAGCCGGACAGGCCCTTAGGCCCTAATCTCAACTCTTGCTTTGTTTTCCAGGTGTCACTCCTCAGAGGCTTTGGTTCGAAGAACAGGATATGGGGCTTTCCTGAGGCACTGAACAGAACTTCTCTCGTCTCCACATGGGAAGCTTCCTTGTTGGAGCCGTGTCAAACACCTCAGGTTGGAAAATCCTGCAGAGTCCCTGAGCCACCTCCACATTCCAAGGTCTCCCAGGCCACCAAGCCACAGTAGGACTCATCTTCAGGAGAGTCCATTTCAACTCTCCCCTCTGGGTTGCTCACCCAGGAGCCCGCAGATTGAGCCTGCCTTGTCCTGACTAAAGAGTGGGAATATGAGGTGGCGTTCCCAGGCATCCATGCTTAAACACCTGCTCTCGAGTCTTTCCGTATGGGGCCTCCTGGAACCATCCAATAGCACTCGACTTTTGTGCAGAAGGAAACCTTGAGGTTTGGAGTAGTTCACAAATCCCATCGTAGGCAAACCTTCCTGGCCTCATGAGGCCCCCACACCTTTCAGGAAGAGGCCATGCTGGAAAAAAACTCTAGCCTGAGGCAGGTCTCATAGTTGAAATGACCTCAGTGCAGGAGATCTCGATTCAGCCTCTCAGAGTGGGCCTGCCGTGCCATCGGTCCCAAACCTCACGCTAGCTTGTGTTTTCAGACTTCCTTCCTCACACTCCTGGCAAACAAGGCCTCCGGACTAGGAACTCCAGAACCAGAACCCAGCCCAGGGTCTGCCCAAGGGAAGAAAAACGTTTCCCTGTGGGGCTCTCTCCAGAAAACCCAGATGAGGATCAACCTGCTCGGGCCTCGACGGTACCCGAACTGGATAGGCTGCTCTGGGCACTCATGCTCTGTCTGACACAGCCTGAAGCCAGACGTCCAGACAGACAAGGAGACAGCTGGCCGCACACCCAGCACTTCGGACACGCCATGGTCTTATGCCGTCACCTCTTCCTAACCTTGGTTTTCAGATATCTGAACCTAGACATTATATCAATTCTCCACACAGCTGGGTATCGCAAGCACAACACAGAACTCCTCCTTCCCCGTGGCTGTAAAGCTTGCTCTTGGCATGGAGTCACACCTTCAGGGTGGGAGAAACCTTCCTGGTCCCTGATGCCACGCCCAAACTTGAGTGCTGCTTGGGCACAAATTCACACTCTGACCCTCAGCATGAGCCCCATATCAAAGAAAGGCCTGTCAGGGCCTAGGCCAAGAGCCCGCATATGGGGCTTGCCAAGCACCTATGCACCCAATCCTCACCAGTGTTTGAGTTTTCCAGTCGCCCCGCCCGTACCTGGGGCTCTGCTCTGGAATCCCTTTCTTGGAGAGACACGTGAGCCAGACAACACTTTTCCACCCTTCCCACAAAATGACCCAAAACTCTTGGGAGCTGGGACAAATCCCCAGAGAGGGATACTCGTCCACAGTCCCTGAGGCCACCCCTCCAATCCACGGCTATCTCGGACACAACATCCAGAGACAAAAGCCTGAAGGAACGCCTCCCACTCGCCCTTGTTTCAGAGGCCCAGGAGCTCCCTCTCGGGCTGTACATCCGGCCTGCCATACCCTAGGCGCCACTCATAAGCTGAGTTTGTGTTTTCAGAATTCTGTGCCCTCAGCCTGGACCCACACAACCGCCAGTCTAGGGCCTCTGGAGCCGCAGCGAAAGATTGTGCCTGCCCTCTCCAAGGAAATTGTGCCCAATCCTTTGACCACAACCCTAAAGGTTAGGGAAAAGCTCCAAGGCCCCTGAGGCCATGAATAGTGTAGGCCACCCTGGACTAAGTGGGGCTCTCTGACACCAGCGGAGCAACTATCTCCACTTAGACTCTCAGACAGTGTCCCCAGAGACAGAAGGTTGAAATGGACAGGCCCCCAGGCCCTAATCTGAACCTTATCTTTGGTTTCCATGTGTCCGTCCTCAGATATCTGTTTTCGTAGACCAGCACACGGGGCTTTTCTGAGGCTCCAAACCAAACCTCTCTCGTCTCCACATGGGGAGCTTACTTACTGGGGATGAATCAAACCCTTCAGGTAGGAGAGTTCCGCAGGGCCACTGAACAACCAGCACATTCCAAGGTTTCCATGGACCCAAAAGCACATTATGACACATCCTCAGGAGAGGCCATTTCAACTCAGCCCCCTGGTTAGCGTGCCCCAGAGGCAGCAGATCAAACATATCTTGTGGCTAATGGCCAATGGGAATGCGAGGCATGCTGTACAGGGATCCATCCTTCGAACCGTGCTCTCCAGTCCTTCCGTATGGTATGTCCTGGAGCCATGCAACAGGACTCGAATGTCCCACAGAAGGAAACCTGGTGGTTTGGGGCAACCTCCAAACTCAGCGTGGGAAAACTTCCTTGGCCTCATGAGGCCCCCGCTTCATGAAGGTGCCAACATGGACACATACTCCAGCCTCAGCCAACGTCTGATCCTCAGCCTGACTTCAGATGCAGGAGATTTTGATTCAGCCTCTGCCTAGTGGGCCTGCTCTGCCCTTGGCTCCAATCCTCACTTTAGCTTGTGTTCCTAGACTTCCGTCCTCACACTCCTGGCCCGCAAACCCTCCCTACTGGGAATTCTGGGGCCACAATGAAGCACTCCGCCTGCCTCCCAGGAGAAAAACTTTGTCTATGGTGCTGCCCAGAAACCCCAAATGAGGATCAAACTGCTTGGCCCTCGGCAACACCCCAATTGCATAGGCTACCTTAAACACTGATGCTCTGTCGCAAATAGCCTGAGCCCAGACCTTCCAACAGACACCGACACAGCTGGCTGCACACCCAGCACATTGGACCCGCCACTGCCTTAGGCCACCATCCATTCCCAACCTGGGTTTTCAGTCATCAGAACCTAGACCTTATCTCCAATCCCTGCACAGGGGGGAACCTGATGCACAAGTCAGAACCCCTCCTTCCCCATGGCAAGAAACCTTGCTGCTGGCAGTGAGTCAAAACTTCAGTGTAGGAGAAAACGGCATGGCCCATGAGGCCACGCCCATGTGTGAGGGCCGCCTTGGGCACAAACACACATTGTGTCCCTCAGCGTGAGTACCTTATTCAAGTAACGCCTCTCAGTGATTGGACCAAGAGCCCGCATATGTGGCTTGCCATGCCCATAGGCACGCAGGACTAACTAGATGGTGTGTATTCCAGTTGAGGGAACCCACTGCTGTGCTCTAGAGGCCCTCTCCTGGGGGGTCCCCTGTGGCAGAAAACAGTACTCTTCCCTTCCCACAGAATGAACCCAAACACTTGGGAGCTTGGACAATCCCCCGAGAGGAAGGCTCTTCCACGGCCCCTGAAGCAACCCCTACCCTGAACGGCCACTGTGAACGCAACACCCAGAGACAAAAGCCTGAGCGACTGCCTCCCACTTGCCCTCCTTTGTTATCCAGAGGATCTCCCCTCTCGGACTGGAGATCAGGCCTGCCATTACCTTGGCCCCTACCTGAGCCAAGTTTGCTTTTTCAGACATCTGTCCCCACAGCCCTGGCAAACACAGCCATACCACAGGACAATGCCTGCTCTCTCCTGGGAAACTCCGTCCATTCCTTTGGCCACACACCTCCAGAATATGAGAAACCTCAAGGCCCCCGAGGACATACCATTACCGGGAGCCTCCCTGCACACACAGGGGCCTTCGGACACAAGCTGAGCTGCTACCTCCATGAAGGCATGCACACAGATGTCAACAGAGATAGAAGGTTGAGCCGGACAGGCCCTTAGGCCCTAATCTCAACTCTTGCTTTGTTTTCCAGGTGTCACTCCTCAGAGGCTTGGTTCGAAGAACAGGATATGGGGCTTTCCTGAGGCACTGAACAGAACTTCTCTCGTCTCCACATGGGAAGCTTCCTTGTTGGAGCCGTGTCAAACACCTCAGGTTGGAGCATCCTGCAGAGTCCCTGAGCCACCTCCATATTCCAAGGTCTCCCAGGCCACCAAGCCACAGTAGGACTCATCTTCAGGAGAGTCCATTTCAACTCTCCCCTCTGGGTAGCTCACCCAGGAGCCCGCAGATTGAGCCTGCCTTGTCCTGACTAAAGAGTGGGAATATGAGGTGGCATTCCCAGGCATCCATGCTTAGACACCTGCTCTCGAGTCTTTCCGTATGGGGCCTCCTGGAACCATCCAAGAGCACTCGACTTTCGTGCAGAAGGAAACCTTGAGGTTTGGAGTAGTTCACAAATCCCATCGTAGGCAAACCTTCCTGGCCTCATGAGGCCCCCACACCATTCAGGAAGAGGCCATGCTGGACAAAAACTCTAGCCTGAGGCACGTCTCAGAGTTGAAATGACCTCAGTGCAGGAGATCTCGATTCAGCCTCTCAGAGTGGGCCTGCCGTGCCATCGGTCCCAAACCTCACGCTAGCTTGTGTTTTCAGACTTCCTTCCTCACACTCCTGGCAAACAAGCCCTCCGGACTAGGAACTCCAGAACCAGAACCCAGCCCAGGGTCTGCCCAAGGGAAGAAAAACGTTTCCCTGTGGGGCTCTCTCCAGAAAACCCAGATGAGGATCAACCTGCTCGGGCCTCGACGGTACCCGAACTGGATAGGCTGCTCTGGGCACTCATGCTCTGTCTGACACAGCCTGAAGCCAGACGTCCAGACAGACAAGGAGACAGCTGGCCGCACACCCAGCACTTCGGACACGCCATGGTCTTATGCCGTCACCTCTTCCTAACCTTGGTTTTCAGATATCTGAACCTAGACATTATATCAATTCTCCACACATCTGGGTATCGCAAGCACAACACAGAACTCCTCCTTCCCCGTGGCTGTAAAGCTTGCTCTTGGCATGGAGTCACACCTTCAGGGTGGGAGAAACCTTCCTGGTCCCTGATGCCACTACCAAACTTGAGTGCTGTTGGGCACAAATTCACACTCTGACCCTCAGCATGAGCCCCATGTCAAAGAAAGGCCTGTCAGGGCCTGGGCCAAGTGCCCGCATATGGGGCTTGCCAAGCCCCTATGCACCCAGTCCTCACCAGTGTTTGAGTTTTCCAGTCGCCCCGCCCGTACCTGGGGCTCTGCTCTGGTATCCCTTTCTTGGAGAGACACGTGAGCCAGACAACACTTTTCCACCCTTCCCACAAAATGACCCCAAACTCTTGGGAGCTGGGACAAATCCCCAGAGAGGGATACTCGTCCACAGTCCCTGAGGCCACCCCTCCAATCCACGGCTATCTCGGACACAACATCCAGAGACAAAAGCCTGAAGGAACGCCTCCCACTCGCCCTTGTTTCAGAGGCCCAGGAGCTCCCTCTCGGGCTGTACATCCGGCCTGCCATACCCTAGGCGCCACTCATAAGCTGAGTTTGTGTTTTCAGACTTCTGTGCCCTCAGCCTGGACCCACACAACCGCCAGGCTAGGGCCTCTGGAGCCACAGCGAAAGATTGTGCCTGCCCTCTCCAAGGAAATTGTGCCCAATCCATTGACCACAACCCTACAGGTTAGGGAAAAGCTCCAAGGCCCCTGAGGCCATCAATAGTGTAGGCCACCCTGGACTAAGAGGGGCTCTCTGACACCAGCGGAGCAACTATCTCCACTTAGACTCTCAGACAGTGTCCCCAGAGACAGAAGGTTGAAATGGACAGGCCCCCAGGCCCTAATCTGAACCTTAGCTTTGGTTTCCATGTGTCCGTCCTCAGAGGTCTGTTTTCGTAGACCAGCACACGGGGCTTTTCTGAGGCTCCAAACCAAACCTCTCTCGCCTCCACATGGGGAGCTTACTTACTGGGGATGTATCAAACCCTTCAGGTAGGAGAGTTCCGCAGGGCCACTGAACAACCAGCACATTCCAAGGTTTCCATGGACCCAAACGCACATTATGACGCATCCTCAGGAGAGGCCATTTCAACTCAGCCCCCTGGTTAGCGTGCCCCAGAGGCAGCAGATCAAACATATCTTGTGGCTAATGGCCAATGGGAATGCGAGGCATGCTGTACAGGGATCCATCCTTCGAACCGTGCTCTCCAGTCCTTCCGTATGGTATGTCCTGGAGCCATGCAACAGGACTCGAATGTCCCACAGAAGGAAACCTGGTGGTTTGGGGCAACCTCCAAACTCAGCGTGGGAAAACTTCCTTGGCCTCATGAGGCCCCCGCTTCATGAAGGTGCCATCATGGACACATACTCCAGCCTCAGCCAACGTCTGATCCTCAGCCTGACTTCAGATGCAGGAGATTTTGATTCAGCCTCTGCCTAGTGGGCCTGCTCTGCCCTTGGCTCCAATCCTCACTTTAGCTTGTGTTCCTAGACTTCCGTCCTCACACTCCTGGCCCACAAACCCTCCCTACTGGGAATTCTCGGGCCACAATGAAGCACTCCGCCTGCCTCCCAGGAGAAAAACTTTGTCTATGGTGCTGCCCAGAAACCCCAAATGAGGATCAAACTGCTTGGCCCTCGGCAACACCCCAATTGCATAGGCTACCTTAAACACTGATGCTCTGTCGCAAATAGCCTGAGCCCAGACCTTCCAACAGACACCGACACAGCTGGCTGCACACCCAGCACATTGGACCCGCCACTGCCTTAGGCCACCATCCATTCCCAACCTGGGTTTTCAGTCATCAGAACCTAGACCTTATCTCCAATCCCTGCACAGGGGGGAACCTGATGCACAAGTCAGAACCCCTCCTTCCCCATGGCAAGAAACCTTGCTGCTGGCAGTGAGTCAAACCTTCAGTGTAGGAGAAAACGGCATGGCCCATGAGGCCACGCCCATGTGTGAGGGCCGCCTTGGGCACAAACACACATTGTGACCCTCAGCGTGAGTACCTTATTCAAGTAACGCCTCTCAGTGATTGGACCAAGAGCCCGCATATGTGGCTTGCCATGCCCATAGGCACGCAGGACTAACTAGATGGTGTGTATTCCAGTTGAGGGAACCCACTGCTGTGCTCTAGAGTCCCTCTCCTGGGGGGTCCCCTGTGGCAGAAAACAGTACTCTTCCCTTCCCACAGAATGAACCCAAACACTTGGGAGCTTGGACAATCCCCCGAGAGGAAGGCTCTTCCTCGGCCCCTGAAGCAACCCCTACCCTGAACGGCCACTGTGAACGCAACACCCAGAGACAAAAGCCTGAGCGACTGCCTCCCACTTGCCCTCCTTTGATATCCAGAGGATCTCCCCTCTCGGACTGGAGATCAGGCCTGCCATTACCTTGGCCCCTACCTGAGCCAAGTTTGCTTTTTCAGACATCTGTCCCCACAGCCCTGGCAAACACAGCCATACCACAGGACCATGCCTGCTCTCTCCTGGGAAACTCTGTCCATTCCTTTGGCCACACACCTCCAGAATATGAGAAACCTCAAGACCCCCGAGGACATACCATTACCGGGAGCCTCCCTGCACACACAGGGGCCTTCGGACACAAGCTGAGCTGCTACCTCCATGAAGGCATGCACACAGATGTCAACAGAGATAGAAGGTTGAGCCGGACAGGCCCTTAGGCCCTAATCTCAACTCTTGCTTTGTTTTCCAGGTGTCACTCCTCAGAGGCTTTGGTTCGAAGAACAGGATATGGGGCTTTCCTGAGGCACTGAACAGAACTTCTCTCGTCTCCACATGGGAAGCTTCCTTGTTGGAGCCGTGTCTAACACCTCAGGTTGGAGAATCCTGCAGAGTCCCTGAGCCACCTCCACATTCCAAGGTCTCCCAGGCCACCAAGCCACAGTAGGACTCATCTTCAGGAGAGTCCATTTCAACTCTCCCCTCTGGGTAGCTCACCCAGGAGCCCGCAGATTGAGCCTGCCTTGTCCTGACTAAAGAGTGGGAATATGAAGTGGCGTTCCCAGGCATCCATGCTTAGACACCTGCTCTCGAGTCTTTCCGTATGGGGCCTCCTGGAACCATCCAATAGCACTCGACTTTCGTGCAGAAGGAAACCTTGAGGTTTGGAGTAGTTCACAAATCCCATCGTAGGCAAACCTTCCTGGCCTCATGAGGCCCCCACACCATTCAGGAAGAGGCCATGCTGGACAAAAACTCTAGCCTGAGGCACGTCTCAGAGTTGAAATGACCTCAGTGCAGGAGATCTCGATTCAGCCTCTCAGAGTGGGCCTGCCGTGCCATCGGTCCCAAACCTCACGCTAGCTTGTGTTTTCAGACTTCCTTCCTCACACTCCTGGCAAACAAGCCCTCCGGACTAGGAACTCCAGAACCACAACCCAGCCCAGGGTCTGCCCAAGGGAAGAAAAACGTTTCCCTGTGGGGCTCTCTCCAGAAAACCCAGATGAGGATCAACCTGCTCGGGCCTCGACGGTACCCGAACTGGATAGGCTGCTCTAGGCTCTCATGCTCTGTCTGACACAGCCTGAAGCCAGACGTCCAGACAGACAAGGAGACAGCTGGCCGCACACCCAGCACTTCGGACACGCCATGGTCTTATGCCGACACCTCTTCCTAACCTTGGTTTTCAGATATCTGAACCTAGACATTATATCAATTCTCCACACAGCTGGGTATCGCAAGCACAACACAGAACTCCTCCTTCCCCGTGGCTGTAAAGCTTGCTCTTGGCATGGAGTCACACCTTCAGGGTGGGAGAAACCTTCCTGGTCCCTGATGCCACGCCCAAACTTGACTGCTGCTGGGGCACAAATTCACACTCTGACCCTCAGCATGAGCCCCATGTCAAAGAAAGGCCTGTCAGGGCCTGGGCCAAGAGCCCGCATATGGGGCTTGCCAAGCCCCTATGCACCCAATCCTCACCAGTGTTTGAGTTTTCCAGTCGCCCCGCCCGTACCTGGGGCTCTGCTCTGGAATCCCTTTCTTGGACAGACACGTGAGCCAGACAACACTTTTCCACCCTTCCCACAAAATGACCCCAAACTCTTGGGAGCTGGGACAAATCCCCAGAGTGGGATACTCGTCCAAAGTCCCTGAGGCCACCCCTCCAATCCACGGCTATCTCGGACACAACATCCAGAGACAAAAGCCTGAAGGAACGCCTCCCACTCGCCCTTGTTTCAGAGGCCCAGGAGCTCCCTCTCGGGCTGTACATCCGGCCTGCCATACCCTAGGCGCCACTCATAAGCTGAGTTTGTGTTTTCAGACTTCTGTGCCCTCAGCCTGGACCCACACAACCGCCAGGCTAGGGCCTCTGGAGCCACAGAGAAAGATTGTGCCTGCCCTCTCCAAGGAAATTGTGCCCAATCCATTGACCACAACCCTACAGGTTAGGGAAAAGCTCCAAGGCCCCTGAGGCCATCAATAGTGTAGGCCACCCTGGACTAAGAGGGGCTCTCTGAAACCAGCGGAGCAACTATCTCCACTTAGACTCTCAGACAGTGTCCCCAGAGACAGAAGGTTGAAATGGACAGGTCCCCAGGCCCTAATCTGAACCTTAGCTTTGGTTTCCATGTGTCCGTCCTCAGAGGTCTGTTTTCGTAGACCAGCACACGGGGCTTTTCTGAGGCTCCAAACCAAACCTCTCTCGCCTCCACATGGGGAGCTTACTTACTGGGGATGTATCAAACCCTTCAGGTAGGAGAGTTCCGCAGGGCCACTGAACAACCAGCACATTCCAAGGTTTCCATGGACCCAAACGCACATTATGACGCATCCTCAGGAGAGGCCATTTCAACTCAGCCCCCTGGTTAGCGTGCCCCAGAGGCAGCAGATCAAACATATCTTGTGGCTAATGGCCAATGGGAATGCGAGGCATGCTGTACAGGGATCCATCCTTCGAACCGTGCTCTCCAGTCCTTCCGTATGGTATGTCCTGGAGCCATGCAACAGGACTCGAATGTCCCACAGAAGGAAACCTGGTGGTTTGGGGCAACCTCCAAACTCAGCGTGGGAAAACTTCCTTGGCCTCATGAGGCCCCCGCTTCATGAAGGTGCCAACATGGACACATACTCCAGCCTCAGCCAACGTCTGATCCTCAGCCTGACTTCAGATGCAGGACATTTTGATTCAGCCTCTGCCTAGTGGGCCTGCTCTGCCCTTGGCTCCAATCCTCACTTTAGCTTGTGTTCCTAGACTTCCGTCCTCACACTCCTGGCCCACAAACCCTCCCTACTGGGAATTCTGGGGCCACAATGAAGCACTCCGCCTGCCTCCCAGGAGAAAAACTTTGTCTATGGTGCTGCCCAGAAACCCCAAATGAGGATCAAACTGCTTGGCCCTCGGCAACACCCCAATTGCATAGGCTACCTTAAACACTGATGCTCTGTCGCAAATAGCCTGAGCCCAGACCTTCCAACAGACACCGACACAGCTGGCTGCACACCCAGCACATTGGACCCGCCACTGCCTTAGGCCACCATCCATTCCCAACCTGGGTTTTCAGTCATCAGAACCTAGACCTTATCTCCAATCCCTGCACAGGGGGGAACCTTATGCACAAGTCAGAACCCCTCCTTCCCCATGGCAAGAAACCTTGCTGCTGGCAGTGAGTCAAACCTTCAGTGTAGGAGAAAACGGCATGGCCCATGAGGCCACGCCCATGCGTGAGGGCCGCCTTGGGCACAAACACACATTGTGACCCTCAGTGTGAGTACCTTATTCAAGTAACGCCTCTCAGTGATTGGACCAAGAGCCCGCATATGTGGCTTGCCATGCCCATAGGCACGCAAGACTAACTAGATGGTGTGTATTCCAGTTGAGGGAACCCACTGCTGTGCTCTAGAGTCCCTCTCCTGGGGGGTCCCCTGTGGCAGAAAACAGTACTCTTCCCTTCCCACAGAATGAACCCAAACACTTGGGAGCTTGGACAATCCCCCGAGAGGAAGGCTCTTCCTCGGCCCCTGAAGCAACCCCTACCCTGAACGGCCACTGTGAACGCAACACCCAGAGACAAAAGCCTGAGCGACTGCCTCCCACTTGCCCTCCTTTGATATCCAGAGGATCTCCCCTCTCGGACTGGAGATCAGGCCTGCCATTACCTTGGCCCCTACCTGAGCCAAGTTTGCTTTTTCAGACATCTGTCCCCACAGCCCTGGCAAACACAGCCTCTAGGCTGGGTCCTCTGGAGCCATACCACAGGACCGTTCCTGCTCTCTCTCGGGAAACTCTGTCCATTCCTTTGGCCACACACCTCCAGAATATGAGAAACCTCAAGGCCCCCGAGGACATACCATTACCGGGAGCCTCCCTGCACACACAGGGGCCTTTGGACACAAGCTGAGCTGCTACCTCCATGAAGGCATGCAAACAGATGTCAACAGAGATAGAAGGTTGAGCCGGACAGGGCCTTAGGCCCTAATCTCAACTCTTGCTTTGTTTTCCAGGTGTCACTCCTCAGAGGCTTTGGTTCGAAGAACAGGATATGGGGCTTTCCTGAGGCACTGAACAGAACTTCTCTCGTCTCCACATGGGAAGCTTCCTTGTTGGAGCCGTGTCTAACACCTCAGGTTGGAGAATCCTGCAGAGTCCCTGAGCCACCTCCACATTCCAAGGTCTCCCAGGCCACCAAGCCACAGTAGGACTCATCTTCAGGAGAGTCCATTTCAACTCTCCCCTCTGGGTAGCTCACCCAGGAGCCCGCAGATTGAGCCTGCCTTGTCCTGACTAAAGAGTGGGAATATGAGGTGCCGTTCCCAGGCATCCATGCTTAGACACCTGCTCTCGAGTCTTTCCGTATGGGGCCTCCTGGAACCATCCAATAGCACTCGACTTTCGTGCAGAAGGAAACCTTGAGGTTTGGAGTAGTTCACAATTCCCATCGTAGGCAAACCTTCCTGGCCTCATGAGGCCCCAACACCATTCAAGAAGAGGCCATGCTGGACAAAAACTCTAGCCTGAGGCACGTCTCAGAGTTGAAATGACCTCAGTGCAGGAGATCTCGATTCAGGCTCTCAGAGTGGGCCTGCCGTGCCATCGGTCCCAAACCTCATGCTAGATTGTGTTTTCAGACTTCCTTCCTCACACTCCTGGCAAACAAGCCCTCCGGACTAGGAACTCCAGAACCACAACCCAGCCCAGGGTCTGCCCAAGGGAAGAAAGACGTTTCCCTGTGGGGTTCTCTCCAGAAAACCCAGATGAGGATCAACCTGCTCGGGCCTCGACCGGTACCCGAACTGGATAGGCTGCTCTGGGCACTCATGCTCTGTCTGACACAGCCTGAAGCCAGACGTCCAGACAGACAAGGAGACAGCTGGCCGCACACCCAGCACTTCGGATACGCCATGGTCTTATGCCGTCACCTCTTCCTAACCTTGGTTTTCAGATATCTGAACCTAGACATTATATCAATTCTCCACACAGCTGGGTATCGCAAGCACAACACAGAACTCCTCCTTCCCCATGGCTGTAAAGCTTGCTCTTGGCATGGAGTCACACCTTCAGGGTGGGAGAAACCTTCCTGGTCCCTGATGCCACGCCCAAACTTGAGTGCTGATTGGGCACAAATTCACACTCTGACCCTCAGCATGAGCCCCATGTCAAAGAAAGACCTGTCAGGGCCTGGGCCAAGAGCCCTCATATGGGGCTTGCCAAGCCCCTATGCACCCAATCCTCACCAGTGTTTGAGTTTTCCAGTCGCCCCTCCCGTACCTGGGGTTCTGCTCTGGAATCCCTTTCTTTTAGAGACACGTGAGACAGACAACACTTTTCCACCCTTCCCACAAAATGACCCCAAACTCTTGGGAGCTGGGACAAATCCCCAGAGTGGGATACTCGTCCACAGTCCCTGAGGCCACCCCTCCAATCCACGGCTATCTCGGACACAACATCCAGAGACAAAAGCCTGAAGGAACGCCTCCCACTCGCCCTTGTTTCAGAGGCCCAGGAGCTCCCTCTCGGGCTGTACATCCGGCCTGCCATACCCTAGGCGCCACTCATAAGCTGACTTTGTGTTTTCAGACTTCTGTGCCCTCAGCCTGGACCCACACAACCGCCAGGCTAGGGCCTCTGGAGCCACAGCGAAAGATTGTGCCTGCCCTCTCCAAGGAAATTGTGCCCAATCCATTGACCACAACCCTACAGGTTAGGGAAAAGCTCCAAGGCCCCTGAGGCCATCAATAGTGTAGGCCACCCTGGACTAAGAGGGGCTCTCTGACACCAGCGGAGCAACTATCTCCACTTAGACTCTCAGACAGTGTCCCCAGAGACAGAAGGTTGAAATGGACAGGCCCCCAGGCCCTAATCTGAACCTTAGCTTTGGTTTCCATGTGTCCGTCCTCAGAGGTCTGTTTTCGTAGACCAGCACACGGGGCTTTTCTGAGGCTCCAAACCAAACCTCTCTCGTCTCCACATGGGGAGCTTACTTACTGGGGAGGTATCAAACCCTTCAGGTAGGAGAGTTCCGCAGGGCCACTGAACAACCAGCACATTCCAAGGTTTCCATGGACCCAAACGCACATTATGACGCATCCTCAGGAGAGGCCATTTCAACGTAGCCCCCTGGGTAGCGTGCACCAGAGGCAGCAGATCAAACATATCTTGTGGCTAATGGCCAATGGGAATGCGAGGCATGCTGTACAGGGATCCATCCTTCGAACCGTGCTCTCCAGTCCTTCCGTATGGTATGTCCTGGAGCCATGCAACAGGACTCGAATGTCCCACAGAAGGAAACCTGGTGGTTTGGGTCAACCTCCAAACTCAGCGTGGGAAAACTTCCTTGGCCTCATGAGGCCCCCGCTTCATGAAGGTGCCATCATGGACACATACTCCAGCCTCAGCCAACGTCTGATCCTCAGCCTGACTTCAGATGCAGGAGATTTTGATTCAGCCTCTGCCTAGTGGGCCTGCTCTGCCCTTGGCTCCAATCCTCACTTTAGCTTGTGTTCCTAGACTTCCGTCCTCACACTCCTGGCCCACAAACCCTCCCTACTGGGAATTCTCGGGCCACAATGAAGCACTCCGCCTGCCTCCCAGGAGAAAAACTTTGTCTATGGTGCTGCCCAGAAACCCCAAATGAGGATCAAACTGCTTGGCCCTCGGCAACACCCCAATTGCATAGGCTACCTTAAACACTGATGCTCTGTCGCAAATAGCCTGAGCCCAGACCTTCCAACAGACACCGACACAGCTGGCTGCACACCCAGCACATTGGACCCGCCACTGCCTTAGGCCACCATCCATTCCCAACCTGGGTTTTCAGTCATCAGAACCTAGACCTTATCTCCAATCCCTGCACAGGGGGGAACCTGATGCACAAGTCAGAACCCCTCCTTCCCCATGGCAAGAAACCTTGCTGCTGGCAGTGAGTCAAACCTTCAGTGTAGGAGAAAACGGCATGGCCCATGAGGCCACGCCCATGTGTGAGGGCCGCCTTGGGCACAAACACACATTGTGACCCTCAGCGTGAGTACCTTATTCAAGTAACGCCTCTCAGTGATTGGACCAAGAGCCCGCATATGTGGCTTGCCATGCCCATAGGCACGCAGGACTAACAAGATGGTGTGTATTCCAGTTGAGGGAACCCACTGCTGTGCTCTAGAGTCCCTCTCCTGGGGGGTCCCCTGTGGCAGAAAACAGTACTCTTCCCTTCCCACAGAATGAACCCAAACACTTGGGAGCTTGGACAATCCCCCGAGAGGAAGGCTCTTCCTCGGCCCCTGAAGCAACCCCTACCCTGAACGGCCACTGTGAACGCAACACCCAGAGACAAAAGCCTGAGCGACTGCCTCCCACTTGCCCTCCTTTGATATCCAGAGGATCTCCCCTCTCGGACTGGAGATCAGGCCTGCCATTACCTTGGCCCCTACCTGAGCCAAGTTTGCTTTTTCAGACATCTGTCCCCACAGCCCTGGCAAACACAGCCTCTAGGCTGGGTCCTCTGGAGCCATACCACAGGACCGTGCCTGCTCTCTCCTGGGAAACTCTGTCCATTCATTTGGCCACACACCTCCAGAATATGAGAAACCTCAAGGCCCCCGAGGACATACCATTACCGGGAGCCTCCCTGCACACACAGGGGCCTTCGGACACAAGCTGAGCTGCTACCTCCATGAAGGCATGCACACAGATGTCAACAGAGATAGAAGGTTGAGCCGGACAGGCCCTTAGGCCCTAATCTCAACTCTTGCTTTGTTTTCCAGGTGTCACTCCTCAGAGGCTTTGGTTCGAAGAACAGGATATGGGGCTTTCCTGAGGCACTGAACAGAACTTCTCTCGTCTCCACATGGGAAGCTTCCTTGTTGGAGCCGTGTCAAACACCTCAGGTTGGAGAATCCTGCAGAGTCCCTGAGCCACCTCCACATTCCAAGGTCTCCCAGGCCACCAAGTCACAGTAGGACTCATCTTCAGGAGAGTCCATTTCAACTCTCCCCTCTGGGTAGCTCACCCAGGAGCCCGCAGATTGAGCCTTCCTTGTCCTGACTAAAGAGTGGGAATATGAGGTGGCGTTCCCAGGCATCCATGCTTAGACACCTGCTCTCGAGTCTTTCCGTATGGGGCCTCCTGGAACCATCCAATAGCACTCGACTTTCGTGCAGAAGGAAACCTTGAGGTTTGGAGTAGTTCACAAATCCCATCGTAGGCAAACCTTCCTGGCCTCATGAGGCCCCCACACCATTCAGGAAGAGGCCATGCTGGACAAAAACTCTAGCCTGAGGCACGTCTCAGAGTTGAAATGACCTCAGTGCAGGAGATCTCGATTCAGCCTCCCAGAGTGGGCCTGCCGTGCCATCGGTCCCAAACCTCACGCTAGCTTGTGTTTTCAGACTTCCTTCCTCACACTCCTGGCAAACAAGCCCTCCGGAGTAGGAACTCCAGAACCACAACCCAGCCCAGGGTCTGCCCAAGGGAAGAAAGACATTTCCCTGTGGGGTTCTCTCCAGAAAACCCAGATGAGGATCAACCTGTTCGGGCCTCGACCGGTACCCGAACTGGATAGGCTGCTCTGGGCACTCATGCTCTGTCTGACACAGCCTGAAGCCAGACGTCCAGACAGAAAAGGAGACAGCTGGCCGCACACCCAGCACTTCGGACACGCCATGGTCTTATGCCGTCACCTCTTCCTAACCTTGGTTTTCAGATATCTGAACCTAGACATTATATCAATTCTCCACACAGCTGGGTATCGCAAGCACAACACAGAACTCCTCCTTCCCCGTGGCTGTAAAGCTTGCTCTTGGCATGGAGTCACACCTTCAGGGTGGGAGAAACCTTCCTGGTCCCTGATGCCACGCCCAAACTTGAGTGCTGCTTGGGCACAAATTCACACTCTGACCCTCAGCATGAGCCCCATGTCAAAGAAAGGCCTGTCAGGGCCTGGGCCAAGAGCCCGCATATGGGGCTTGCCAAGCCCCTATGCACCCAATCCTCACCAGTGTTTGAGTTTTCCAGTCGCCCCGCCCGTACCTGGGGCTCTGCTCTGGAATCCCTTTCTTGGAGAGACACGTGAGCCAGACAACACTTTTCCACCCTTCCCACAAAATGACCCCAAACTCTTGGGAGCTGGGACAAATCCCCAGAGTGGGATACTCGTCCACAGTCCCTGAGGCCACCCCTCCAATCCACGGCTATCTCGGACACAACATCCAGAGACAAAAGCCTGAAGGAACGCCTCCCACTCGCCCTTGTTTCAGAGGCCCAGGAGCTCCCTCTCGGGCTGTACATCCGGCCTGCCATACCCTAGGCGCCACTCATAAGCTGAGTTTGTGTTTTCAGACTTCTGTGCCCTCAGCCTGGACCCACACAACCGCCAGGCTAGGGCCTCTGGAGCCACAGCGAAAGATTGTGCCTGCCCTCTCCAAGGAAATGGTGCCCAATCCATTGACCACAATCCTACAGGTTAGGGAAAAGCTCCAAGGCCCCTGAGGCCATCAATAGTGTAGGCCACCCTGGACTAAGAGGGGCTCTCTGACACCAGCGGAGCAACTATCTCCACTTAGACTCTCAGACAGTGTCCCCAGAGACAGAAGGTTGAAATGGACAGGCCCCCAGGCCCTAATCTGAACCTTAGCTTTGGTTTCCATGTGTCCGTCCTCAGAGGTCTGTTTTCGTAGACCAGCACACGGGGCTTTTCTGAGGCTCCAAACCAAACCTCTCTCGTCTCCACATGGGGAGCTTACTTACTGGGGAGGTATCAAACCCTTCAGGTAGGAGAGTTCCGCAGGGCCACTGAACAACCAGCACATTCCAAGGTTTCCATGGACCCAAACGCACATTATGACGCATCCTCAGGAGAGGCCATTTCAACTGAGCCCCCTGGTTAGCGTGCCCCAGAGGCAGCAGATCAAACATATCTTGTGGCTAATGGCCAATGGGAATGCGAGGCATGCTGTACAGGGATCCATCCTTCGAACCGTGCTCTCCAGTCCTTCCGTATGGTATGTCCTGGAGCCATGCAACAGGACTCGAATGTCCCACAGAAGGAAACCTGGTGGTTTGGGTCAACCTCCAAACTCAGCGTGGGAAAACTTCCTTGGCCTCATGAGGCCCCCGCTTCATGAAGGTGCCATCATGGACACATACTCCAGCCTCAGCCAACGTCTGATCCTCAGCCTGACTTCAGATGCAGGAGATTTTGTTTCAGCCTCTGCCTAGTGGGCCTGCTCTGCCCTTGGCTCCAATCCTCACTTTAGCTTGTGTTCCTAGACTTCCGTCCTCACACTCCTGGCCCACAAACCCTCCCTACTGGGAAATCTGGGGCCACAATGAAGCACTCCGCCTGCCTCCCAGGAGAAAAACTTTGTCTATGGTGCTGCCCAGAAACCCCAAATGAGGATCAAACTGCTTGGCCCTCGGCAACACCCCAATTACATAGGCTACCTTAAACACTGATGCTCTGTCGCAAATAGCCTGAGCCCAGACCTTCCAACAGACACCGACACAGCTGGCTGCACACCCAGCACATTGGACCCGCCACTGCCTTAGGCCACCATCCATTCCCAACCTGGGTTTTCAGTCATCAGAACCTAGACCTTATCTCCAGTCCCTGCACAGGGGGGAACCTGATGCACAAGTCAGAACCCCTCCTTCCCCATGGCAAGAAACCTTGCTGCTGGCAGTGAGACAAACCTTCAGTGTAGGTGAAAACGGCATGGCCCATGAGGCCACGCCCTTGTGTGAGAGCCGCCTTGGGCACAAACACACATTGTGACCCTCAGCGTGAGTACCTTATTCAAGTAACGCCTCTCAGTGATTGGACCAAGAGCCCGCATATGTGGCTTGCCATGCCCATAGGCACGCAGGACTAACTAGATGGTGTGTATTCCAGTTGAGGGAACCCACTGCTGTGCTCTAGAGTCCCTCTCCTATGGGGTCCCCTGTGGCAGAAAACAGTACTCTTCCCTTCCCACAGAATGAACCCAAACACTTGGGAGCTTGGACAATCCCCCGAGAGGAAGGCTCTTCCTCGGCCCCTGAAGCAACCCCTACCCTGAACGGCCACTGTGAACGCAACAGCCAGAGACAAAAGCCTGAGCGACTGCCTCCCACTTGCCCTCCTTTGATATCCAGAGGATCTCCCCTCTCGGACTGGAGATCAGGCCTGCCATTACCTTGGCCCCTACCTGAGCCAAGTTTGCTTTTTCAGACATCTGTCCCCACAGCCCTGGCAAACACAGCCTCTAGGCTGGGTCCTCTGGAGCCATACCACAGGACCATGCCTGCTCTCTCCTGGGAAACTCTGTCCATTCCTTTGGCCACACACCTCCAGAATATGAGAAACCTCAAGGCCCCCGAGGACATACCATTACCGGGAGCCTCCCTGCACACACAGGGGCCTTCGGACACAAGCTGAGCTGCTACCTCCATGAAGGCATGCACACAGATGTCAACAGAGATAGAAGGTTGAGCCGGACAGGCCCTTAGGCCCTAATCTCAACTCTTGGTTTGTTTTCCAGGTGTCACTCCTCAGAGGCTTTGGTTCGAAGAACAGGATATGGGGCTTTCCTGAGGCACTGAACAGAACTTCTCTCGTCTCTACATGGGAAGCTTCCTTGTTGGAGCCGTGTCAAACACCTCAGGTTGGAGAATCCTGCAGAGTCCCTGAGCCACCTCCACATTCCAAGGTCTCCCAGGCCACCAAGCCACAGTAGGACTCATCTTCAGGAGAGTCCATTTCAACTCTCTCCTCTGGGTAGCTCACCCAGGAGCCCGCAGATTGAGCCTGCCTTGTCCTGACTAAAGAGTGGGAATATGAGGTGGCGTTCCCAGGCATCCATGCTTAGACACCTGCTCTCGAGTCTTTCCGTATGGGGCCTCCTGGAACCATCCAATAGCACTCGACTTTCGTGCAGAATTAAACCTTGAGGTTTGGAGTAGTTCACAAATCCCATCGTAGGCAAACCTTCCTGGCCTCATGAGGCCCCCACACCATTCAGGAAGAGGCCATGCTGGACAAAAACTCTAGCCTGAGGCAGGTCTCATAGTTGAAATGACCTCAGTGCAGGAGATCTCGATTCAGCCTCTCACAGTGGGCCTGCCGTGCCATCGGTCCCAAACCTCACGCTAGCTTGTGTTTTCAGACTTCCTTCCTCACACTCCTGGCAAACAAGCCCTCCGGACTAGGAACTCCAGAACCACAACCCAGCCCAGGGTCTGCCCAAGGGAAGAAAGACGTTTCCCTGTGGGGTTCTCTCCAGAAAACCCAGATGAGGATCAACCTGCTCGGGCCTCGACCGGTACCCGAACTGGATAGGCTGCTCTGGGCACTCATGCTCTGTCTGAACAGCCTGAAGCCAGACGTCCAGACAGACAAGGAGACAGCTTGCCGCACACCCAGCACTTCGGACACGCCATGGTCTTATGCCGTCACCTCTTCCTAACCTTGGTTTTCAGATATCTGAACCTAGACATTATATCAATTCTCCACACAGCTGGGTATCGCAAGCACAACACAGAACTCCTCCTTCACCGTGGCTGTAAAGCTTGCTCTTGGCATGGAGTCACACCTTCAGGGTGGGAGAAACCTTCCTGGTCCCTGATGCCACGCCGAAACTTGAGTGCTTCTTGGGCAAAAATTCACACTCTGACCCTCAGCATGAGCCCCATGTCAAAGAAAGGCCTGTCAGGGCCTGGGCCAAGAGCCCGCATATGGGGCTTGCCAAGCCCCTATGCACCCAATCCTCACCAGTGTTTGTGTTTTCCAGTCGCCCCGCCCGTACCTGGGGCTCTGCTCTGGAATCCCTTTCTTGGAGAGACACGTGAGCCAGACAACACTTTTCCACCCTTCCCACAAAATGACCCCAAACTCTTGGGAGCTGGGACAAATCCCCAGAGTGGGATACTCGTCCACAGTCCCTGAGGCCACCCCTCCAATCCACGGCTATCTCGGACACAACATCCAGAGACAAAAGCCTGAAGGAACGCCTCCCACTCGCCCTTGTTTCAGAGGCCCAGGAGCTCCCTCTCGGGCTGTACATCCGGCCTGCCATACCCTAGGCGCCACTCATAAGCTGAGTTTGTGTTTTCAGACTTCTGTGCCCTCAGCCTGGACCCACACAACCGCCAGGCTAGGGCCTCTTGAGCCACAGCGAAAGATTGTGCCTGCCCTCTCCAAGGAATTTGTGCCCAATCCATTGACCACAATCCTACAGGTTAGGGAAAAGCTCCAAGGCCCCTGAGGCCATCAATAGTGTAGGCCACCCTGGACTAAGAGGGGCTCTCTGACACCAGCGGAGCAACTATCTCCACTTAGACTCTCAGACAGTGTCCCCAGAGACAGAAGGTTGAAATGGACAGGCCCCCAGGCCCTAATCTGAACCTTAGCTTTGGTTTCCATGTGTCCGTCCTCAGAGGTCTGTTTTCGTAGACCAGCACACGGGGCTTTTCTGAGGCTCCAAACCAAACCTCTCTCGTCTCCACATGGGGAGCTTACTTACTGGGGAGGTATCAAACCCTTCAGGTAGGAGAGTTCCGCAGGGCCACTGAACAACCAGCACATTCCAAGGTTTCCATGGACCCAAACGCACATTATGACGCATCCTCAGGAGAGGCCATTTCAACTCAGCCCTCTGGTTAGCGTGCCCCAGAGGCAGCAGATCAAACATATCTTGTGGCTAATGGCCAATGAGAATGCGAGGCATGCTGTACAGGGATCCATCCTTCGAACCGTGCTCTCCAGTCCTTCCGTATGGTATGTCCTGGAGCCATGCAACAGGACTCGAATGTCGCACAGAAGGAAACCTGGTGGTTTGGGGCAACCTCCAAACTCAGCGTGGGAAAACTTCCTTGGCCTCATGAGGCCCCCGCTTCATGAAGGTGCCATCATGGACACATACTCCAGCCTCAGCCAACGTCTGATCCTCAGCCTGACTTCAGATGCAGGAGATTTTGTTTCAGCCTCTGCCTAGTGGGCCTGCTCTGCCCTTGGCTCCAATCCTCACTTTAGCTTGTGTTCCTAGACTTCCGTCCTCACACTCCTGGCCCGCAAACCCTCCCTACTGGGAATTCTCGGGCCACAATGAAGCACTCCGCCTGCCTCCCAGGAGAAAAACTTTGTCTATGGTGCTGCCCAGAAACCCCAAATGAGGATCAAACTGCTTGGCCCTCGGCAACACCCCAATTGCATAGGCTACCTTAAACACTGATGCTCTGTCGCAAATAGCCTGAGCCCAGACCTTCCAACAGACACCGACACAGCTTGCTGCACACCCAGCACATTGAACCCGCCACTGCCTTAGGCCACCATCCATTCCCAACCTGGGTTTTCAGTCATCAGAACCTAGACCTTATCTCCAATCCCTGCACAGGGGGGAACCTGATGCACAAGTCAGAACCCCTCCTTCCCCATGGCAAGAAACCTTGCTGCTGGCAGTGAGTCAAACCTTCAGTGTAGGAGAAAACGGCATGGCCCATGAGGCCACGCCCATGTGTGAGGGCCGCCTTGGGCACAAACACACATTGTGACCCTCAGCGTGAGTACCTTATTCAAGTAACGCCTCTCAGTGATTGGACCAAGAGCCCGCATATGTGGCTTGCCATGCCCATAGGCACGCAGGACTAACTAGATGGTGTGTATTCCAGTTGAGGGAACCCACTGCTGTGCTCTAGAGTCCCTCTCCTGGGGGGTCCCCTGTGGCAGAAAACAGTACTCTTCCCTTCCCACAGAATGAACCCAAACACTTGGGAGCTTGGACAATCCCCCGAGAGGAAGGCTCTTCCTCGGCCCCTAAAGCAACCCCTACCCTGAACAGCCACTGTGAAGGCAACACCCAGAGACAAAAGCCTGAGCGACTGCCTCCCACATGCCCTCCTTTGATATCCAGAGGATCTCCCCTCTCGGACTGGAGATCAGGCCTGCCATTACCTTGGCCCCTACCTGAGCCAAGTTTGCTTTTTCAGACATCTGTCCCCACAGCCCTGGCAAACACAGCCTCTAGGCTGGGTCCTCTGGAGCCATACCACAGGACCATGCCTGCTCTCTCCTGGGAAACTCTGTCCATTCCTTTGGCCACACACCTCCAGAATATGAGAAACCTCAAGGCCCCCGAGGACATACCATTACCGGGAGCCTCCCTGCACACACAGGGGCCTTCGGACACAAGCTGAGCTGCTACCTCCATGAAGGCATGCACACAGATGTCAACAGAGATAGAAGGTTGAGCCCGACAGGCCCTTAGGCCCTAATCTCAACTCTTGCTTTGTTTTCCAGGTGTCACTCCTCAGAGGCTTTGGTTCGAAGAACAGGATATGGGGCTTTCCTGAGGCACTGAACAGAACTTCTCTCGTCTCCACATGGGAAGCTTCCTTGTTGGAGCCGTGTCAAACACCTCAGGTTGGAGAATCCTGCAGAGTCCCTGAGCCACCTCCACATTCCAAGGTCTCCCAGGCCACCAAGCCACAGTAGGACTCATCTTCAGGAGAGTCCATTTCAACTCTCCCCTCTTGGTAGCTCACCCAGGAGCCCGCAGATTGAGCCTGCCTTGTCCTGACTAAAGAGTGGGAATATGAGGTGGCGTTCCCAGGCATCCATGCTTAGACACCTGCTCTCGAGTCTTTCCGTATGGGGCCTCCTGGAACCATCCAATAGCACTCGACTTTCGTGCAGAAGGAAACCTTGAGGTTTGGAGTAGTTCACAAATCCCATCGTAGGCAAACCTTCCTGGCTTCATGAGGCCCCCACACCATTCAGGAAGAGGCCATGCTGGACAAAAACTTTAGCCTGAGGCACGTCTCAGAGTTGAAATGACCTCAGAGCAGGAGATCTCGATTCAGCCTCTCAGAGTGGGCCTGCCGTGCCATCGGTCCCAAACCTCACGCTAGCTTGTGTTTTCAGAATTCCTTCCTCACACTCCTGGCAAACAAGCCCTCCGGACTAGGAACTCCAGAACCACAACCCAGCCCAGGGTCTGCCCAAGGGAAGAAAAACGTTTCCCTGTGGGGCTCTCTCCAGAAAACCCAGATGAGGATCAACCTGCTCGGGCCTCGACGGTACCCGAACTGGATAGGCTGCTCTGGGCACTCATGCTCTGTCTGACACAGCCTGAAGCCAGACGTCCAGACAGACAAGGAGACAGCTGGCCGCACACCCAGCACTTCGGACACGCCATGGTCTTATGCCGTCACCTCTTCCTAACCTTGGTTATCAGATATCTGAACCTAGACATTATATCAATTCTCCACAACTGGGTATCGCAAGCACAACACAGAACTCCTCCTTCCCCGTGGCTGTAAAGCTTGCTCTTGGCATGGAGTCACACCTTCAGGGTGGGAGAAACCTTCTTGGTCCCTGATGCCACGCCCAAACTTGAGTGCTGCTTGGGCACAAATTCACACTCTGACCCTCAGCATGAACCCCATGTCAAAGAAAGGCCTGTCAGGGCCTGGGCCAAGAGCCCGCATATGGGGCTTGCCAAGCCCCTATGCACCCAATCCTCACCAGTGTTTGAGTTTTCCAGTCGCCCCGCCCGTACCTGGGGCTCTGCTCTGGAATCCCTTTCTTGGAGAACACGTGAGCCAGACAACACTTTTCCACCCTTCCCACAAAATGACCCCAAACTCTTGGGAGCTGGGACAAATCCCCAGAGAGGGATACTCGTCCACAGTCCCTGAGGCCACCCCTCCAATCCACGGCTATCTCGGACACAACATCCAGAGACAAAAGCCTGAAGGAACGCCTCCCACTCGCCCTTGTTTCAGAGGCCCAGGAGCTCCCTCTCGGGCTGTACATCCGGCCTGCCATACCCTAGGCGCCACTCATAAGCTGAGTTTGTGTTTTCAGACTTCTGTGCCCTCAGCCTGGACCCACACAACCGCCAGGCTAGGGCCTCTGGAGCCACAGCGAAAGATTGTGCCTGCCCTCTCCAAGGAAATGGTGCCCAATCCATTGACCACAACCCTACAGGTTAGGGAAAAGCTCCAAGGCCCCTGAGGCCATCAATAGTGTAGGCCACCCTGGACTAAGAGGGGTTCTCTGACACCAGCGGAGCAACTATCTCCACTTAGACTCTCAGAGAGTGTCCCCAGAGACAGAAGGTTGAAATGGACAGGCCCCCAGGCCCTAATCTGAACCTTAGCTTTGGTTTCCATGTGTCCGTCCTCAGAGGTCTGTTTTCGTAGACCAGCACACGGGGCTTTTCTGAGGCTCCAAACCAAACCTCTCTCGCCTCCACATGGGGAGCTTACTTACTGGGGATGTATCAAACCCTTCAGGTAGGAGAGTTCCGCAGGGCCACTGAACAACCAGCACATTCCAAGGTTTCCATGGACCCAAACGCACATTATGACGCATCCTCAGGAGAGGCCATTTCAACTCAGCCCCCTGGTTAGCGTGCCCCAGAGGCAGCAGATCAAACATATCTTGTGGCTAATGGCCAATGGGAATGCGAGGCATGCTGTACAGGGATCCATCCTTTGAACCGTGCTCTCCAGTCCTTCCGTATGGTATGTCCTGGAGCCATGCAACAGGACCCGAATGTCCCACAGAAGGAAACCTGGTGGTTTGGGGCAACCTCCAAACTCAGCGTGGGAAAACTTCCTTGGCCTCATGAGGCCCCCGCTTCATGAAGGTGCCAACATGGACACATACTCCAGCCTCAGCCAACGTCTGATCCTCAGCCTGACTTCAGATGCAGGACATTTTGATTCAGCCTCTGCCTAGTGGGCCTGCTCTGCCCTTGGCTCCAATCCTCACTTTAGCTTGTGTTCCTAGACTTCCGTCCTAACACTCCTGGCCCGCAAACCCTCCCTACTGGGAATTCTGGGGCCACAATGAAGCTCTCCGCCTGCCTCCCAGGAGAAAAACTTTGTCTATGGTGCTGCCCAGAAACCCCAAATGAGGATCAAACTGCTTGGCCCTCGGCAACACCCCAATTGCATAGGCTACCTTAAACACTGATGCTCTGTCACAAATAGCCTGAGCCCAGACCTTCCAACAGACACCGACACAGCTGGCTGCACACCCAGCACATTGAACCCGCCACTGCCTTAGGCCACCATCCATTCCCAACCTGGGTTTTCAGTCATCAGAACCTAGACCTTATCTCCAATCCCTGCACAGGGGGGAACCTGATGCACAAGTCAGAACCCCTCCTTCCCCATGGCAAGAAACCTTGCTGCTGGCAGTGAGTCAAACCTTCAGTGTAGGAGAAAACGGCATGGCCCATGAGGCCACGCCCATGTGTGAGGGCCGCCTTGGGCACAAACACACATTGTGACCCTCAGCGTGAGTACCTTATTCAAGTAACGCCTCTCAGTGATTGGACCAAGAGCCCGCATATGTGGCTTGCCATGCCCATAGGCACGCAGGACTAACTAGATGGTGTGTATTCCAGTTGAGGGAACCCACTGCTGTGCTCTAGAGTCCCTCTCCTGGGGGGTCCATTGTGGCAGAAAACAGTACTCTTCCCTTCCCACAGAATGAACCCAAACACTTGGGAGCTTGGACAATCCCCCGAGAGGAAGGCTCTTCCTCGGCCCCTGAAGCAACCCCTACCCTGAACGGCCACTGTGAACGCAACACCCAGAGACAAAAGCCTGAGCGACTGCCTCCCACTTGCCCTCCTTTGATATCCAGAGGATCTCCCCTCTCGGACTGGAGATCAGGCCTGCCATTACCTTGGCCCCTACCTGAGCCAAGTTTGCTTTTTCAGACATCTGTCCCCACAGCCCTGGCAAACACAGCCTCTAGGCTGGGTCCTCTGGAGCCATACCACAGGACCATGCCTGCTCTCTCCTGGGAAACTCTGTCCATTCCTTTGGCCACACACCTCCAGAATATGAGAAACCTCAAGGCCCCCGAGGACATACCATTACCGGGAGCCTCCCTGCACACACAGGGGCCTTCGGACACAAGCTGAGCTGCTACCTCCATGAAGTCATGCACACAGATGTCAACAGAGATAGAAGGTTGAGCCCGACAGGCCCTTAGGCCCTAATCTCAACTCTTGCTTTGTTTTCCAGGTATCACTCCTCAGAAGCTTTGGTTCGAAGAACAGGATATGGGGCTTTCCTGAGGGACTGAACAGAACTTCTCTCGTCTCCACATGGGAAGCTTCCTTGTTGGAGCCGTGTCAAACACCTCAGGTTGGAGAATCCTGCAGAGTCCCTGAGCCACCTCCACATTCCAAGGTCTCCCCGGCCACCAAGCCACAGTAGGACTCATCTTCAGGAGAGTCCATTTCAACTCTCCCCTCTGGGTAGCTCACCCAGGAGCCCGCAGATTGAGCCTGCCTTGTCCTGACTAAAGAGTGGGAATATGAGGTGGCGTTCCCAGGCATCCATGCTTAGACACCTGCTCTCGAGTCTTTCCGTATGGGGCCTCCTGGAACCATCCAATAGCACTCGACTTTCGTGCAGAAGGAAACCTTGAGGTTTGGAGTAGTTCACAAATCCCATCGTAGGCAAACCTTCCTGGCCTCATGAGGCCCCCACACCATTCAGGAAGAGGCCATGCTGGACAAAAACTCTAGCCTGAGGCACGTCTCAGAGTTGAAATGACCTCAGTGCAGGAGATCTCGATTCAGCCTCTCAGAGTGGGCCTGCCGTGCCATCGGTCCCAAACCTCACGCTAGCTTGTGTTTTCAGACTTACTTCCTCACACTCCTGGCAAACAAGCCCTCCGGACTAGGAACTCCAGAACCACAACCCAGCCCAGGGTCTGCCCAAGGGAAGAAAAACGTTTCCCTGTGGGGCTCTCTCCAGAAAACCCAGATGAGGATCAACCTGCTCGGGCCTCGACGGTACCCGAACTGGATAGGCTGCTCTAGGCACTCATGCTCTGTCTGACACAGCCTGAGCCAGACGTCCAGACAGACAAGGAGACAGCTGGCCGCACACCCAACACTTCGGACACGCCATGGTCTTATGCCGTCACCTCTTCCTAACCTTGGTTTTCAGATATCTGAACCTAGACATTATATCAATTCTCCACACAGCTGGGTATCGCAAGCACAACACAGAACTCCTCCTTCCCCGTGGCTGTAAAGCTTGCTCTTGGCATGGAGTCACACCTTCAGGGTGGGAGAAACCTTCCTCGTCCCTGATGCCACGCCCAAACTTGAGTGCTGCTTGGGCACAAATTCACACTCTGACCCTCAGCATGAGCCCCATGTCAAAGAAAGGCCTGTCAGGGCCTGGGCCAAGAGACCGCATATGGGGCTTGCCAAGCCCCTATGCACCCAATCCTCACCAGTGTTTGAGTTTTCCAGTCGCCCCGCCCGTACCTGGGGCTCTGCTCTGGAATCCCTTTCTTGGAGAGACACGTGAGCCAGACAACACTTTTCCACCCTTCCCACAAAATGACCCCAAACTCTTGGGAGCTGGGACAAATCCCCAGAGAGGGATACTCGTCCACAGTCCCTGAGGCCACCCCTCCAATCCACGGCTATCTCGGACACAACATCCAGAGACAAAAGCCTGAAGGAACGCCTCCCACTCGCCCTTGTTTCAGAGGCCGAGGAGCTCCCTCTCGGGCTGTACATCCAGCCTGCCATACCCTAGGCGCCACTCATAAGCTGAGTTTGTGTTTTCAGACTTCTGTGCCCTCAGCCTGGACCCACACAACCGCCAGGCTAGGGCCTCTGGAGCCACAGCGAAAGATTGTGCCTGCCCTCTCCAAGGAAATTGTGCCCAATCCATTGACCACAATCCTACAGGTTAGGGAAAAGCTCCAAGGCCCCTGAGGCCATCAATAGTGTAGGCCACCCTGGACTAAGAGGGGCTCTCTGACACCAGCGGAGCAACTATCTCCACTTAGACTCTCAGACAGTGTCCCCAGAGACAGAAGGTTGAAATGGACAGGCCCCCAGGCCCTAATCTGAACCTTAGCTTTGGTTTCCATGTGTCCGTCCTCAGAGGTCTGTTTTCGTAGACCAGCACACGGGGCTTTTCTGAGGCTCCAAACCAAACCTCTCTCGTCTCCACATGGGGAGCTTACTTACTGGGGAGGTATCAAACCCTTCAGGTAGGAGAGTTCCGCAGGGCCACTGAACAACCAGCACATTCCAAGGTTTCCATGGACCCAAACGCACATTATGACGCATCCTCAGGAGAGGCCATTTCAACTGAGCCCCCTGGTTAGCGTGCCCCAGAGGCAGCAGATCAAACATATCTTGTGGCTAATGGCCAATGGGAATGCGAGGCATGCTGTACAGGGATCCATCCTTCGAACCGTGCTCTCCAGTCCTTCCGTATGGTATGTCCTGGAGCCATGCAACAGGACTCGAATGTCCCACAGAAGGAAACCTGGTGGTTTGGGGCAACCTCCAAACTCAGCGTGGGAAAACTTCCTTGGCCTCATGAGGCCCCCGCTTCATGAAGGTGCCATCATGGACACATACTCCAGCCTCAGCCAACGTCTGATCCTCAGCCTGACTTCAGATGCAGGAGATTTTGTTTCAGCCTCTGCCTAGTGGGCCTGCTCTGCCCTTGGCTCCAATCCTCACTTTAGCTTGTGTTCCTAGACTTCCGTCCTCACACTCCTGGCCCACAAACCCTCCCTACTGGGAAATCTGGGGCCACAATGAAGCACTCCGCCTGCCTCCCAGGAGAAAAACTTTGTCTATGGTGCTGCCCAGAAACCCCAAATGAGGATCAAACTGCTTGGCCCTCGGCAACACCCCAATTACATAGGCTACCTTAAACACTGATGCTCTGTCGCAAATAGCCTGAGCCCAGACCTTCCAACAGACACCGACACAGCTGGCTGCACACCCAGCACATTGGACCCGCCACTGCCTTAGGCCACCATCCATTCCCAACCTGGGTTTTCAGTCATCAGAACCTAGACCTTATCTCCAGTCCCTGCACAGGGGGGAACCTGATGCACAAGTCAGAACCCCTCCTTCCCCATGGCAAGAAACCTTGCTGCTGGCAGTGAGACAAACCTTCAGTGTAGGTGAAAACGGCATGGCCCATGAGGCCACGCCCTTGTGTGAGAGCCGCCTTGGGCACAAACACACATTGTGACCCTCAGCGTGAGTACCTTATTCAAGTAACGCCTCTCAGTGATTGGACCAAGAGCCCGCATATGTGGCTTGCCATGCCCATAGGCACGCAGGACTAACTAGATGGTGTGTATTCCAGTTGAGGGAACCCACTGCTGTGCTCTAGAGTCCCTCTCCTATGGGGTCCCCTGTGGCAGAAAACAGTACTCTTCCCTTCCCACAGAATGAACCCAAACACTTGGGAGCTTGGACAATCCCCCGAGAGGAAGGCTCTTCCTCGGCCCCTGAAGCAACCCCTACCCTGAACGGCCACTGTGAACGCAACAGCCAGAGACAAAAGCCTGAGCGACTGCCTCCCACTTGCCCTCCTTTGATATCCAGAGGATCTCCCCTCTCGGACTGGAGATCAGGCCTGCCATTACCTTGGCCCCTACCTGAGCCAAGTTTGCTTTTTCAGACATCTGTCCCCACAGCCCTGGCAAACACAGCCTCTAGGCTGGGTCCTCTGGAGCCATACCACAGGACCATGCCTGCTCTCTCCTGGGAAACTCTGTCCATTCCTTTGGCCACACACCTCCAGAATATGAGAAACCTCAAGGCCCCCGAGGACATACCATTACCGGGAGCCTCCCTGCACACACAGGGGCCTTCGGACACAAGCTGAGCTGCTACCTCCATGAAGGCATGCACACAGATGTCAACAGAGATAGAAGGTTGAGCCGGACAGGCCCTTAGGCCCTAATCTCAACTCTTGGTTTGTTTTCCAGGTGTCACTCCTCAGAGGCTTTGGTTCGAAGAACAGGATATGGGGCTTTCCTGAGGCACTGAACAGAACTTCTCTCGTCTCTACATGGGAAGCTTCCTTGTTGGAGCCGTGTCAAACACCTCAGGTTGGAGAATCCTGCAGAGTCCCTGAGCCACCTCCACATTCCAAGGTCTCCCAGGCCACCAAGCCACAGTAGGACTCATCTTCAGGAGAGTCCATTTCAACTCTCTCCTCTGGGTAGCTCACCCAGGAGCCCGCAGATTGAGCCTGCCTTGTCCTGACTAAAGAGTGGGAATATGAGGTGGCGTTCCCAGGCATCCATGCTTAGACACCTGCTCTCGAGTCTTTCCGTATGGGGCCTCCTGGAACCATCCAATAGCACTCGACTTTCGTGCAGAATTAAACCTTGAGGTTTGGAGTAGTTCACAAATCCCATCGTAGGCAAACCTTCCTGGCCTCATGAGGCCCCCACACCATTCAGGAAGAGGCCATGCTGGACAAAAACTCTAGCCTGAGGCAGGTCTCATAGTTGAAATGACCTCAGTGCAGGAGATCTCGATTCAGCCTCTCACAGTGGGCCTGCCGTGCCATCGGTCCCAAACCTCACGCTAGCTTGTGTTTTCAGACTTCCTTCCTCACACTCCTGGCAAACAAGCCCTCCGGACTAGGAACTCCAGAACCACAACCCAGCCCAGGGTCTGCCCAAGGGAAGAAAGACGTTTCCCTGTGGGGTTCTCTCCAGAAAACCCAGATGAGGATCAACCTGCTCGGGCCTCGACCGGTACCCGAACTGGATAGGCTGCTCTGGGCACTCATGCTCTGTCTGAACAGCCTGAAGCCAGACGTCCAGACAGACAAGGAGACAGCTTGCCGCACACCCAGCACTTCGGACACGCCATGGTCTTTTGCCGTCACCTCTTCCTAACCTTGGTTTTCAGATATCTGAACCTAGACATTATATCAATTCTCCACACAGCTGGGTATCGCAAGCACAACACAGAACTCCTCCTTCACCGTGGCTGTAAAGCTTGCTCTTGGCATGGAGTCACACCTTCAGGGTGGGAGAAACCTTCCTGGTCCCTGATGCCACGCCGAAACTTGAGTGCTTCTTGGGCAAAAATTCACACTCTGACCCTCAGCATGAGCCCCATGTCAAAGAAAGGCCTGTCAGGGCCTGGGCCAAGAGCCCGCATATGGGGCTTGCCAAGCCCCTATGCACCCAATCCTCACCAGTGTTTGTGTTTTCCAGTCGCCCCGCCCGTACCTGGGGCTCTGCTCTGGAATCCCTTTCTTGGAGAGACACGTGAGCCAGACAACACTTTTCCACCCTTCCCACAAAATGACCCCAAACTCTTGGGAGCTGGGACAAATCCCCAGAGTGGGATACTCGTCCACAGTCCCTGAGGCCACCCCTCCAATCCACGGCTATCTCGGACACAACATCCAGAGACAAAAGCCTGAAGGAACGCCTCCCACTCGCCCTTGTTTCAGAGGCCCAGGAGCTCCCTCTCGGGCTGTACATCCGGCCTGCCATACCCTAGGCGCCACTCATAAGCTGAGTTTGTGTTTTCAGACTTCTGTGCCCTCAGCCTGGACCCACACAACCGCCAGGCTAGGGCCTCTTGAGCCACAGCGAAAGATTGTGCCTGCCCTCTCCAAGGAATTTGTGCCCAATCCATTGACCACAATCCTACAGGTTAGGGAAAAGCTCCAAGGCCCCTGAAGCCATCAATAGTGTAGGCCACCCTGGACTAAGAGGGGCTCTCTGACACCAGCGGAGCAACTATCTCCACTTAGACTCTCAGAGAGTGTCCCCAGAGACAGAAGGTTGAAATGGACAGGCCCCCAGGCCCTAATCTGAACCTTAGCTTTGGTTTCCATGTGTCCGTCCTCAGAGGTCTGTTTTCGTAGACCAGCACACGGGGCTTTTCTGAGGCTCCAAACCAAACCTCTCTCGTCTCCACATGGGGAGCTTACTTACTGGGGAGGTATCAAACCCTTCAGGTAGGAGAGTTCCGCAGGGCCACTGAACAACCAGCACATTCCAAGGTTTCCATGGACCCAAACGCACATTATGACGCATCCTCAGGAGAGGCCATTTCAACTGAGCCCCCTGGTTAGCGTGCCCCAGAGGCAGCAGATCAAACATATCTTGTGGCTAATGGCCAATGGGAATGCGAGGCATGCTGTACAGGGATCCATCCTTCGAACCGTGCTCTCCAGTCCTTCCGTATGGTATGTCCTGGAGCCATGCAACAGGACTCGAATGTCCCACAGAAGGAAACCTGGTGGTTTGGGTCAACCTCCAAACTCAGCGTGGGAAAACTTCCTTGGCCTCATGAGGCCCCCGCTTCATGAAGGTGCCATCATGGACACATACTCCAGCCTCAGCCAATGTCTGATCCTCAGCCTGACTTCAGATGCAGGAGATTTTGTTTCAGCCTCTGCCTAGTGGGCCTGCTCTGCCCTTGGCTCCAATCCTCACTTTAGCTTGTGTTCCTAGACTTCCGTCCTCACACTCCTGGCCCACAAACCCTCCCTACTGGGAAATCTGGGGCCACAATGAAGCACTCCGCCTGCCTCCCAGGAGAAAAACTTTGTCTATGGTGCTGCCCAGAAACCCCAAATGAGGATCAAACTGCTTGGCCCTCGGCAACACCCCAATTACATAGGCTACCTTAAACACTGATGCTCTGTCGCAAATAGCCTGAGCCCAGACCTTCCAACAGACACCGACACAGCTGGCTGCACACCCAGCACATTGGACCCGCCACTGCCTTAGGCCACCATCCATTCCCAACCTGGGTTTTCAGTCATCAGAACCTAGACCTTATCTCCAGTCCCTGCACAGGGGGGAACCTGATGCACAAGTCAGAACCCCTCCTTCCCCATGGCAAGAAACCTTGCTGCTGGCAGTGAGTCAAACCTTCAGTGTAGGAGAAAACGGCATGGCCCATGAGGCCACGCCCATGTGTGAGGGCCGCCTTGGGCACAAACACACATTGTGACCCTCAGCGTGAGTACCTTATTCAAGTAACGCCTCTCAGTGATTGGACCAAGAGCCCGCATATGTGGCTTGCCATGCCCATAGGCACGCAGGACTAACTAGATGGTGTGTATTCCAGTTGAGGGAACCCACTGCTGTGCTCTAGAGTCCCTCTCCTGGGGGGTCCCCTGTGGCAGAAAACAGTACTCTTCCCTTCCCACAGAATGAACCCAAACACTTGGGAGCTTGGACAATCCCCCGAGAGGAAGGCTCTTCCTCGGCCCCTGAAGCAACCCCTACCCTGAACGGCCACTGTGAACGCAACACCCAGAGACAAAAGCCTGAGCGACTGCCTCCCACTTGCCCTCCTTTGATATCCAGAGGATCTCCCCTCTCGGACTGGAGATCAGGCCTGCCATTACCTTGGCCCCTACCTGAGCCAAGTTTGCTTTTTCAGACATCTGTCCCCACAGCCCTGGCAAACACAGCCTCTAGGCTGGGTCCTCTGGAGCCATACCACAGGACCATGCCTGCTCTCTCCTGGGAAACTCTGTCCATTCCTTTGGCCACACACCTCCAGAATATGAGAAACCTCAAGGCCCCCGAGGACATACCATTACCGGGAGCCTCCCTGCACACACAGGGGCCTTCGGACACAAGCTGAGCTGCTACCTCCATGAAGGCATGCACACAGATGTCAACAGAGATAGAAGGTTGAGCCCGACAGGCCCTTAGGCCCTAATCTCAACTCTTGCTTTGTTTTCCAGGTGTCACTCCTCAGAGGCTTTGGTTCGAAGAACAGGATATGGGGCTTTCCTGAGGCACTGAACAGAACTTCTCTCGTCTCCACATGGGAAGCTTCCTTGTTGGAGCCGTGTCAAACACCTCAGGTTGGAGAATCCTGCAGAGTCCCTGAGCCACCTCCACATTCCAAGGTCTCCCAGGCCACCAAGCCACAGTAGGACTCATCTTCAGGAGAGTCCATTTCAACTCTCTCCTCTGGGTAGCTCACCCAGGAGCCCGCAGATTGAGCCTGCCTTGTCCTGACTAAAGAGTGGGAATATGAGGTGGCGTTCCCAGGCATCCATGCTTAGACACCTGCTCTCGAGTCTTTCCGTATGGGGCCTCCTGGAACCATCCAATAGCACTCGACTTTCGTGCAGAATTAAACCTTGAGGTTTGGAGTAGTTCACAAATCCCATCGTAGGCAAACCTTCCTGGCCTCATGAGGCCCCCACACCATTCAGGAAGAGGCCATGCTGGACAAAAACTCTAGCCTGAGGCAGGTCTCATAGTTGAAATGACCTCAGTGCAGGAGATCTCGATTCAGCCTCTCACAGTGGGCCTGCCGTGCCATCGGTCCCAAACCTCACGCTAGCTTGTGTTTTCAGACTTCCTTCCTCACACTCCTGGCAAACAAGCCCTCCGGACTAGGAACTCCAGAACCACAACCCAGCCCAGGGTCTGCCCAAGGGAAGAAAGACGTTTCCCTGTGGGGTTCTCTCCAGAAAACCCAGATGAGGATCAACCTGCTCGGGCCTCGACCGGTACCCGAACTGGATAGGCTGCTCTGGGCACTCATGCTCTGTCTGAACAGCCTGAAGCCAGACGTCCAGACAGACAAGGAGACAGCTTGCCGCACACCCAGCACTTCGGACACGCCATGGTCTTATGCCGTCACCTCTTCCTAACCTTGGTTTTCAGATATCTGAACCTAGACATTATATCAATTCTCCACACAGCTGGGTATCGCAAGCACAACACAGAACTCCTCCTTCACCGTGGCTGTAAAGCTTGCTCTTGGCATGGAGTCACACCTTCAGGGTGGGAGAAACCTTCCTGGTCCCTGATGCCACGCCGAAACTTGAGTGCTGATTCGGCACAAATTCACACTCTGACCCTCAGCATGAGCCCCATGTCAAAGAAAGGCCTGTCAGGGCCTGGGCCAAGAGCCCGCATATGGGGCTTGCCAAGCCCCTATGCACCCAATCCTCACCAGTGTTTGAGTTTTCCAGTCGCCCCGCCCGTACCTGGGGCTCTGCTCTGGAATCCCTTTCTTGGAGAGACACGTGAGCCAGACAACACTTTTCCACCCTTCCCACAAAATGACCCCAAACTCTTGGGAGCTGGGACAAATCCCCAGAGAGGGATACTCGTCCACAGTCCCTGAGGCCACCCCTCCAATCCACGGCTATCTCGGACACAACATCCAGAGACAAAAGCCTGAAGGAACGCCTCCCACTCGCCCTTGTTTCAGAGGCCCAGGAGCTCCTTCTTGGGCTGTACATCCGGCCTGCCATACCCTAGGCGCCACTCATAAGCTGAGTTTGTGTTTTCAGACTTCTGTGCCCTCAGCCTGGACCCACACAACCGCCAGGCTAGGGCCTCTGTAGCCACAGCGAAAGATTGTGCCTGCCCTCTCCAAGGAAATTGTGCCCAATCCATTGACCACAACCCTACAGGTTAGGGAAAAGCTCCAAGGCCCCTGAGGCCATCAATAGTGTAGGCCAGAGGAGTCAAGATGGCGGAGAAGTAGCAAGCTGAGACTGCTTCAGCTAGCCGGAGATCAGCTAGATAGCTTATCTAAAGATTGCAAACACCTGAAAATCCATCGGCAGACCGAAGAGAAGAAGAACAGCAATTCTGGAAACAGAAAAACAACCACTTTCTGAAAGGTAGGACCGGCGGAGAAGTGAATCCAAAGCGACGGGAAGATAGACCCCGGGGGGAGGGGCCGGCTCCCGGCAAGCGGCGGAGCAACCGCGCACAAAATCAGGACTTTTAAAAGTCTGTTCCGCTGAGGGACATCGCTCCAGAGGCTAAACCGGGGCGAAGCCCACGCGGGGTCAGTGTGGCCTCAGGTCCCGCAGGGTCACAGAAGGATCGGGGGTGTCTGAGTGTCGCAGAGCTTGCGGGTATTGGAACGGGAAAGCCGGCTACAGAGACAGAGCCGACAGTAAGCTCACAGCTCGGTGTTACCTTGAACCGATCACAGGCTCGGTGAGCTAGGAGCGCGGCCGGAGGTCAGGCAGACGGGAGTAACTGGGCGCTGTTCTCTGAGGGCGCACTGAGGAGTGGGGCCCTGGGCTCTCGGCTCCTCCGGGCCGGAGACCAGGAGGCCGCCATTTGTGTTCCCGTCCTCCGGAACTCTACGGAAAGCGCTCAGGGAACAAAAGCTCCTGAAAGCAAACCCTAGCGGATTACTCACCCCGGCCCCGGGTAAGGGCGGTGTAATTCCGCCTGGGGCAAAGACACTTGAGAATCACTACAACAGGCCCCTCCCCCAGAAGATCAACAAGAAATCCAGCCGAGACCAAGTTCACCTACCAAGGAGTGCGGTTTCAATACCAAGGAGAGCAGCAGAATTCCAGAGGAGGAGAAAGCAAAGCACGGAACTCATGGCTTTTTTCCTGTGATTTTTTTTTAGTCTTGCAGTTAATTTAATTTTTTCTTTTTCATTTTTTTTTCTTTTTTTCTTTTTCTTCTCGCCTTCGGGTAAATTTTTTTTTTTTAACTGTTACCTTTTTCTTTTTTAACGATTTTTTACTAGTTTATCTAATATATATATTTTTTCTTTTTTACATTTTTCTCAGGTGTTTTCTTTTTTAAAAAAATTTTTTTTTTCTTTTCTTTTTTTTTTCTTTCTTCCTTTTTGAACCTCTTTTTATCCCCTTTCTCCCCACTCACGATTTTGGATCTCTTCTAATTTAGTTAAAGCATATTTTCCTGGGGTTGTTGCCACCCTTTTAGTATTTTACTTACCCCTTCATTTACTCTTATCTGGCCAAAATGACAAGACGTAAAAATTCAACGCAAAAAAAAGAACAAGAGGCAGTACCAAAGGCTAGGGACCTAATCAATACAGACATCGGTAATATGTCAGATCTAGAGTTCAGAATGACAATTCTCAAGGTTCTAGCCGGGCTCGAAAAAGGCATGGAAGATATTAGAGAAACCCTCTCGAGAGATATAAAAGCCCTTTCTGGAGAAATAAAAGAACTAAAATCTAACCAAGTTGAAATCAAAAAAGCTATTAATGAGGTGCAATCAAAAATGGAGGCTCTAACTGCTAGGATAAATGAGGCAGAAGAAAGAATTAGTGATATAGAAGACCAAATGACAGAGAATAAAGAAGCTGAGCAAAAGAGGGACAAACAGCTACTGGACCACGAGGGGAGAATTCGAGAGATAAGTGACACCATAAGACGAAACAACATTAGAATAATTGGGATTCCAGAAGAAGAAGAAAGAGAGAGGGGAGCAGAAGGTATACTGGAGAGAATTATTGGGGAGAATTTCCCCAATATGGCAAGGGGAACGAGCATCAAAATTCAGGAGGTTCAGAGAACGCCCCTCAAAATCAATAAGAATAGGCCCACACCCCGTCACCTAATAGTAAAATTTACAAGTCTCAGTGACAAAGAGAAAATCCTGAAAGCAGCCCGGGAAAAGAAGTCTGTAACATACAATGGTAAAAATATTAGATTGGCAGCTTACTTATCCACAGAGACCTGGCAGGCCAGAAAGAGCTGGCATGATATTTTTAGAGCACTAAACGAGAAAAACATGCAGCCCAGAATACTATATCCAGCTAGGCTATCATTGAAAATAGAAGGAGAGATTAAAAGCTTCCAGGACAAACAACAACTGAAAGAATTTGCAAATACCAAACCAGCTCTACAGGAAATATTGAAAGGGGTCCTCTAAGCAAAGAGAGAGCCTACAAGTGGTAGATCAGAAAGGAACAGAGACCATATACAATAACAGTCACCTTACAGGCAATACAATGGCACTAAATTCATATCTCTCAATAGTTACCCTAAATGTGAATGGGCTAAATGCCCCTGTCAAAAGACACAGGGTATCAGAATGGATAAAAAAACAAAACCCATCTATATGTTGCCTCCAAGAAACTCATTTTAAGCCCGAAGACACCTCCAGATTTAAAGTGAGGGGGTGGAAAAGAATTTACCATGCTAATGGACATCAGAAGAAAGCAGGAGTGGCAATCCTTATATCAGATCAATTAGATTTTAAGCCAAAGACTATAATAAGAGATGAGGAAGGACACTATATCATACTCAAAGGGTCTGTCCAACAAGAAGATTTAACAATTTTAAATATCTATGCCCCCAACGTGGGAGCAGCCAACTATATAAACCAATTAATAACAAAATCAAAGAAACACATCAACAACAATACAATAATAGTAGGGGATTTTAACACTCCCCTCACTGAAATGGACAGGTCATCCAAGCAAAAGATCAGCAAGGAAATAAAGGCCTTAAACGACACACTGGACCAGATGGACATCACAGATATATTCAGAACATTTCATCCCAAAGCAACAGAATACACATTCTTCTCTAGTGCACATGGAACATTCTCTAGAATAGATCACATCCTCGGTCCTAAATCAGGACTCAACCGGTATCAAAAGATTGGGATCATTCCCTGCATATTTTCAGACCACAATGCTCTAAAGCTAGAACTCAACCACAAAAGGAAGTTTGGAAAGAACCCAAATACATGGAGACTAAACAGTATCCTTCTAAAGAATGAATGGGTCAACCGGGAAATTAAAGAAGAACTGAAAAAAATCATGGAAACAAATGATAATGAAAATACAACGGTTCAAAATATGTGGGACACAATAAAGGCAGTCCTGAGAGGAAAATATATAGCGGTACAAGCCTTTCTCAAGAAACAAGAAAGGTCTCAGGTACACAACCTAACCCTACACCTAAAGGAGCTGGAGAAAGAACAAGAAAGAAACCCTAAGCCCAGCAGGAGAAGAGAAATCATAAAGATCAGAGCAGAAATCAATGAAATAGAAACCAAAAAAACAATAGAAAAAATCAACGAAAGTAGGAGCTGGTTCTTTGAAAGAATTAATAAAATTGATAAACCCCTGGCTCGACTTATCAAAAAGAAAAGAGAAAGGACCCAAATAAATAAAATCATGAATGAAAGAGGAGAGATCACAACTAACACCAAAGAAATACAAACTATTATAAGAACATACTATGAGCAACTCTACGGCAATAAATTTGACAATCTGGAAGAAATGGATGCATTCCTAGAAACATATAAACTACCACAACTGAACCAGGAAGAAATAGAAAGCCTGAACAGACCCATAACCAGTAAGGAGATTGAAACAGTCATTAAAAATCTCCAAACAAACAAAAGCCCAGGGCCAGATGGCTTCCCGGGGGAATTCTACCAAACATTTAAAGAAGAACTAATTCCTATTCTCCTGAAACTGTTCCAAAAAATAGAAATGGAAGGAAAACTTCCAAACTCATTTTATGAGGCCAGCATCACCTTGATCCCCAAACCAGACAAGGATCCCACCAAAAAAGAGAGCTATAGACCGATATCCTTGATGAACACAGATGCGAAAATACTCAACAAAATACTAGCCAATAGGATTCAACAGTACATTAAAAAGATTATTCACCACGACCAAGTGGGATTTATTCCAGGGCTGCAAGGTTGGTTCAACATCCGCAAATCAGTCAATGTGATACAACACATCAATAAAAGAAAGAACAAGAACCATATGATACTTTCAATAGATGCTGAAAAAGCATTTGACAAAGTACAGCATCCCTTCCTGATCAAAACTCTTCAAAGTGTAGGGATAGAGGGCACATACCTCAATATCATCAAAGCCATCTATGAAAAACCCACCGCAAATATCATTCTCAATGGAGAAAAACTGAAAGCTTTTCCACTAAGGTCAGGAACACGGCAGGGATGTCCATTATCACCACTGCTATTCAACATAGTACTAGAGGTCCTAGCCTCAGCAATCAGACAACAAAAGGAAATTAAAGGCATCCAAATTGGCAAAGAAGAAGTCAAATTATCACTCTTCGCAGATGATATGATACTATATGTGGAAAACCCAAAAGACTCCACTCCAAAACTGCTAGAACTTATACAGGAATTCAGTAAAGTGTCAGGATATAAAATCAATGCACAGAAATCAGTTGCATTTCTCTACACCAACAGCAAGACAGAAGAAAGAGATATTAAGGAGTCAATCCCATTTACAATAGCATCCAAAACCATAAGATACCTAGGAATAAACCTAACCAAAGAGACACAGAATCTATACTCAGAAAACTATAAAGTACTCATGAAAGAAATTGAGGAAGACACAAAGAAATGGAAAAATGTTCCATGCTCCTGGATTGGAAGAATAAATATTGTGAAAATGTCTATGCTACCTAAAGCAATCTACACATTTAATGCAATTCCGATCAAAGTACCATCCATCTTTTTCAAAGAAATGGAACAAATAATGCTAAAATTTATATGGAACCAGAAAAGACCTCGAATAGCCAAAGGGATATTGAAAAAAAAAGCCAACGTTGGTGGCATCACAATTCCGGACTTCAAGCTCTATTACAAAGCTGTCATCATCAAGACAGCATGGTACTGGCACAAAAACAGACACATAGATCAATGGAACAGAATAGAGAGCCCAGAAATAGACCCTCAAATCTATGGTCAACTCATCTTCGACAAAGCAGGAAAGAATGTCCAATGGAAAAAAGACAGCCTCTTCAATAAATGGTGCTGGGAAAATTGGACAGCCACATGCAGAAAAATGAAATTGGACCATTTCCTTACACCACACACAAAAATAGACTCAAAATGGATGAAGGACCTCAATGTGCGAAAGGAATCCATCAAAATCCTTGAGGAGAACACAGGCAGCAACCTCTTCGACCTCTGCCGCAGCAACATCTTCCTAGGAACAACGCAAAAGGCAAGGGAAGCAAGGGAAAAAATGAACTATTGGGATTTCATCAAGATCAAAAGCTTTTGCACAGCAAAGGAAACAGTTAACAAAATCAAAAGACAACTGACAGAATGGGAGAAGATATTTGCAAACGACATATCAGATAAAGGACTAGTGTCCAGAATCTATAAAGAACTTAGCAAACTCAACACCCAAAGAACAAATAATCCAATCAAGAAATGGGCAGAGGACATGAACAGACATTTCTGCAAAGAAGACATCCAGATGGCCAACAGACACATGAAAAAGTGCTCCATATCACTCGGCATCAGGGAAATACAAATCAAAACCACAATGAGATATCACCTCACACCAGTCAGAATGGCTAAAATCAACAAGTCAGGAAATGACAGATGCTGGCGAGGATGTGGAGAAAGGGGATCCCTCCTACACTGTTGGTGGGAATGCAAGCTGGTGCAGCCACTCTGGAAAACAGCATGGAGGTTCCTCAGAATGTTGAAAATAGAACTGCCCTATGACCCAGCAATTGCACTATTGGGTATTTACCCTAAAGATACAAATGTAGTGATCCAAAGGGGCACATGCACCCGAATGTTTATAGCAGCAATGTCCACAATAGCCAAACTATGGAAAGAACCTAGATGTCCATCCACAGATGAATGGATCAAGAAGATGTGGTATATATACACAATGGAATACTATGCAGCCATCAAAAGAAATGAAATCTTGCCATTTGCGACAACATGGATGGAACTAGAGCGTATCATGCTTAGCGAAATAAGTCAAGCAGAGAAAGACAACTATCATATGATCTCCCTGATATGAGGAAGTGGTGATGCAACATGGAGGCTTAAGTGGGTAGGAGAAGAATCAATGAAACAAGATGGGATTGGGAGGGAGACAAACCATAAGTGACTCTTAATCTCACAAAACAAACTGAGGGCTGCTGGGGGGAGGGGGTTTGGGAGAAGGGGGTGGGATTATGGACATTGGGGAGGGTATGTGCTTTGGTGAGTGCTGTGAAGTGTGTAAACCTGGTGATTCACAGACCTGTACCCCCGGGGATAAAAATATATGTTTATAAAAAAAAAAAAAAAAAAAAAAAAAAAAAAAAAAAAAAAAAAAAAAAAGGACAAATACCCAACTTTTGTAGCAGCATGGACAGGACTGGAAGAGATTATTATGCTGAGTGAAATAAGTCAAGCAGAGAGAGTCAATTATCATATGGTTTCACTTATTTGTGGAACATAACAAATAGCATGGAGGACATGGGGAGTTAGAGAGGAGAAGGGAGTTGGGGGAAATTGGAAGGGGAGGTGAACCATGAGAGACTATGGACTCTGAAAAACAATCTGAGGATTTTGAAGGGGTGGGGGGTGGGAGTTTGGGGTACTAGGTGGTGGGTATTATAAAGGGCACGAATTGCATGGAGCACTGGGTGTGGTGAAAAATAATGAATACTGTTATGCTGAAAATAAAAAAATAAATTAAAAATACATCAAAATGAAAAAAAAAAAAAAGAATGCGAAAAAAAAATCAAAAAAAAAAAAAAATAGTGTAGGCCATCCTAGACTAAGAGGGGCTCTCTGACACCAGCGGAGCAACTATCTCCACTTAGACTCTCAGACAGTGTCCCCAGAGACAGAAGGTTGAAATGGACAGGCCCCCAGGCCCTAATCTGAACCTTAGCTTTGGTTTCCATGTGTCCGTCCTCAGAGGTCTGTTTTCTTAGACCAGCACACGGGGCTTTTCTGAGGCTCCAAACCAAACCTCTCTCGTCTCCACATGGGGAGCTTACTTACTGGGGATGTATCAAACCCTTCAGGTAGGAGAGTTCCGCAGGGCCACTGAACAACCAGCACATTCCAAGGTTTCCATGGACCCAAACGCACATTATGACGCATCCTCAGGAGAGGCCATTTCAACTCAGCCCCCTGGTTAGCGTGCCCCAGAGGCAGCAGATCAAACATATCTTGTGGCTAATGGCCAATGGGAATGCGAGGCATGCTGTACAGGGATCCATCCTTCGAACCGTGCTCTCCAGTCCTTCCGTATGGTATGTCCTGGAGCCATGCAACAGGACTCGAATGTCCCACAGAAGGAAACCTGGTGGTTTGGGGCAACCTCCAAACTCAGCGTGGGAAAACTTCCTTGGCCTCATGAGGCCCCCGCTTCATGAAGGTGCCATCATGGACACATACTCCAGCCTCAGCCAACGTCTGATCCTCAGCCTGACTTCAGATGCAGGAGATTTTGATTCAGCCTCTGCCTAGTGGGCCTGCTCTGCCCTTGGCTCCAATCCTCACTTTAGCTTGTGTTCCTAGACTTCCGTCCTCACACTCCTGGCCCACAAACCCTCCCTACTGGGAATTCTGGGGCCACAATGAAGCACTCCGCCTGCCTCCCAGGAGAAAAACTTTGTCTATGGTGCTGCCCAGAAACCCCAAATGAGGATCAAACTGCTTGGCCCTCGGCAACACCCCAATTGCATAGGCTACCTTAAACACTGATGCTCTGTCGCAAATAGCCTGAGCCCAGACCTTCCAACAGACACCGACACAGCTGGCTGCACACCCAGCACATTGGACCCGCCACTGCCTTAGGCCACCATCCATTCCCAACCTGGGTTTTCAGTCATCAGAACCTAGACCTTATCTCCAGTCCCTGCACAGGGGGGAACCTGATGCACAAGTCAGAACCCCTCCTTCCCCATGGCAAGAAACCTTGCTGCTGGCAGTGAGTCAAACCTTCAGTGTAGGAGAAAACGGCATGGCCCATGAGGCCACGCCCATGTGTGAGGGCCGCCTTGGGCACAAACACACATTGTGACCCTCAGCGTGAGTACCTTATTCAAGTAACGCCTCTCAGTGATTGGACCAAGAGCCCGCATATGTGGCTTGCCATGCCCATAGGCACGCAGGACTAACTAGATGGTGTGTATTCCAGTTGAGGGAACCCACTGCTGTGCTCTAGAGTCCCTCTCCTGGGGGGTCCCCTGTGGCAGAAAACAGTACTCATTCCCACAGAATGAACCCAAACACTTGGGAGCTTGGACAATCCCCCGAGAGGAAGGCTCTTCCTCGGCCCCTGAAGCAACCCCTACCCTGAACGGCCACTGTGAACGCAACACCCAGAGACAAAAGCCTGAGCGACTGCCTCCCAATTGCCCTCCTTTGATATCCAGAGGATCTCCCCTCTCGGACTGGAGATCAGGCCTGCCATTACCTTGGCCCCTACCTGAGCCAAGTTTGCTTTTTCAGACATCTGTCCCCACAGCCCTGGCAAACACATCCTCTAGGCTGGGTCCTCTGGAGCCATACCACAGGACCGTGCCTGCTCTCTCCTGGGAAACTCTGTCCATTCCTTTGGCCACACACCTCCAGAATATGAGAAACCTCAAGACCCCCGAGGACATACCATTACCGGGAGCCTCCCTGCACACACAGGGGCCTTCGGACACAAGCTGAGCTGCTACCTCCATGAAGGCATGCACACAGATGTCAACAGAGATAGAAGGTTGAGCCGGACAGGCCCTTAGGCCCTAATCTCAACTCTTGCTTTGTTTTCCAGGAGTCACTCCTCAGAGGCTTTGGTTCGAAGAACAGGATATGGGGCTTTCCTGAGGCACTGAACAGAACTTCTCTCGTCTCCACATGGGAAGCTTCCTTGTTGGAGCCGTGTCTAACACCTCAGGTTGGAGAATCCTGCAGAGTCCCTGAGCCACCTCCACATTCCAAGGTCTCCCAGGCCACCAAGCCACAGTAGGACTCATCTTCAGGAGAGTCCATTTCAACTCTCCCCTCTGGGTAGCTCACCCAGGAGCCCGCAGATTGAGCCTGCCTTGTCCTGACTAAAGAGTGGGAATATGAGGTGCCGTTCCCAGGCATCCACGGTTAGACACCTGCTCTCGAGGCTTTCCGTATGGGGCCTCCTGGAACCATCCAATAGCGCTCGACTTTCGTCCAGAAGGAAACCTTGAGGTTTGGAGTAGTTCACAAATCCCATCGTAGGCAAACCTTCCTGGCCTCATGAGGCCCCCACACCATTCAGGAAGAGGCCATGCTGGACAAAAACTCTAGCCTGAGGCACGTCTCAGAGTTGAAATGACCTCAGTGCAGGAGATCTCGATTCAGCCTCTCAGAGTGGGCCTGCCGTGCCATCGGTCCCAAACCTCACGCTAGCTTGTGTTTTCAGACTTCCTTCCTCACACTCCTGGCAAACAAGCCCTCCGGACTAGGAACTCCAGAACCACAACCCAGCCCAGGGTCTGCCCAAGGGAAGAAAAACGTTTCCCTGTGGGGCTCTCTCCAGAAAACCCAGATGAGGATCAACCTGCTCGGGCCTCGACGGTACCCGAACTGGATAGGCTGCTCTGGGCACTCATGCTCTGTCTGACACAGCCTGAAGCCAGACGTCCAGACAGACAAGGAGACAGCTGGCCGCACACCCAGCACTTCGGACACGCCATGGTCTTATGCCGTCACCTCTTCCTAACCTTGGTTTTCAGATATCTGAACCTAGACATTATATCAATTCTCCACACAGCTGGGTATCGCAAGCACAACACAGAACTCCTCCTTCCCCGTGGCTGTAAAGCCTGCTCTTGGCATGGAGTCACACCTTCAGGGTGGGAGAAACCTTCCTGGTCCCTGATGCCACGCCCAAACTTGACTGCTGCTTGGGCACAAATTCACACTCTGACCCTCAGCATGAGCCCCATGTCAAAGAAAGGCCTGTCAGGGCCTGGGCCAAGAGCCCGCATATGGGGCTTGCCAAGCACCTATGCACCCAATCCTCACCAGTGTTTGAGTTTTCCAGTCGCCCCGCCCGTACCTGGGTCTCTGCTCTGGAATCCCTTTCTTGGAGAGACACATGAGCCAGACAACACTTTTCCACCCTTCCCACAAAATGACCCCAAACTCTTGGGAGCTGTGACAAATCCCCAGAGAGGGATACTCGTCCACAGTCCCTGAGGCCACCCCTCCAATCCACGGCTATCTCGGACACAACATCCAGAGACAAAAGCCTGAAGGAACGCCTCCCACTCGCCCTTGTTTCAGAGGCCCAGGAGCTCCCTCTCGGGCTGTACATCCGGCCTGCCATACCCTAGGCGCCACTCATAAGCTGAGTTTGTGTTTTCAGACTTCTGTGCCCTCAGCCTGGACCCACACAACCGTCAGGCTAGGGCCTCTGGAGCCACAGCAAAAGATTGTGCCTGCACTCTCCAAGGAAATTGTGCCCATTCCATTGACCTCAACCCTACAGGTTAGGGAAAAGCTCCAAGGCCCCTGAGGCCATCAATAGTGTAGGCCACCCTGGACTAAGAGGGGCTCTCTGACACCAGCGGAGCAACTATTTCCACTTAGACTCTCAGACAGTGTCCCCAGAGACAGAAGGTTGAAATGGACAGGCCCCCAGGCCCTAATCTGAACCTTAGCTTTGGTTTCCATGTGTCCGTCCTCAGAGGTCTGTTTTCGTAGACCAGCACACGGGGCTTTTCTGAGGCACCAAACCAAACCTCTCTCGTCTCCACATGGGGAGCTTACTTACTGGGGATGTATCAAATCCTTCAGGTAGGAGAGTTCCGCAGGGCCACTGAACAACCAGCACATTCCAAGGTTTCCATGGACCCAAACGCACATTATGACGCATCCTCAGGAGAGGCCATTTCAACTCAGCCCCCTGGTTAGCGTGCCCCAGAGGCAGCAGATCAAACATATCTTGTGGCTAATGGCCAATGGGAATGCGAGGCATGCTGTACAGGGATCCATCCTTCGAACCGTGCTCTCCAGTCCTTCCGTATGGTATGTCCTGGAGCCATGCAACAGGACTCGAATGTCCCACAGAAGGAAACCTGGTGGTTTGGGTCAACCTCCAAACTCAGCGTGGGAAAACTTCTTTGGCCTCATGAGGCCCCCGCTTCATGAAGGTGCCATTATGGACACATACTCCAGCCTCAGCCAACGTCTGATCCTCAGCCTGACTTCAGATGCAGGAGATTTTGATTCAGCCTCTGCCTAGTGGGCCTGCTCTGCCCTTGGCTCCAATCCTCACTTTAGCTTGTGTTCCTAGACTTCCGTCCTCACACTCCTGGCCCACAAACCCTCCCTACTGGGAATTCTGGGGCCACAATGAAGCACTCCGCCTGCCTCCCAGGAGAAAAACTTTGTCTATGGTGCTGCCCAGAAACCCCAAATGAGGATCAAACTGCTTGGCCCTCGGCAACACCCCAATTGCATAGGCTACCTTAAACACTGATGCTCTGTCGCAAATAGCCTGAGCCCAGACCTTCCAACAGACACCGACACAGCTGGCTGCACACCCAGCACATTGGACCCGCCACTGCCTTAGGCCACCATCCATTCCCAACCTGGGTTTTCAGTCATCAGAACCTAGACCTTATCTCCAATCCCTGCACAGGGGGGAACCTTATGCACAAGTCAGAACCCCTCCTTCCCCATGGCAAGAAACCTTGCTGCTGGCAGTGAGTCAAACCTTCAGTGTAGGAGAAAACGGCATGGCCCATGAGGCCACGCCCATGTGTGAGGGCCGCCTTGGGCACAAGCACACATTGTGACCCTCAGCGTGAGTACCTTATTCAAGTAACGCCTCTCAGTGATTGGACCAAGAGCCCGCATATGTGGCTTGCCATGCCCATAGGCACGCAGGACTAACTAGATGGTGTGTATTCCAGTTGAGGGAACCCACTGCTGTGCTCTAGAGGCCCTCTCCTGGGGGGTCCCCTGTGGCAGAAAACAGTACTCTTCCCTTCCCACAGAATGAACCCAAACACTTGGGAGCTTGGACAATCCCCCGAGAGGAAGGCTCTTCCTCGGCCCCTGAAGCAACCCCTACCCTGAACGGCCTCTGTGAACGCAACACCCAGAGACAAAAGCCTGAGCGACTGCCTCCCACTTGCCCTCCTTTGATATCCAGAGGATCTCCCCTCTCGGACTGGAGATCAGGCCTGCCATTACCTTGGCCCCTACCTGAGCCAAGTTTGCTTTTTCAGACATCTGTCCCCACAGCCCTGGCAAACACAGCCTCTAGGCTGGGTCCTCTGGAGCCATACCACAGGACCATGCCTGCTCTCTCCTGGGAAACTCTGTCCATTCCTTTGGCCACACACCTCCAGAATATGAGAAACCTCAAGGCCCCCGAGGACATACCATTACCGGGAGCCTCCCTGCACACACAGGGGCCTTCGGACACAAGCTGAGCTGCTACCTCCATGAAGGCATGCACACAGATGTCAACCTAGATAGAAGGTTGAGCCGGACAGGCCCTTAGGCCCTAATCTCAACTCTTGCTTTGTTTTCCAGGTGTCACTCCTCAGAGGCTTTGGTTCGAAGAACAGGATATGGGGCTTTCCTTAGGCACTGAACAGAACTTCTCTCGTCTCCACATGGGAAGCTTCCTTGTTGGAGCCGTGTCAAACACCTCAGGTTGGAGAATCCTGCAGAGTCCCTGAGCCACCTCCACATTCCAAGGTCTCCCAGGCCACCAAGCCACAGTAGGACTCATTTTCAGGAGAGTCCATTTCAACTCTCCCCTCTGGGTAGCTCACCCAGGAGCCCGCAGATTGAGCCTGCCTTGTCCTGACTAAAGAGTGGGAATATGAGGTGGCGTTCCCAGGCATCCACGCTTAGACACCTGCTCTCGAGTCTTTCCGTATGGGGCCTCCTGGAACCATCCAATAGCACTCGACTTTCGTGCATAAGGAAACCTTGAAGTTTGGAGTAGTTCACAAATCCCATCGTAGGCAAACATTCCTGGCCTCATGAGGCCCCCACACCATTCAGGAAGAGGCCATGCTGGACAAAAACTCTAGCCTGAGGCACGTCTCATAGTTGAAATGACCTCAGTGCAGGAGATCTCGATTCAGCCTCTCAGAGTGGGCCTGCCGTGCCATCGGTCCCAAACCTCACGCTAGCTTGTGTTTTCAGACTTCCTTCCTCACACTCCTGGCAAACAAGCCCTCCGGACTAGGAATTCCAGAACCACAACCCAGCCCAGGGTCTGCCCAAGGGAAGAAAAACGTTTCCCTGTGGGGCTCTCTCCAGAAAACCCAGATGAGGATCAACCTGCTCGGGCCTCGAAGGTAGCGAACTGGATAGGCTGCTTTGGGCACTCAAGCTCTGTCTGACACAGCCTGAAGCCAGACGTCCAGACAGACAAGGAGACAGCTGGCCGCACACCCAGCACTTCGGACACGCCATGGTCTTATGCTGTCACCTCTTCCTAACCTTGGTTTTCAGATATCTGAACCTAGACATTATATCAATTCTCCACACAGCTGGGTATCGCAAGCACAACACAGAACTCCTCCTTCCCCGTGGCTGTAAAGCTTGCTCTTGGCATGGAGTCACACCTTCAGGGTGGGAGGAACCTTCCTGGTCCCTGATGCCACGCCCAAACTTGAGTGCTGCTTGGGCACAAATTCACACTCTGACCCTCAGCATGAGCCCCATGTCAAAGGAAGGCCTGTCAGGGCCTGGGCCAAGAGCCCGCATATGGGGCTTGCCAAGCCCTTATGCACCCAATCCTCAACAGTGTTTGAGTTTTCCAGTCGCCCCGTCCGTACCTGGGGCTCTGCTCTGGAATCCCTTTCTTGGAGAGACACATGAGCCAGAAACACGACTCCACCCTTCCCACAAAATGACCCCAAACTCTTGGGAGCTGGGACAAATCCCCAGAGAGGGATACTCGTCCACAGTCCCTGAGGCCACCCCTCCAATCCACGGCTATCTCGGACACAACATCCAGAGACAAAAGCCTGAAGGAACGCCTCCCACTCGCCCTAGTTTCAGAGGCCCAGGAGCTCCCTCTCGGGTTGTACATCCGGCCTGCCATACCCTAGGCGCCACTCATAAGCTGATTTTGTGTTTTCAGACTTCTGTGCCCTCAGCCTGGACCCACACAACCGTCAGTCTAGGGCCTCTGGAGCCACAGCAAAAGATTGTGCCTGCACTCTCCAAGGAAATTGTGCCCAATCCATTGACCACCACCCTACAGGTTAGGGAAATGCTCCAAGGCCCCTGAGGCCATCAATAGTGTAGGCCACCCTGGACTAAGAGGGGCTCTCTGACACCAGCGGAGCAACTATCTCCACTTAGACTCTCAGACAGTGTCCCCAGAGATAGAAGGTTGAAATGGACAGGCCCCCAGGCCCTAATCTGAACCTTAGCTTTGGTTTCCATGTGTCCGTCCTCAGAGGTCTGTTTTCGTAGACCAGCACACGGGGCTTTTCTGAGGCACCCTACCAAACCTCTCTCGTCTCCACATGGGGAGCTTACTTACTGAAGATGTATCAAATCCTTCAGGTAGGAGAGTTCCACAGGGCCACTGAACAACCAGCACATTCCAAGGTTTCCATGGACCCAAACGCACATTATGACGCATCCTCAGGAGAGGCCATTTCAACTCAGCCCCCTGGTTAGAGTGCCCCAGAGGCAGCAGATCAAACATATCTTGTGGCTAATGGCCAATGGGAATGCGAGGCATGCTGTACAGGGATCCATCCTTCGAACCGTGCTCTCCAGTCCTTCCGTATGGTATGTCCTGGAGCCAAGCAACAGGACTCGAATGTCCCACAGAAGGAAACCTGGTGGTTTGGGTCAACCTCCAAACTCAGCGTGGGAAAACTTCCTTGGCCTCATGAGGCCCCCGCTTCATGAAGGTGCCATCATGGACACATACTCCAGCCTCAGCCAACGTCTGATCCTCAGCCTGACTTCAGATGCAGGAGATTTTGATTCAGCCTCTGCCTAGTGGGCCTGCTCTGCCCTTGGCTCCAATCCTCACTTTAGCTTGTGTTCCTAGACTTCCGTCCTCACACTCCTGGCCCACAAACCCTCCCTACTGGGAATTCTGGGGCCACAATGAAGCACTCCGCCTGCCTCCCAGGAGAAAAACTTTGTCTATGGTGCTGCCCAGAAACCCCAAATGAGGATCAAACTGCTTGGCCCTCGGCAACACCCCAATTGCATAGGCTACCTTAAACACTGATGCTCTGTCGCAAATAGCCTGAGCCCAGACCTTCCAACAGACACCGACACAGCTGGCTGCACACCCAGCACATTGGACCCGCCACTGCCTTAGGCCACCATCCATTCCCAACCTGGGTTTTCAGTCATCAGAACCTAGACCTTATCTCCAATCCCTGCACAGGGGGGAACCTGATGCACAAGTCAGAACCCCTCCTTCCCCATGGCAAGAAACCTTGCTGCTGGCAGTGAGTCAAACCTTCAGTGTAGGAGAAAACGGCATGGCCCATGATGCCACGCCCATGTGTGTGGGCCGCCTTGGGCACAAACACACATTGTGACCCTCAGCGTGAGTACCTTATTCAAGTAACGCCTCTCAGTGATTGGACCAAGAGCCCGCATATGTGGCTTGCCATGCCCATAGGCACGCAGGACTAACTAGATGGTGTGTATTCCAGTTGAGGGAACCCACTGCTGTGCTCTAGAGTCCCTCTCCTGGGGGGTCCCCTGTGGCAGAAAACAGTACTCTTCCCTTCCCACAGAATGAACCCAAACACTTGGGAGCTTGGACAATCCCCCGAGAGGAAGGCTCTTCCTCGGCCCCTGAAGCAACCCCTACCCTGAACGGCCACTGTGAACGCAACACCCAGAGACAAAAGCCTGAGCGACTGCCTCCCACTTGCCCTCCTTTGATATCCAGAGGATCTCCCCTCTCGGACTGGAGATCAGGCCTGCCATTACCTTGGCCCCTACCTGAGCCAAGTTTGCTTTTTCAGACATCTGTCCCCACAGCCCTGGCAAACACAGCCTCTAGGCTGGGTCCTCTGGAGCCATACCACAGGACCATGCCTGCTCTCTCCTGGGAAACTCTGTCCATTCCTTTGGCCACACACCTCCAGAATATGAGAAACCTCAAGGCCCCCGAGGACATACCATTACCGGGAGCCTCCCTGCACACACAGGGGCCTTCGGACACAAGCTGAGCTGCTACCTCCATGAAGGCATGCACACAGATGTCAACCTAGATAGAAGGTTGAGCCGGACAGGCCCTTAGGCCCTAATCTCAACTCTTGCTTTGTTTTCCAGGTGTCACTCCTCAGAGGCTTTGGTTCGAAGAACAGGATATGGGGCTTTCCTGAGGCACTGAACAGAACTTCTCTCGTCTCCACATGGGAAGCTTCCTTGTTGGAGCCGTGTCAAACACCTCAGGTTGGAGAATCCTGCAGAGTCCCTGAGCCACCTCCACATTCCAAGGTCTCCCAGGCCACCAAGCCACAGTAGGACTCATCTTCAGGAGAGTCCATTTCAACTCTCCCCTCTGGGTAGCTCACCCAGGAGCCCGCAGATTGAGCCTGCCTTGTCCTGACTAAAGAGTGGGAATATGAGGTGGCGTTCCCAGGCATCCATGCTTAGACACCTGCTCTCGAGTCTTTCCGTATGGGGCCTCCTGGAACCATCCAATAGCACTCGACTTTCGTGCAGAAGGAAACCTTGAGGTTTGGAGTAGTTCACAAATCCCATCGTAGGCAAACCTTCCTGGCCTCATGAGGCCCCCACACCATTCAGGAAGAGGCCATGCTGGACAAAAACTCTAGCCTGAGGCACGTCTCAGAGTTGAAATGACCTCAGTGCAGGAGATCTCGATTCAGCCTCTCAGAGTGGGCCTGCCGTGCCATCGGTCACAAACCTCACGCTAGCTTGTGTTTTCAGACTTCCTTCCTCACACTCCTGGCAAACAAGCCCTCCGGACTAGGAACTCCAGAACCACAACCCAGCCCAGGGTCTGCCCAAGGGAAGAAAAACGTTTCCCTGTGGGGCTCTCTCCAGAAAACCCAGATGAGGATCAACCTGCTCGGGCCTCGACGGTAGCGAACTGGATAGGCTGCTTTGGGCACTCAAGCTCTGTCTGACACAGCCTGAAGCCAGACGTCCAGACAGACAAGGAGACAGCTGGCCGCACACCCAGCACTTCGGACACGCCATGGTCTTATGCTGTCACCTCTTCCTAACCTTGTTTTTCAGATATCTGAACCTAGACATTATATCAATTCTCCACACAGCTGGGTATCGCAAGCACAACACAGAACTCCTCCTTCCCCGTGGCTGTAAAGCTTGCTCTTGGCATGGAGTCACACCTTCAGGGTAGGAGGAACCTTCCTGGTCCCTGATGCCACGCCCAAACTTGAGTGCTGCTTGGGCACAAATTCACACTCTGACCCTAAGCATGAGCCCCATGTCAAAGGAAGGCCTGTCAGGGCCTGGGCCAAGAGCCCGCATATGGGGCTTGCCAAGCCCCTATGCACCCAATCCTCACCAGTGTTTGAGTTTTCCAGTCGCCCCGCCCGTACCTGTGGCTCTGCTCTGGAATCCCTATCTTGGAGAGACACATGAGCCAGAAACACGACTCCACCCTTCCCACAAAATGACCCCAAACTCTTGGGAGCTGGGACAAATCCACAAATAGTGATACTCGTCCACAGTCCCTGAGGCCACCCCTCCAAACCACGGCTATCTCGGACACAACATCCAGAGACAAAAGCCTGAAGGAACGGCTCCCACTCGCCCTAGTTTTAGAGGCCCAGGAGCTCCCTCTCGGGCTGTACATCCGGCCTGCCATACCCTAGGCGCCACTCATAAGCTGAGTTTGTGTTTTCAGACTTCTGTGCCCTCAGCCTGGACCCACACAACCGTCAGTCTAGGGCCTCTGGAGCCACAGCAAAAGATTGTGCCTGCACTCTCCAAGGAAATTGTGCCCAATCCATTGACCACAACCCTACAGGTTAGGGAAAAGCTCCAAGGCCCCCGAGGCCATCAATAGTGTAGGCCACCCTGGACTAAGAGGGGCTCTCTACAACCAGCGGAGCAACTATCTCCACTTAGATTCTCAGAGAGTGTCCCCAGAGACAGAAGGTTGAAATTGACAGGCCCCCAGTCCCTAATCTGATCCTTAGCTTTGGGTTCCATATGTCCGTCCTCAGAGGTCTGTTTTCGTAGACCAGCACACGGGGCTTTTCTGAGGCACCAAACCAAACCTCTCTCGCCTCCACATGGGGAGCTTACTTACTGGGGATGTATTAAACCCTTCAGGTAGGAGAGTTCCGCAGGGCCACTGAACAACCAGCACATTCCAAGGTTTCCATGGACCCAAACGCACATTATGACGCATCCCCAGGAGAGGCCATTTCAACTCAGCCCCCTGGTTAGCGTGCCCCAGAGGCAGCAGATCAAACATATCTTGTGGCTAATGCCAATGGGAATGCGAGGCATGCTGTACAGGGATCCATCCTTCGAACCGTGCTCTCCAGTCCTTCCGTATGGTAGGTCCTGGAGCCATACAACACGACTCGAATGTCCCACAGAAGGAAACCTGGTGGTTTGGGGCAACCTCCAAACTTCCTTGGCCTCATGAGGCCCCCGCTTCATGAAGGTGCCATCATGGACACATACTCCAGCCTCAGCCAACGTCTGATCCTCAGCCTGACTTCAGATGCAGGAGATTTTGATTCAACCTCTGCCTAGTGGGCCTGCTCTGCCCTTGGCTCCAATCCTCACTTTAGCTTGTGTTCCTAGACTTCTGTCCTCACACTCCTGGCCCACAAACCCTCCCTTCTGGGAATTCTGGGGCCACAATGAAGCACTCCGCCTGCCTCCCAGGAGAAAAACTTTGTCTATGGTGCTGCCCAGAAACCCCAAATGAGGATCAAACTGCTTGGCCCTCGGCAACACCCCAATTGCATAGGCTACCTTAAACACTGATGCTCTGTCGCAAATAGCCTGAGCCCAGACCTTCCAACAGACACCGACACAGCTTGCTGCACACCCAGCACATTGGACCCGCCACTGCCTTAGGCCACCATTTATTCCCAACCTGGGTTTTCAGTCATCAAATCCTAGACCTTATCTCCAATCCCTGCACAGGGGGGAACCTGATGCACAAGTCAGAACCCCTCCTTCCCCATGGCAAGAAACCTTGCTGCTGGCAGTGAGTCAAACCTTCATTGTAGGGGACGCCTGGGTGGCTCAGTTGGTTAAGCAGCTGCCTTCGGCTCAGGTCATGATCCCAGCGTCCTGGGATCGAGTCCCACATCGGACTCCTTGCTTGGCAGGGAGCCTGCTTCTCCCTCTGCCTCTGCCTGCCACTCTGTCTGCCTGTGCTTGCTCTCGCTTCTCTCTCTATGACAAATAAATAAAATAAAAAAATCCTTAAAAAAAAAAAAAACCTTCAGTGTAGGAGAAAACGGCATGGCCCATGAGGCCACGCCCATGTGTGAGGGCCGCGTTGGGCACAAACACACATTGTGACCCTCAGCGTGAGTACCTTATTCAAGTTACGCCTCTCAGTGATTGGACCAAGAGCCCGCATATGTGGCTTGCCATGCCCATAGGCACGCAGGACTAACTAGATGGTGTGTATTCCAGTTGAGGGAACCCACTGCTGTGCTCTAGAGTCCCTCTCCTGGGGGGTCCCCTGTGGCAGAAAACAGTACTCTTCCCTTCCCACAGAATGAACCCAAACACTTGGGAGCTTGGACAATCCCCCGAGAGGAAGGCTCTTCCTCGGCCCCTGAAGCAACCCCTACCCTGAACGGCCACTGTGAACGCAACACCCAGAGACAAAAGCCTGAGCGACTGCCTCCCACTTGCCCTCCTTTGATATCCAGAGGATCTCCCCTCTCGGACTGGAGATCAGGCCTGCCATTACCTTGGCCCCTACCTGAGCCAAGTTTGCTTTTTCAGACATCTGTCCCCACAGCCCTGGCAAACACAGCCTCTAGGCTGGGTCCTCTGGAGCCATACCACAGGACCATGCCTGCTCTCTCCTGGGAAACTCTGTCCATTCCTTTGGCCACACACCTCCAGAATATGAGAAACCTCAAGGCCCCCGAGGACATACCATTACCGGGAGCCTCCCTGCACACACAGGGGCCTTCGGACACAAGCTGAGCTGCTACCTCCATGAAGGCATGCACACAGATGTCAACCTAGATAGAAGGTTGAGCCGGACAGGCCCTTAGGCCCTAATCTCAACTCTTGCTTTGTTTTCCAGGTGTCACTCCTCAGAGGCTTTGGTTCGAAGAACAGGATATGGGGCTTTCCTGAGGCACTGAACAGAACTTCTCTCGTCTCCACATGGGAAGCTTCCTTGTTGGAGCCGTGTCAAACACCTCAGGTTGGAGAATCCTGCAGAGTCCCTGAGCCACCTCCACATTCCAAGGTCTCCCAGGCCACCAAGCCACAGTAGGACTCATCTTCAGGAGAGTCCATTTCAACTCTCCCCTCTGGGTAGCTCACCCAGGAGCCCGCAGATTGAGCCTGCCTTGTCCTGACTAAAGAGTGGGAATATGAGGTGGCGTTCCCAGGCATCCATGCTTAGACACCTGCTCTCGAGTCTTTCCGTATGGGGCCTCCTGGAACCATCCAATAGCACTCGACTTTCGTGCAGAAGGAAACCTTGAGGTTTGGAGTAGTTCACAAATCCCATCGTAGGCAAACCTTCCTGGCCTCATGAGGCCCCCACACCATTCAGGAAGAGGCCATGCTGGACAAAAACTCTAGCCTGAGGCACGTCTCAGAGTTGAAATGACCTCAGTGCAGGAGATCTCGATTCAGCCTCTCAGAGTGGGCCTGCCGTGCCATCGGTCCCAAACCTCACGCTAGCTTGTGTTTTCAGACTTCCTTCCTCACACTCCTGGCAAACAAGCCCTCCGGACTAGGAACTCCAGAACCACAACCCAGCCCAGGGTCTGCCCAAGGGAAGAAAAACGTTTCCCTGTGGGGCTCTCTCCAGAAAACCCAGATGAGGATCAACCTGCTCGGGCCTCGACGGTAGCGAACTGGATAGGCTGCTTTGGGCACTCAAGCTCTGTCTGACACAGCCTGAAGCCAGACGTCCAGACAGACAAGGAGACAGCTGGCCGCACACCCAGCACTTCGGACACGCCATGGTCTTATGCTGTCACCTCTTCCTAACCTTGTTTTTCAGATATCTGAACCTAGACATTATATCAATTCTCCACACAGCTGGGTATCGCAAGCACAACACAGAACTCCTCCTTCCCCGTGGCTGTAAAGCTTGCTCTTGGCATGGAGTCACACCTTCAGGGTAGGAGGAACCTTCCTGGTCCCTGATGCCACGCCCAAACTTGAGTGCTGCTTGGGCACAAATTCACACTCTGACCCTAAGCATGAGCCCCATGTCAAAGGAAGGCCTGTCAGGGCCTGGGCCAAGAGCCCGCATATGGGGCTTGCCAAGCCCCTATGCACCCAATCCTCACCAGTGTTTGAGTTTTCCAGTCGCCCCGCCCGTACCTGTGGCTCTGCTCTGGAATCCCTATCTTGGAGAGACACATGAGCCAGAAACACGACTCCACCCTTCCCACAAAATGACCCCAAACTCTTGGGAGCTGGGACAAATCCACAAATAGTGATACTCGTCCACAGTCCCTGAGGCCACCCCTCCAAACCACGGCTATCTCGGACACAACATCCAGAGACAAAAGCCTGAAGGAACGGCTCCCACTCGCCCTAGTTTTAGAGGCCCAGGAGCTCCCTCTCGGGCTGTACATCCGGCCTGCCATACCCTAGGCGCCACTCATAAGCTGAGTTTGTGTTTTCAGACTTCTGTGCCCTCAGCCTGGACCCACACAACCGTCAGTCTAGGGCCTCTGGAGCCACAGCAAAAGATTGTGCCTGCACTCTCCAAGGAAATTGTGCCCAATCCATTGACCACAACCCTACAGGTTAGGGAAAAGCTCCAAGGCCCCCGAGGCCATCAATAGTGTAGGCCACCCTGGACTAAGAGGGGCTCTCTACAACCAGCGGAGCAACTATCTCCACTTAGATTCTCAGAGAGTGTCCCCAGAGACAGAAGGTTGAAATTGACAGGCCCCCAGTCCCTAATCTGATCCTTAGCTTTGGGTTCCATATGTCCGTCCTCAGAGGTCTGTTTTCGTAGACCAGCACACGGGGCTTTTCTGAGGCACCAAACCAAACCTCTCTCGCCTCCACATGGGGAGCTTACTTACTGGGGATGTATTAAACCCTTCAGGTAGGAGAGTTCCGCAGGGCCACTGAACAACCAGCACATTCCAAGGTTTCCATGGACCCAAACGCACATTATGACGCATCCCCAGGAGAGGCCATTTCAACTCAGCCCCCTGGTTAGCGTGCCCCAGAGGCAGCAGATCAAACATATCTTGTGGCTAATGCCAATGGGAATGCGAGGCATGCTGTACAGGGATCCATCCTTCGAACCGTGCTCTCCAGTCCTTCCGTATGGTAGGTCCTGGAGCCATACAACACGACTCGAATGTCCCACAGAAGGAAACCTGGTGGTTTGGGGCAACCTCCAAACTTCCTTGGCCTCATGAGGCCCCCGCTTCATGAAGGTGCCATCATGGACACATACTCCAGCCTCAGCCAACGTCTGATCCTCAGCCTGACTTCAGATGCAGGAGATTTTGATTCAACCTCTGCCTAGTGGGCCTGCTCTGCCCTTGGCTCCAATCCTCACTTTAGCTTGTGTTCCTAGACTTCTGTCCTCACACTCCTGGCCCACAAACCCTCCCTTCTGGGAATTCTGGGGCCACAATGAAGCACTCCGCCTGCCTCCCAGGAGAAAAACTTTGTCTATGGTGCTGCCCAGAAACCCCAAATGAGGATCAAACTGCTTGGCCCTCGGCAACACCCCAATTGCATAGGCTACCTTAAACACTGATGCTCTGTCGCAAATAGCCTGAGCCCAGACCTTCCAACAGACACCGACACAGCTTGCTGCACACCCAGCACATTGGACCCGCCACTGCCTTAGGCCACCATTTATTCCCAACCTGGGTTTTCAGTCATCAAATCCTAGACCTTATCTCCAATCCCTGCACAGGGGGGAACCTGATGCACAAGTCAGAACCCCTCCTTCCCCATGGCAAGAAACCTTGCTGCTGGCAGTGAGTCAAACCTTCATTGTAGGGGACGCCTGGGTGGCTCAGTTGGTTAAGCAGCTGCCTTCGGCTCAGGTCATGATCCCAGCGTCCTGGGATCGAGTCCCACATCGGACTCCTTGCTTGGCAGGGAGCCTGCTTCTCCCTCTGCCTCTGCCTGCCACTCTGTCTGCCTGTGCTTGCTCTCGCTTCTCTCTCTATGACAAATAAATAAAATAAAAAAATCCTTAAAAAAAAAAAAAAACCTTCAGTGTAGGAGAAAACGGCATGGCCCATGAGGCCACGCCCATGTGTGAGGGCCGCGTTGGGCACAAACACACATTGTGACCCTCAGCGTGAGTACCTTATTCAAGTTACGCCTCTCAGTGATTGGACCAAGAGCCCGCATATGTGGCTTGCCATGCCCATAGGCACGCAGGACTAACTAGATGGTGTGTATTCCAGTTGAGGGAACCCACTGCTGTGCTCTAGAGTCCCTCTCCTGGGGGGTCCCCTGTGGCAGAAAACAGTACTCTTCCCTTCCCACAGAATGAACCCAAACACTTGGGAGCTTGGACAATCCCCCGAGAGGAAGGCTCTTCCTCGGCCCCTGAAGCAACCCCTACCCTGAACGGCCACTGTGAACGCAACACCCAGAGACAAAAGCCTGAGCGACTGCCTCCCACTTGCCCTCCTTTGATATCCAGAGGATCTCCCCTCTCGGACTGGAGATCAGGCCTGCCATTACCTTGGCCCCTACCTGAGCCAAGTTTGCTTTTTCAGACATCTGTCCCCACAGCCCTGGCAAACACAGCCTCTAGGCTGGGTCCTCTGGAGCCATACCACAGGACCATGCCTGCTCTCTCCTGGGAAACTCTGTCCATTCCTTTGGCCACACACCTCCAGAATATGAGAAACCTCAAGGCCCCCGAGGACATACCATTACCGGGAGCCTCCCTGCACACACAGGGGCCTTCGGACACAAGCTGAGCTGCTACCTCCATGAAGGCATGCACACAGATGTCAACCTAGATAGAAGGTTGAGCCGGACAGGCCCTTAGGCCCTAATCTCAACTCTTGCTTTGTTTTCCAGGTGTCACTCCTCAGAGGCTTTGGTTCGAAGAACAGGATATGGGGCTTTCCTGAGGCACTGAACAGAACTTCTCTCGTCTCCACATGGGAAGCTTCCTTGTTGGAGCCGTGTCAAACACCTCAGGTTGGAGAATCCTGCAGAGTCCCTGAGCCACCTCCACATTCCAAGGTCTCCCAGGCCACCAAGCCACAGTAGGACTCATCTTCAGGAGAGTCCATTTCAACTCTCCCCTCTGGGTAGCTCACCCAGGAGCCCGCAGATTGAGCCTGCCTTGTCCTGACTAAAGAGTGGGAATATGAGGTGGCGTTCCCAGGCATCCACGCTTAGACACCTGCTCTCGAGTCTTTCCGTATGGGGCCTCCTGGAACCATCCAATAGCACTCGACTTTCGTGCAGAAGGAAACCTTGAGGTTTGGAGTAGTTCACAAATCCCATCGTAGGCAAACCTTCCTGGCCTCATGAGGCCCCCACACCATTCAGGAAGAGGCCATGCTGGACAAAAACTCTAGCCTGAGGCACGTCTCAGAGTTGAAATGACCTCAGTGCAGGAGATCTCGATTCAGCCTCTCAGAGTGGGCCTGCCGTGCCATCGGTCCCAAACCTCACGCTAGCTTGTGTTTTCAGACTTCCTTCCTCACACTCCTGGCAAACAAGCCCTCCGGACTAGGAACTCCAGAACCACAACCCAGCCCAGGGTCTGCCCAAGGGAAGAAAAACGTTTCCCTGTGGGGCTCTCTCCAGAAAACCCAGATGAGGATCAACCTGCTCGGGCCTCGACGGTAGCGAACTGGATAGGCTGCTTTGGGCACTCAAGCTCTGTCTGACACAGCCTGAAGCCAGACGTCCAGACAGACAAGGAGACAGCTGGCCGCACACCCAGCACTTCGGACACGCCATGGTCTTATGCTGTCACCTCTTCCTAACCTTGTTTTTCAGATATCTGAACCTAGACATTATATCAATTCTCCACACAGCTGGGTATCGCAAGCACAACACAGAACTCCTCCTTCCCCGTGGCTGTAAAGCTTGCTCTTGGCATGGAGTCACACCTTCAGGGTAGGAGGAACCTTCCTGGTCCCTGATGCCACGCCCAAACTTGAGTGCTGCTTGGGCACAAATTCACACTCTGACCCTAAGCATGAGCCCCATGTCAAAGGAAGGCCTGTCAGGGCCTGGGCCAAGAGCCCGCATATGGGGCTTGCCAAGCCCCTATGCACCCAATCCTCACCAGTGTTTGAGTTTTCCAGTCGCCCCGCCCGTACCTGTGGCTCTGCTCTGGAATCCCTATCTTGGAGAGACACATGAGCCAGAAACACGACTCCACCCTTCCCACAAAATGACCCCAAACTCTTGGGAGCTGGGACAAATCCACAAATAGTGATACTCGTCCACAGTCCCTGAGGCCACCCCTCCAAACCACGGCTATCTCGGACACAACATCCAGAGACAAAAGCCTGAAGGAACGGCTCCCACTCGCCCTAGTTTTAGAGGCCCAGGAGCTCCCTCTCGGGCTGTACATCCGGCCTGCCATACCCTAGGCGCCACTCATAAGCTGAGTTTGTGTTTTCAGACTTCTGTGCCCTCAGCCTGGACCCACACAACCGTCAGTCTAGGGCCTCTGGAGCCACAGCAAAAGATTGTGCCTGCACTCTCCAAGGAAATTGTGCCCAATCCATTGACCACAACCCTACAGGTTAGGGAAAAGCTCCAAGGCCCCCGAGGCCATCAATAGTGTAGGCCACCCTGGACTAAGAGGGGCTCTCTACAACCAGCGGAGCAACTATCTCCACTTAGATTCTCAGAGAGTGTCCCCAGAGACAGAAGGTTGAAATTGACAGGCCCCCAGTCCCTAATCTGATCCTTAGCTTTGGGTTCCATATGTCCGTCCTCAGAGGTCTGTTTTCGTAGACCAGCACACGGGGCTTTTCTGAGGCACCAAACCAAACCTCTCTCGCCTCCACATGGGGAGCTTACTTACTGGGGATGTATTAAACCCTTCAGGTAGGAGAGTTCCGCAGGGCCACTGAACAACCAGCACATTCCAAGGTTTCCATGGACCCAAACGCACATTATGACGCATCCTCAGGAGAGGCCATTTCAACTCAGCCCCCTGGTTAGCGTGCCCCAGAGGCAGCAGATCAAACATATCTTGTGGCTAATGCCAATGGGAATGCGAGGCATGCTGTACAGGGATCCATCCTTCGAACCGTGCTCTCCAGTCCTTCCGTATGGTAGGTCCTGGAGCCATACAACACGACTCGAATGTCCCACAGAAGGAAACCTGGTGGTTTGGGGCAACCTCCAAACTTCCTTGGCCTCATGAGGCCCCCGCTTCATGAAGGTGCCATCATGGACACATACTCCAGCCTCAGCCAACGTCTGATCCTCAGCCTGACTTCAGATGCAGGAGATTTTGATTCAACCTCTGCCTAGTGGGCCTGCTCTGCCCTTGGCTCCAATCCTCACTTTAGCTTGTGTTCCTAGACTTCTGTCCTCACACTCCTGGCCCACAAACCCTCCCTTCTGGGAATTCTGGGGCCACAATGAAGCACTCCGCCTGCCTCCCAGGAGAAAAACTTTGTCTATGGTGCTGCCCAGAAACCCCAAATGAGGATCAAACTGCTTGGCCCTCGGCAACACCCCAATTGCATAGGCTACCTTAAACACTGATGCTCTGTCGCAAATAGCCTGAGCCCAGACCTTCCAACAGACACCGACACAGCTTGCTGCACACCCAGCACATTGGACCCGCCACTGCCTTAGGCCACCATTTATTCCCAACCTGGGTTTTCAGTCATCAGAACCTAGACCTTATCTCCAATCCCTGCACAGGGGGGAACCTGATGCACAAGTCAGAACCCCTCCTTCCCCATGGCAAGAAACCTTGCTGCTGGCAGTGAGTCAAACCTTCATTGTAGGGGACGCCTGGGTGGCTCAGTTGGTTAAGCAGCTGCCTTCGGCTCAGGTCATGATCCCAGCGTCCTGGGATCGAGTCCCACATCGGGCTCCTTGCTTGGCAGGGAGCCTGCTTCTCCCTCTGCCTCTGCCTGCCACTCTGTCTGCCTGTGCTTGCTCTCGCTTCTCTCTCTATGACAAATAAATAAAATAAAAAAATCCTTAAAAAAAAAAAATCCTTCAGTGTAGGAGAAAACGGCATGGCCCATGAGGCCACGCCCATGTGTGAGGGCCGCGTTGGGCACAAACACACATTGTGACCCTCAGCGTTAGTACCTTATTCAAGTAACGCCTCTCAGTGATTGGACCAAGAGCCCGCATATGTGGCTTGCCATGCCCATAGGCACGCAGGACTAACTAGATGGTGTGTATTCCAGTTGAGGGAACCCACTGCTGTGCTCTAGAGTCCCTCTCCTGGGGGGTCCCCTGTGGCAGAAAACAGTACTCTTCCCTTCCCACAGAATGAACCCAAACACTTGGGAGCTTGGACATTCCCCCGAGAGGAAGGCTCTTCCTCGGCCCCTGAAGCAACCCCTACCCTGAACGGCCACTGTGAACGCAACACCCAGAGACAAAAGCCTGAGCGACTGCCTCCCACTTGCCCTCCTTTGATATCCAGAGGATCTCCCCTCTCGGACTGGAGATCAGGCCTGCCATTACCTTGGCCCCTACCTGAGCCAAGTTTGCTTTTTCAGACATCTGTCCCCACAGCCCTGGCAAACACAGCCTCTAGGCTGGGTCCTCTGGAGCCATACCACAGGACCATGCCTGCTCTCTCCTGGGAAACTCTGTCCATTCCTTTGGCCACACACCTCCAGAATATGAGAAACCTCAAGGCCCCCGAGGACATACCATTACCGGGAGCCTCCCTGCACACACAGGGGCCTTCGGACACAAGCTGAGCTGCTACCTCCATGAAGGCATGCACACAGATGTCAACAGAGATAGAAGGTTGAGCCGGACAGGCCCTTAGGCCCTAATCTCAACTCTTGCTTTGTTTTCCAGGTGTCACTCCTCAGAGGCTTTGGTTCGAAGAACAGGATATGGGGCTTTCCTGAGGCACTGAACAGAACTTCTCTCGTCTCCACATGGGAAGCTTCCTTGTTGGAGCCGTGTCAAACACCTCAGGTTGGAGAATCCTGCAGAGTCCCTGAGCCACCTCCACATTCCAAGGTCTCCCAGGCCACCAAGCCACAGTAGGACTCATCTTCAGGAGAGTCCATTTCAACTCTCTCCTCTGGGTAGCTCAACCAGGAGCCCGAGATTGAGCCTGCCTTGTCCTGACTAAAGAGTGGGAATATGAGGTGGCGTTCCCAGGCATCCATGCTTAGACACCTGCTCTCGAGTCTTTCCGTATGGGGCCTCCTGGAACCATCCAATAGAACTCGACTTTCGTGCAGAATTAAACCTTGAGGTTTGGAGTAGTTCACAAATCCCATCGTAGGCAAACCTTCCTGGCCTCATGAGGCCCCCACACCATTCAGGAAGAGGCCATGCTGGACAAAAACTCTAGCCTGAGGCAGGTCTCATAGTTGAAATGACCTCAGTGTAGGAGATCTCGATTCAGCCTCTCACAGTGGGCCTGCCGTGCCATCGGTCCCAAACCTCACGCTAGCTTGTGTTTTCAGACTTCCTTCCTCACACTCCTGGCAAACAAGCCCTCCGGACTAGGAACTCCAGAACCACAACCCAGCCCAGGGTCTGCCCAAGGGAAGAAAGACGTTTCCCTGTGGGGTTCTCTCCAGAAAACCCAGATGAGGATCAACCTGCTCGGGCCTCGACCGGTACCCGAACTGGATAGGCTGCTCTGGGCACTCATGCTCTGTCTGAACAGCCTGAAGCCAGACGTCCAGACAGACAAGGAGACAGCTTGCCGCACACCCAGCACTTCGGACACGCCATGGTCTTATGCCGTCACCTCTTCCTAACCTTGGTTTTCAGATATCTGAACCTAGACATTATATCAATTCTCCACACAGCTGGGTATCACAAGCACAACACAGAACTCCTCCTTCACCGTGGCTGTAAAGCTTGCTCTTGGCATGGAGTCACACCTTCAGGGTGGGAGAAACCTTCCTGGTCCCTGATGCCACGCCGAAACTTGAGTGCTGATTCGGCACAAATTCACACTCTGACCCTCAGCATGAGCCCCATGTCAAAGAAAGGCCTGTCAGGGCCTGGGCCAAGAGCCCGCATATGGGGCTTGCCAAGCCCCTATGCACCCAATCCTCACCAGAGTTTGAGTTTTCCAGTCGCCCCGCCCGTACCTGGGGCTCTGCTCTGGAATCCCTTTCTTGGAGAGACACGTGAGCCAGACAACACTTTTCCACCCTTCCCACAAAATGACCCCAAACTCTTGGGAGCTGGGACAAATCCCCAGAGAGGGATACTCGTCCACAGTCCCTGAGGCCACCCCTCCAATCCACGGCTATCTCGGACACAACATCCAGAGACAAAAGCCTGAAGGAACGCCTCCCACTCGCCCTTGTTTCAGAGGCCCAGGAGCTCCTTCTTGGGCTGTACATCCGGCCTGCCATACCCTAGGCGCCACTCATAAGCTGTTTTTGTGTTTTCAGACTTCTGTGCCCTCAGCCTGGACCCACACAACCGCCAGGCTAGGGCCTCTGGAGCCACAGCGAAAGATTGTGCCTGCCCTCTCCAAGGAAATTGTGCCCAATCCATTGACCACAACCCTACAGGTTAGGGAAAAGCTCCAAGGCCCCTGAGGCCATCAATAGTGTAGGCCACCCTGGACTAAGAGGGGCTCTCTGACACCAGCGGAGCAACTATCTCCACTTAGACTCTCAGACAGTGTCCCCAGAGACAGAAGGTTGAAATGGACAGGCCCCCAGGCCCTAATCTGAACCTTAGCTTTGGTTTCCATGTGTCCGTCCTCAGAGGTCTGTTTTCTTAGACCAGCACACGGGGCTCTTCTGAGGCTCCAAACCAAACCTCTCTCGTCTCCACATGGGGAGCTTACTTACTGGGGATGTATCAAACCCTTCAGGTAGGAGAGTTCCGCAAGGCCACTGAACAACCAGCACATTCCAAGGTTTCCATGGACCCAAACGCACATTATGACGCATCCTCAGGAGAGGCCATTTCAACTGAGCCCCCTGGTTAGCGTGCCCCAGAGGCAGCAGATCAAACATATCTTGTGGCTAATGGCCAATGGGAATGCGAGGCATGCTGTACAGGGATCCATCCTTCGAACCGTGCTCTCCAGTCCTTCCGTATGGTATGTCCTGGAGCCATGCAACAGGACTCGAATGTCCCACAGAAGGAAACCTGGTGGTTTGGGGCAACCTCCAAACTCAGCGTGGGAAAACTTCCTTGGCCTCATGAGGCCCCCGCTTCATGAAGGTGCCATCATGGACACATACTCCAGCCTCAGCCAACGTCTGATCCTCAGCCTGACTTCAGATGCAGGAGATTTTGATTCAGCCTCTGCCTAGTGGGCCTGCTCTGCCCTTGGCTCCAATCCTCACTTTAGCTTGTGTTCCTAGACTTCCGTCCTCACACTCCTGGCCCACAAACCCTCCCTTCTGGGAATTCTGGGGCCACAATGAAGCACTCCGCCTGCCTCCCAGGAGAAAAACTTTGTCTATGGTGCTGCCCAGAAACCCCAAATGAGGATCAAACTGCTTGGCCCTCGGCAACACCCCAATTGCATAGGCTACCTTAAACACTGATGCTCTGTCGCAAATAGCCTGAGCCCAGACCTTCCAACAGACACCGACACAGCTGGCTGCACACCCAGCACATTGGACCCGCCACTGCCTTAGGCCACCATCCATTCCCAACCTGGGTTTTCAGTCATCAGAACCTAGACCTTATCTCCAATCCCTGCACAGGGGGGAACCTGATGCACAAGTCAGAACCCCTCCTTCCCCATGGCAAGAAACCTTGCTGCTGGCAGTGAGTCAAACCTTCAGTGTAGGAGAAAACGGCATGGCCCATGAGGCCACGCCCATGTGTGAGGGCCGCCTTGGGCACAAACACACATTGTGACCCTCAGCGTGAGTACCTTATTCAAGTAACGCCTCTCAGTGATTGGACCAAGAGCCCGCATATGTGGCTTGCCATGCCCATAGGCACGCAGGACTAACTAGATGGTGTGTATTCCAGTTGAGGGAACCCACTGCTGTGCTCTAGAGTCCCTCTCCTGGGGGGTCCCCTGTGGCAGAAAACAGTACTCATTCCCACAGAATGAACCCAAACACTTGGGAGCTTGGACAATCCCCCGAGAGGAAGGCTCTTCCTCGGCCCCTGAAGCAACCCCTACCCTGAACGGCCACTGTGAACGCAACACCCAGAGACAAAAGCCTGAGCGACTGCCTCCCAATTGCCCTCCTTTGATATCCAGAGGATCTCCCCTCTCGGACTGGAGATCAGGCCTGCCATTACCTTGGCCCCTACCTGAGCCAAGTTTGCTTTTTCAGACATCTGTCCCCACAGCCCTGGCAAACACATCCTCTAGGCTGGGTCCTCTGGAGCCATACCACAGGACCGTGCCTGCTCTCTCCTGGGAAACTCTGTCCATTCCTTTGGCCACACACCTCCAGAATATGAGAATCCTCAAGGCCCCCGAGGACATACCATTACCGGGAGCCTCCCTGCACACACAGGGGCCTTCGGACACAAGCTGAGCTGCTACCTCCATGAAGGCATGCACACAGATGTCAACAGAGATAGAAGGTTGAGCCGGACAGGCCCTTAGGCCCTAATCTCAACTCTTGCTTTGTTTTCCAGGAGTCACTCCTCAGAGGCTTTGGTTCGAAGAACAGGATATGGGGCTTTCCTGAGGCACTGAACAGAACTTCTCTCGTCTCCACATGGGAAGCTTCCTTGTTGGAGCCGTGTCAAACACCTCAGGTTGGAGAATCCTGCAGAGTCCCTGAGCCACCTCCACATTCCAAGGTCTCCCAGGCCACCAAGCCACAGTAGGACTCATCTTCAGGAGAGTCCATTTCAACTCTCCCCTCTGGGTAGCTCACCCAGGAGCCCGCAGATTGAGCCTGCCTTGTCCTGACTAAAGAGTGGGAATATGAGGTGCCGTTCCCAGGCATCCACGGTTAGACACCTGCTCTCGAGGCTTTCCGTATGGGGCCTCCTGGAACCATCCAATAGCGCTCGACTTTCGTCCAGAAGGAAACCTTGAGGTTTGGAGTAGTTCACAAATCCCATCGTAGGCAAACCTTCCTGGCCTCATGAGGCCCCCACACCATTCAGGAAGAGGCCATGCTGGACAAAAACTCTAGCCTGAGGCACGTCTCAGAGTTGAAATGACCTCAGTGCAGGAGATCTCGATTCAGCCTCTCAGAGTGGGCCTGCCGTGCCATCGGTCCCAAACCTCACGCTAGCTTGTGTTTTCAGACTTCCTTCCTCACACTCCTGGCAAACAAGCCCTCCGGACTAGGAACTCCAGAACCACAACCCAGCCCAGGGTCTGCCCAAGGGAAGAAAAACGTTTCCCTGTGGGGCTCTCTCCAGAAAACCCAGATGAGGATCAACCTGCTCGGGCCTCGACGGTACCCGAACTGGATAGGCTGCTCTGGGCACTCATGCTCTGTCTGACACAGCCTGAAGCCAGACGTCCAGACAGACAAGGAGACAGCTGGCCGCACACCCAGCACTTCGGACACGCCATGGTCTTATGCCGCACCTCTTCCTAACCTTGGTTTTCAGATATCTGAACCTAGACATTATATCAATTCTCCACACAGCTGGGTATCGCAAGCACAACACAGAACTCCTCCTTCCCCGTGGCTGTAAAGCTTGCTCGTGGCATGGAGTCACACCTTCAGGGTGGGAGAAACCTTCCTGGTCCCTGATGCCACGCCCAAACTTGACTGCTGCTTGGGCACAAATTCACACTCTGACCCTCAGCATGAGCCCCATGTCAAAGAAAGGCCTGTCAGGGCCTGGGCCAAGAGCCCGCATATGGGGCTTGCCAAGCACCTATGCACCCAATCCTCACCAGTGTTTGAGTTTTCCAGTCGCCCCGCCCGTACCTGGGTCTCTGCTCTGGAATCCCTTTCTTGGAGAGACACATGAGCCAGACAACACTTTTCCACCCTTCCCACAAAATGACCCCAAACTCTTGGGAGCTGTGACAAATCCCCAGAGAGGGATACTCGTCCACAGTCCCTGAGGCCACCCCTCCAATCCACGGCTATCTCGGACACAACATCCAGAGACAAAAGCCTGAAGGAACGCCTCCCACTCGCCCTTGTTTCAGAGGCCCAGGAGCTCCCTCTCGGGCTGTACATCCGGCCTGCCATACCCTAGGCGCCACTCATAAGCTGAGTTTGTGTTTTCAGACTTCTGTGCCCTCAGCCTGGACCCACACAACCGTCAGGCTAGGGCCTCTGGAGCCACAGCAAAAGATTGTGCCTGCACTCTCCAAGGAAATTGTGCCCATTCCATTGACCACAACCCTACAGGTTAGGGAAAAGCTCCAAGGCCCCTGAGGCCATCAGTAGAGTAGGCCACCCTGGACTAAGAGGGGCTCTCTGACACCAGCGGAGCAACTATTTCCACTTAGACTCTCAGACAGTGTCCCCAGAGACAGAAGGTTGAAATGGACAGGCCCCCAGGCCCTAATCTGAACCTTAGCTTTGGTTTCCATGTGTCCGTCCTCAGAGGTCTGTTTTCGTAGACCAGCACACGGGGCTTTTCTGAGGCACCAAACCAAACCTCTCTCGTCTCCACATGGGGAGCTTACTTACTGGGGATGTATCAAATCCTTCAGGTAGGAGAGTTCCGCAGGGCCACTGAACAACCAGCACATTCCAAGGTTTCCATGGACCCAAACGCACATTATGACGCATCCTCAGGAGAGGCCATTTCAACTGAGCCCCCTGGTTAGCGTGCCCCAGAGGCAGCAGATCAAACATATCTTGTGGCTAATGGCCAATGGGAATGCGAGGCATGCTGTACAGGGATCCATCCTTCGAACCGTGCTCTCCAGTCCTTCCGTATGGTATGTCCTGGAGCCATGCAACAGGACTCGAATGTCCCACAGAAGGAAACCTGGTCGTTTGGGTCAACCTCCAAACTCAGCGTGGGAAAACTTCTTTGGCCTCATGAGGCCCCCGCTTCATGAAGGTGCCATTATGGACACATACTCCAGCCTCAGCCAACGTCTGATCCTCAGCCTGACTTCAGATGCAGGAGATTTTGATTCAGCCTCTGCCTAGTGGGCCTGCTCTGCCCTTGGCTCCAATCCTCACTTTAGCTTGTGTTCCTAGACTTCCGTCCTCACACTCCTGGCCCACAAACCCTCCCTACTGGGAATTCTGGGGCCACAATGAAGCACTCCGCCTGCCTCCCAGGAGAAAAACTTTGTCTATGGTGCTGCCCAGAAACCCCAAATGAGGATCAAACTGCTTGGCCCTCGGCAACACCCCAATTGCATAGGCTACCTTAAACACTGATGCTCTGTCGCAAATAGCCTGAGCCCAGACCTTCCAACAGACACCGACACAGCTGGCTGCACACCCAGCACATTGGACCCGCCACTGCCTTAGGCCACCATCCATTCCCAACCTGGGTTTTCAGTCATCAGAACCTAGACCTTATCTCCAATCCCTGCACAGGGGGGAACCTTATGCACAAGTCAGAACCCCTCCTTCCCCATGGCAAGAAACCTTGCTGCTGGCAGTGAGTCAAACCTTCAGTGTAGGAGAAAACGGCATGGCCCATGAGGCCACGCCCATGTGTGAGGGCCGCCTTGGGCACAAGCACACATTGTGACCCTCAGCGTGAGTACCTTATTCAAGTAACGCCTCTCAGTGATTGGACCAAGAGCCCGCATATGTGGCTTGCCATGCCCATAGGCACGCAGGACTAACTAGATGGTGTGTATTCCAGTTGAGGGAACCCACTGCTGTGCTCTAGAGGCCCTCTCCTGGGGGGTCCCCTGTGGCAGAAAACAGTACTCTTCCCTTCCCACAGAATGAACCCAAACACTTGGGAGCTTGGACAATCCCCCGAGAGGAAGGCTCTTCCTCGGCCCCTGAAGCAACCCCTACCCTGAACGGCCACTGTGAACGCAACACCCAGAGACAAAAGCCTGAGCGACTGCCTCCCACTTGCCCTCCTTTGATATCCAGAGGATCTCCCCTCTCGGACTGGAGATCAGGCCTGCCATTACCTTGGGCCCTACCTGAGCCAAGGTTGCTTTTTCAGACATCTGTCCCCACAGCCCTGGCAAACACAGCCTCTAGGCTGGGTCCTCTGGAGCCATACCACAGGACCATGCCTGCTCTCTCCTGGGAAACTCTGTCCATTCCTTTGGCCACACACCTCCAGAATATGAGAAACCTCAAGGCCCCCGAGGACATACCATTACCGGGAGCCTCCCTGCACACACAGGGGCCTTCGGACACAAGCTGAGCTGCTACCTCCATGAAGGCATGCACACAGATGTCAACCTAGATAGAAGGTTGAGCCCGACAGGCCCTTAGGCCCTAATCTCAACTCTTGCTTTGTTTACCAGGTGTCACTCCTCAGAGGCTTTGGTTCGAAGAACAGGATATGGGGCTTTCCTGAGGCACTGAACAGAACTTCTCTCGTCTCCACATGGGAAGCTTCCTTGTTGGAGCCGTGTCAAACACCTCAGGTTGGAGAATCCTGCAGAGTCCCTGAGCCACCTCCACATTCCAAGGTCTCCCAGGCCACCAAGCCACAGTAGGACTCATTTTCAGGAGAGTCCATTTCAACTCTCCCCTCTGGGTAGCTCACCCAGGAGCCCGCAGATTGAGCCTGCCTTGTCCTGACTAAAGAGTGGGAATATGAGGTGGCGTTCCCAGGCATCCATGCTTAGACACCTGCTCTCGAGTCTTTCCGTATGGGGCCTCCTGGAACCATCCAATAGCACTCGACTTTCGTGCATAAGGAAACCTTGAAGTTTGGAGTAGTTCACAAATCCCATCGTAGGCAAACATTCCTGGCCTCATGAGGCCCCCACACCATTCAGGAAGAGGCCATGCTGGACAAAAACTCTAGCCTGAGGCACGTCTCATAGTTGAAATGACCTCAGTGCAGGAGATCTCGATTCAGCCTCTCAGAGTGGGCCTGCCGTGCCATCGGTCCCAAACCTCACGCTAGCTTGTGTTTTCAGACTTCCTTCCTCACACTCCTGGCAAACAAGCCCTCCGGACTAGGAACTCCAGAACCACAACCCAGCCCAGGGTCTGCCCAAGGGAAGAAAAACGTTTCCCTGTGGGGCTCTCTCCAGAAAACCCAGATGAGGATCAACCTGCTCGGGCCTCGAAGGTAGCGAACTGGATAGGCTGCTTTGGGCACTCAAGCTCTGTCTGACACAGCCTGAAGCCAGACGTCCAGACAGACAAGGAGACAGCTGGCCGCACACCCAGCACTTCGGACACGCCATGGTCTTATGCTGTCACCTCTTCCTAACCTTGGTTTTCAGATATCTGAACCTAGACATTATATCAATTCTCCACACAGCTGGGTATCGCAAGCACAACACAGAACTCCTCCTTCCCCGTGGCTGTAAAGCTTGCTCTTGGCATGGAGTCACACCTTCAGGGTGGGAGGAACCTTCCTGGTCCCTGATGCCACGCCCAAACTTGAGTGCTGCTTGGGCACAAATTCACACTCTGACCCTCAGCATGAGCCCCATGTCAAAGGAAGGCCTGTCAGGGCCTGGGCCAAGAGCCCGCATATGGGGCTTGCCAAGCCCTTATGCACCCAATCCTCACCAGTGTTTGAGTTTTCCAGTCGCCCCGTCCGTACCTGGGGCTCTGCTCTGGAATCCCTTTCTTGGAGAGACACATGAGCCAGAAACACGACTCCACCCTTCCCACAAAATGACCCCAAACTCTTGGGAGCTGGGACAAATCCCCAGAGAGGGATACTCGTCCACAGTCCCTGAGGCCACCCCTCCAATCCACGGCTATCTCGGACACAACATCCAGAGACAAAAGCCTGAAGGAACGCCTCCCACTCGCCCTAGTTTCAGAGGCCCAGGAGCTCCCTCTCGGGTTGTACATCCGGCCTGCCATACCCTAGGCGCCACTCATAAGCTGATTTTGTGTTTTCAGACTTCTGTGCCCTCAGCCTGGACCCACACAACCGTCAGTCTAGGGCCTCTGGAGCCACAGCAAAAGATTGTGCCTGCACTCTCCAAGGAAATTGTGCCCAATCCATTGACCACAACCCTACAGGTTAGGGAAAAGCTCCAAGGCCCCTGAGGCCATCAATAGTGTAGGCCACCCTGGACTAAGAGGGGCTCTCTGACACCAGCGGAGCAACTATCTCCACTTAGACTCTCAGACAGTGTCCCCAGAGACAGAAGGTTGAAATGGACAGGCCCCCAGGCCCTAATCTGAACCTTAGCTTTGGTTTCCATGTGTCCGTCCTCAGAGGTCTGTTTTCGTAGACCAGCACACGGGGCTTTTCTGAGGCACCCTACCAAACCTCTCTCGTCTCCACATGGGGAGCTTACTTACTGAAGATGTATCAAATCCTTCAGGTAGGAGAGTTCCACAGGGCCACTGAACAACCAGCACATTCCAAGGTTTCCATGGACCCAAACGCACATTATGACGCATCCTCAGGAGAGGCCATTTCAACTCAGCCCCCTGGTTAGAGTGCCCCAGAGGCAGCAGATCAAACATATCTTGTGGCTAATGGCCAATGGGAATGCGAGGCATGCTGTACAGGGATCCATCCTTCGAACCGTGCTCTCCAGTCCTTCCGTATGGTATGTCCTGGAGCCAAGCAACAGGACTCGAATGTCCCACAGAAGGAAACCTGGTGGTTTGGGTCAACCTCCAAACTCAGCGTGGGAAAACTTCCTTGGCCTCATGAGGCCCCCGCTTCATGAAGGTGCCATCATGGACACATACTCCAGCCTCAGCCAACGTCTGATCCTCAGCCTGACTTCAGATGCAGGAGATTTTGATTCAGCCTCTGCCTAGTGGGCCTGCTCTGCCCTTGGCTCCAATCCTCACTTTAGCTTGTGTTCCTAGACTTCCGTCCTCACACTCCTGGCCCACAAACCCTCCCTACTGGGAATTCTGGGGCCACAATGAAGCACTCCGCCTGCCTCCCAGGAGAAAAACTTTGTCTATGGTGCTGCCCAGAAACCCCAAATGAGGATCAAACTGCTTGGCCCTCGGCAACACCTCAATTGCATAGGCTACCTTAAACACTGATGCTCTATCGCAAATAGCCTGAGCCCAGACCTTCCAACAGACACCGACACAGCTGGCTGCACACCCAGCACATTGGACCCGCCACTGCCTTAGGCCACCATCCATTCCCAACCTGGGTTTTCAGTCATCAGAACCTAGACCTTATCTCCAATCCCTGCACAGGGGGGAACCTGATGCACAAGTCAGAACCCCTCCTTCCCCATGGCAAGAAACCTTGCTGCTGGCAGTGAGTCAAACCTTCAGTGTAGGAGAAAACGGCATGGCCCATGAGGCCACGCCCATGTGTGTGGGCCGCCTTGGGCACAAACACACATTGTGACCCTCAGCGTGAGTACCTTATTCAAGTAACGCCTCTCAGTGATTGGACCAAGAGCCCGCATATGTGGCTTGCCATGCCCATAGGCACGCAGGACTAACTAGATGGTGTGTATTCCAGTTGAGGGAACCCACTGCTGTGCTCTAGAGTCCCTCTCCTGGGGGGTCCCCTGTGGCAGAAAACAGTACTCTTCCCTTCCCACAGAATGAACCCAAACACTTGGGAGCTTGGACAATCCCCCGAGAGGAAGGCTCTTCCTCGGCCCCTGAAGCAACCCCTACCCTGAACGGCCACTGTGAACGCAACACCCAGAGACAAAAGCCTGAGCGACTGCCTCCCACTTGCCCTCCTTTGATATCCAGAGGATCTCCCCTCTCGGACTGGAGATCAGGCCTGCCATTACCTTGGCCCCTACCTGAGCCAAGTTTGCTTTTTCAGACATCTGTCCCCACAGCCCTGGCAAACACAGCCTCTAGGCTGGGTCCTCTGGAGCCATACCACAGGACCATGCCTGCTCTCTCCTGGGAAACTCTGTCCATTCCTTTGGCCACACACCTCCAGAATATGAGAAACCTCAAGGCCCCCGAGGACATACCATTACCGGGAGCCTCCCTGCACACACAGGGGCCTTCGGACACAAGCTGAGCTGCTACCTCCATGAAGGCATGCACACAGATGTCAACCTAGATAGAAGGTTGAGCCGGACAGGCCCTTAGGCCCTAATCTCAACTCTTGCTTTGTTTTCCATGTGTCACTCCTCAGAGGCTTTGGTTCGAAGAACAGGATATGGGGCTTTCCTGAGGCACTGAACAGAACTTCTCTCGTCTCCACATGGGAAGCTTCCTTGTTGGAGCCGTGTCAAACACCTCAGGTTGGAGAATCCTGCAGAGTCCCTGAGCCACCTCCACATTCCAAGGTCTCCCAGGCCACCAAGCCACAGTAGGACTCATCTTCAGGAGAGTCCATTTCAACTCTCCCCTCTGGGTAGCTCACCCAGGAGCCCGCAGATTGAGCCTGCCTTGTCCTGACTAAAGAGTGGGAATATGAGGTGGCGTTCCCAGGCATCCATGCTTAGACACCTGCTCTCGAGTCTTTCCGTATGGGGCCTCCTGGAACCATCCAATAGCACTCGACTTTCGTGCAGAAGGAAACCTTGAGGTTTGGAGTAGTTCACAAATCCCATCGTAGGCAAACCTTCCTGGCCTCATGAGGCCCCCACACCATTCAGGAAGAGGCCATGCTGGACAAAAACTCTAGCCTGAGGCACGTCTCAGAGTTGAAATGACCTCAGTGCAGGAGATCTCGATTCAGCCTCTCAGAGTGGGCCTGCCGTGCCATCGGTCCCAAACCTCACGCTAGCTTGTGTTTTCAGACTTCCTTCCTCACACTCCTGGCAAACAAGCCCTCCGGACTAGGAACTCCAGAACCACAACCCAGCCCAGGGTCTGCCCAAGGGAAGAAAAACGTTTCCCTGTGGGGCTCTCTCCAGAAAACCCAGATGAGGATCAACCTGCTCGGGCCTCGACGGTAGCGAACTGGATAGGCTGCTTTGGGCACTCAAGCTCTGTCTGACACAGCCTGAAGCCAGACGTCCAGACAGACAAGGAGACAGCTGGCCGCACACCCAGCACTTCGGACACGCCATGGTCTTATGCTGTCACCTCTTCCTAACCTTGTTTTTCAGATATCTGAACCTAGACATTATATCAATTCTCCACACAGCTGGGTATCGCAAGCACAACACAGAACTCCTCCTTCCCCGTGGCTGTAAAGCTTGCTCTTGGCATGGAGTCACACCTTCAGGGTAGGAGGAACCTTCCTGGTCCCTGATGCCACGCCCAAACTTGAGTGCTGCTTGGGCACAAATTCACACTCTGACCCTAAGCATGAGCCCCATGTCAAAGGAAGGCCTGTCAGGGCCTGGGCCAAGAGCCCGCATATGGGGCTTGCCAAGCCCCTATGCACCCAATCCTCACCAGTGTTTGAGTTTTCCAGTCGCCCCGCCCGTACCTGTGGCTCTGCTCTGGAATCCCTATCTTGGAGAGACACATGAGCCAGAAACACGACTCCACCCTTCCCACAAAATGACCCCAAACTCTTGGGAGCTGGGACAAATCCACAAATAGTGATACTCGTCCACAGTCCCTGAGGCCACCCCTCCAAACCACGGCTATCTCGGACACAACATCCAGAGACAAAAGCCTGAAGGAACGGCTCCCACTCGCCCTAGTTTTAGAGGCCCAGGAGCTCCCTCTCGGGCTGTACATCCGGCCTGCCATACCCTAGGCGCCACTCATAAGCTGAGTTTGTGTTTTCAGACTTCTGTGCCCTCAGCCTGGACCCACACAACCGTCAGTCTAGGGCCTCTGGAGCCACAGCAAAAGATTGTGCCTGCACTCTCCAAGGAAATTGTGCCCAATCCATTGACCACAACCCTACAGGTTAGGGAAAAGCTCCAAGGCCCCCGAGGCCATCAATAGTGTAGGCCACCCTGGACTAAGAGGGGCTCTCTACAACCAGCGGAGCAACTATCTCCACTTAGATTCTCAGAGAGTGTCCCCAGAGACAGAAGGTTGAAATTGACAGGCCCCCAGTCCCTAATCTGATCCTTAGCTTTGGGTTCCATATGTCCGTCCTCAGAGGTCTGTTTTCGTAGACCAGCACACGGGGCTTTTCTGAGGCACCAAACCAAACCTCTCTCGCCTCCACATGGGGAGCTTACTTACTGGGGATGTATTAAACCCTTCAGGTAGGAGAGTTCCGCAGGGCCACTGAACAACCAGCACATTCCAAGGTTTCCATGGACCCAAACGCACATTATGACGCATCCCCAGGAGAGGCCATTTCAACTCAGCCCCCTGGTTAGCGTGCCCCAGAGGCAGCAGATCAAACATATCTTGTGGCTAATGCCAATGGGAATGCGAGGCATGCTGTACAGGGATCCATCCTTCGAACCGTGCTCTCCAGTCCTTCCGTATGGTAGGTCCTGGAGCCATACAACACGACTCGAATGTCCCACAGAAGGAAACCTGGTGGTTTGGGGCAACCTCCAAACTTCCTTGGCCTCATGAGGCCCCCGCTTCATGAAGGTGCCATCATGGACACATACTCCAGCCTCAGCCAACGTCTGATCCTCAGCCTGACTTCAGATGCAGGAGATTTTGATTCAACCTCTGCCTAGTGGGCCTGCTCTGCCCTTGGCTCCAATCCTCACTTTAGCTTGTGTTCCTAGACTTCTGTCCTCACACTCCTGGCCCACAAACCCTCCCTTCTGGGAATTCTGGGGCCACAATGAAGCACTCCGCCTGCCTCCCAGGAGAAAAACTTTGTCTATGGTGCTGCCCAGAAACCCCAAATGAGGATCAAACTGCTTGGCCCTCGGCAACACCCCAATTGCATAGGCTACCTTAAACACTGATGCTCTGTCGCAAATAGCCTGAGCCCAGACCTTCCAACAGACACCGACACAGCTTGCTGCACACCCAGCACATTGGACCCGCCACTGCCTTAGGCCACCATTTATTCCCAACCTGGGTTTTCAGTCATCAGATCCTAGACCTTATCTCCAATCCCTGCACAGGGGGGAACCTGATGCACAAGTCAGAACCCCTCCTTCCCCATGGCAAGAAACCTTGCTGCTGGCAGTGAGTCAAACCTTCATTGTAGGGGCCGCCTGGGTGGCTCAGTTGGTTAAGCAGCTGCCTTCGGCTCAGGTCATGATCCCAGCGTCCTGGGATCGAGTCCCACATCGGGCTCCTTGCTTGGCAGGGAGCCTGCTTCTCCCTCTGCCTCTGCCTGCCACTCTGTCTGCCTGTGCTTGCTCTCGCTTCTCTCTCTATGACAAATAAATAAAATAAAAAAATCCTTAAAAAAAAAAAAAACCTTCAGTGTAGGAGAAAACGGCATGGCCCATGAGGCCACGCCCATGTGTGAGGGCCGCGTTGGGCACAAACACACATTGTGACCCTCAGCGTGAGTACCTTATTCAAGTAACGCCTCTCAGTGATTGGACCAAGAGCCCGCATATGTGGCTTGCCATGCCCATAGGCACGCAGGACTAACTAGATGGTGTGTATTCCAGTTGAGGGAACCCACTGCTGTGCTCTAGAGTCCCTCTCCTGGGGGGTCCCCTGTGGCAGAAAACAGTACTCTTCCCTTCCCACAGAATGAACCCAAACACTTGGGAGCTTGGACAATCCCCCGAGAGGAAGGCTCTTCCTCGGCCCCTGAAGCAACCCCTACCCTGAACGGCCACTGTGAACGCAACACCCAGAGACAAAAGCCTGAGCGACTGCCTCCCACTTGCCCTCCTTTGATATCCAGAGGATCTCCCCTCTCGGACTGGAGATCAGGCCTGCCATTACCTTGGCCCCTACCTGAGCCAAGTTTGCTTTTTCAGACATCTGTCCCCACAGCCCTGGCAAACACAGCCTCTAGGCTGGGTCCTCTGGAGCCATACCACAGGACCATGCCTGCTCTCTCCTGGGAAACTCTGTCCATTCCTTTGGCCACACACCTCCAGAATATGAGAAACCTCAAGGCCCCCGAGGACATACCATTACCAGGAGCCTCCCTGCACACACAGGGGCCTTCGGACACAAGCTGAGCTGCTACCTCCATGAAGGCATGCACACAGATGTCAACCTAGATAGAAGGTTGAGCCGGACAGGCCCTTAGGCCCTAATCTCAACTCTTGCTTTGTTTTCCATGTGTCACTCCTCAGAGGCTTTGGTTCGAAGAACAGGATATGGGGCTTTCCTGAGGCACTGAACAGAACTTCTCTCGTCTCCACATGGGAAGCTTCCTTGTTGGAGCCGTGTCAAACACCTCAGGTTGGAGAATCCTGCAGAGTCCCTGAGCCACCTCCACATTCCAAGGTCTCCCAGGCCACCAAGCCACAGTAGGACTCATCTTCAGGAGAGTCCATTTCAACTCTCCCCTCTGGGTAGCTCACCCAGGAGCCCGCAGATTGAGCCTGCCTTGTCCTGACTAAAGAGTGGGAATATGAGGTGGCGTTCCCAGGCATCCATGCTTAGACACCTGCTCTCGAGTCTTTCCGTATGGGGCCTCCTGGAACCATCCAATAGCACTCGACTTTCGTGCAGAAGGAAACCTTGAGGTTTGGAGTAGTTCACAAATCCCATCGTAGGCAAACCTTCCTGGCCTCATGAGGCCCCCACACCATTCAGGAAGAGGCCATGCTGGACAAAAACTCTAGCCTGAGGCACGTCTCAGAGTTGAAATGACCTCAGTGCAGGAGATCTCGATTCAGCCTCTCAGAGTGGGCCTGCCGTGCCATCGGTCCCAAACCTCACGCTAGCTTGTGTTTTCAGACTTCCTTCCTCACACTCCTGGCAAACAAGCCCTCCGGACTAGGAACTCCAGAACCACAACCCAGCCCAGGGTCTGCCCAAGGGAAGAAAAACGTTTCCCTGTGGGGCTCTCTCCAGAAAACCCAGATGAGGATCAACCTGCTCGGGCCTCGACGGTAGCGAACTGGATAGGCTGCTTTGGGCACTCAAGCTCTGTCTGACACAGCCTGAAGCCAGACGTCCAGACAGACAAGGAGACAGCTGGCCGCACACCCAGCACTTCGGACACGCCATGGTCTTATGCTGTCACCTCTTCCTAACCTTGTTTTTCAGATATCTGAACCTAGACATTATATCAATTCTCCACACAGCTGGGTATCGCAAGCACAACACAGAACTCCTCCTTCCCCGTGGCTGTAAAGCTTGCTCTTGGCATGGAGTCACACCTTCAGGGTAGGAGGAACCTTCCTGGTCCCTGATGCCACGCCCAAACTTGAGTGCTGCTTGGGCACAAATTCACACTCTGACCCTAAGCATGAGCCCCATGTCAAAGGAAGGCCTGTCAGGGCCTGGGCCAAGAGCCCGCATATGGGGCTTGCCAAGCCCCTATGCACCCAATCCTCACCAGTGTTTGAGTTTTCCAGTCGCCCCGCCCGTACCTGTGGCTCTGCTCTGGAATCCCTATCTTGGAGAGACACATGAGCCAGAAACACGACTCCACCCTTCCCACAAAATGACCCCAAACTCTTGGGAGCTGGGACAAATCCACAAATAGTGATACTCGTCCACAGTCCCTGAGGCCACCCCTCCAAACCACGGCTATCTCGGACACAACATCCAGAGACAAAAGCCTGAAGGAACGGCTCCCACTCGCCCTAGTTTTAGAGGCCCAGGAGCTCCCTCTCGGGCTGTACATCCGGCCTGCCATACCCTAGGCGCCACTCATAAGCTGAGTTTGTGTTTTCAGACTTCTGTGCCCTCAGCCTGGACCCACACAACCGTCAGTCTAGGGCCTCTGGAGCCACAGCAAAAGATTGTGCCTGCACTCTCCAAGGAAATTGTGCCCAATCCATTGACCACAACCCTACAGGTTAGGGAAAAGCTCCAAGGCCCCCGAGGCCATCAATAGTGTAGGCCACCCTGGACTAAGAGGGGCTCTCTACAACCAGCGGAGCAACTATCTCCACTTAGATTCTCAGAGAGTGTCCCCAGAGACAGAAGGTTGAAATTGACAGGCCCCCAGTCCCTAATCTGATCCTTAGCTTTGGGTTCCATATGTCCGTCCTCAGAGGTCTGTTTTCGTAGACCAGCACACGGGGCTTTTCTGAGGCACCAAACCAAACCTCTCTCGCCTCCACATGGGGAGCTTACTTACTGGGGATGTATTAAACCCTTCAGGTAGGAGAGTTCCGCAGGGCCACTGAACAACCAGCACATTCCAAGGTTTCCATGGACCCAAACGCACATTATGACGCATCCTCAGGAGAGGCCATTTCAACTCAGCCCCCTGGTTAGCGTGCCCCAGAGGCAGCAGATCAAACATATCTTGTGGCTAATGCCAATGGGAATGCGAGGCATGCTGTACAGGGATCCATCCTTCGAACCGTGCTCTCCAGTCCTTCCGTATGGTAGGTCCTGGAGCCATACAACACGACTCGAATGTCCCACAGAAGGAAACCTGGTGGTTTGGGGCAACCTCCAAACTTCCTTGGCCTCATGAGGCCCCCGCTTCATGAAGGTGCCATCATGGACACATACTCCAGCCTCAGCCAACGTCTGATCCTCAGCCTGACTTCAGATGCAGGAGATTTTGATTCAACCTCTGCCTAGTGGGCCTGCTCTGCCCTTGGCTCCAATCCTCACTTTAGCTTGTGTTCCTAGACTTCTGTCCTCACACTCCTGGCCCACAAACCCTCCCTTCTGGGAATTCTGGGGCCACAATGAAGCACTCCGCCTGCCTCCCAGGAGAAAAACTTTGTCTATGGTGCTGCCCAGAAACCCCAAATGAGGATCAAACTGCTTGGCCCTCGGCAACACCCCAATTGCATAGGCTACCTTAAACACTGATGCTCTGTCGCAAATAGCCTGAGCCCAGACCTTCCAACAGACACCGACACAGCTTGCTGCACACCCAGCACATTGGACCCGCCACTGCCTTAGGCCACCATTTATTCCCAACCTGGGTTTTCAGTCATCAGATCCTAGACCTTATCTCCAATCCCTGCACAGGGGGGAACCTGATGCACAAGTCAGAACCCCTCCTTCCCCATGGCAAGAAACCTTGCTGCTGGCAGTGAGTCAAACCTTCATTGTAGGGGACGCCTGGGTGGCTCAGTTGGTTAAGCAGCTGCCTTCGGCTCAGGTCATGATCCCAGCGTCCTGGGATCGAGTCCCACATCGGGCTCCTTGCTTGGCAGGGAGCCTGCTTCTCCCTCTGCCTCTGCCTGCCACTCTGTCTGCCTGTGCTTGCTCTCGCTTCTCTCTCTATGACAAATAAATAAAATAAAAAAATCCTTAAAAAAAAAAAAAACCTTCAGTGTAGGAGAAAACGGCATGGCCCATGAGGCCACGCCCATGTGTGAGGGCCGCGTTGGGCACAAACACACATTGTGACCCTCAGCGTGAGTACCTTATTCAAGTAACGCCTCTCAGTGATTGGACCAAGAGCCCGCATATGTGGCTTGCCATGCCCATAGGCACGCAGGACTAACTAGATGGTGTGTATTCCAGTTGAGGGAACCCACTGCTGTGCTCTAGAGTCCCTCTCCTGGGGGGTCCCCTGTGGCAGAAAACAGTACTCTTCCCTTCCCACAGAATGAACCCAAACACTTGGGAGCTTGGACAATCCCCCGAGAGGAAGGCTCTTCCTCGGCCCCTGAAGCAACCCCTACCCTGAACGGCCACTGTGAACGCAACACCCAGAGACAAAAGCCTGAGCGACTGCCTCCCACTTGCCCTCCTTTGATATCCAGAGGATCTCCCCTCTCGGACTGGAGATCAGGCCTGCCATTACCTTGGCCCCTACCTGAGCCAAGTTTGCTTTTTCAGACATCTGTCCCCACAGCCCTGGCAAACACAGCCTCTAGGCTGGGTCCTCTGGAGCCATACCACAGGACCATGCCTGCTCTCTCCTGGGAAACTCTGTCCATTCCTTTGGCCACACACCTCCAGAATATGAGAAACCTCAAGGCCCCCGAGGACATACCATTACCGGGAGCCTCCCTGCACACACAGGGGCCTTCGGACACAAGCTGAGCTGCTACCTCCATGAAGGCATGCACACAGATGTCAACAGAGATAGAAGGTTGAGCCGGTTAGGCACTTAGGCCCTAATCTCAACTCTTGCTTTGTTTTCCAGGTGTCACTCCTCAGAGGCTTTGGTTCGAAGAAAAGGATATGGGGCTTTCCTGAGGCACTGAACAGAACTTCTCTCGTCTCCACATGGGAAGTTCCTTGTTGGAGCCGTGTCAAACACCTCAGGTTGGAGTATCCTGCAGAGTCCCTGAGCCACCTCCACATTCCAAGGTCTCCCAGGCCACCAAGCCACAGTAGGACTCATCTTCAGGAGAGTCCATTTCAACTCTCCCCTCTGGGTAGCTCACCCAGGAGCCCGCAGATTGAGCCTGCCTTGTCCTGACTAAAGAGTGGGAATATGAGGTGGCGTTCCCAGGCATCCATGCTTAGACACCTGCTCTCGAGTCTTTCCGTATGGGGCCTCCTGCACTCGACTTTCGTGCAGAAGAAAACCTTGAGGTTTGGAGTAATTCACAAATCCCATCGTAGGCAAACCTTCCTGGCCTCATGAGGCCCCCACACCATTCAGGAAGAGGCCATGCTGGACAAAAACTCTAGCCTGAGGCACGTCTCATAGTTGAAATGACCTCAGTGCAGGAGATCTCGATTCAGCCTCTCAGAGTGGGCCTGCCGTGCCATCGGTCCCAAACCTCACGCTAGCTTGTGTTTTCAGACTTCCTTCCTCACACTCCTGGCAAACAAGCCCTCCAGACTAGGAACTCCAGAACCAGAACCCAGCCCAGGGTCTGCCCAAGGGAAGAAAAACGTTTCCCTGTGGGGCTCTCTCCAGAAAACCCAGATGAGGATCAACCTGCTCGGGCCTCGACGGTACCCGAACTGGATAGGCTGCTCTGGGCACTCATGCTCTGTCTGACACAGCCTGAAGCCAGACGTCCAGACAGACAAGGAGACAGCTGGCCGCACACCCAGCACTTCGGACACGCCATGGTCTTATGCCGTCACCTCTTCCTAACCTTGGTTTTCAGATATCTGAACCTAGACATTATATCAATTCTCCACACAGCTGGGTATCACAAGCACAACACAGAACTCCTCCTTCCCCGTGGCTGTAAAGCTTGCTCTTGGCATGGAGTCACACATTCAGGGTGGGAGAAACCTTCCTGGTCCCTGATGCCACGCCCAAACTTGAGTGCTGCTTGGGCACAAATTCACACTCTGACCCTCAGCATGAGCCCCATGTCAAAGAAAGTCCTGTCAGGGCCTGGACCAAGAACCCGCATATGGGGCTTGCCAAGCCCCTATGCACCCAATCCTCACCAGTGTTTGAGTTTTCCAATCGCCCCACCCGTACCTGGGGCTCTGCTCTGCAATCCCTTTCTTGGAGAGACACATGAGCCAGACAACACTTTTCCACCCTTCCCACAAAATGACCCCAAACTCTTGGGAGCTGGGACAAATCCCCAGAGAGGGATACTCGTCCACAGTCCCTGAGGCCACCCCTCCAATGCACGGCTATCTCGGACACAACATCCAGAGACAAAAGCCTGAAGGAATGCCTCCCACTCGCCCTTGTTTCAGAGGCCCAGGAGCTCCCTCTCGGGCTGTACATCCGGCCTGCCATACCCTAGGCGCCACTCATAAGCTGAGTTTGTGTTTTCAGACTTCTGTGCCCTCAGCCTGGACCCACACAACCGCCAGGCTAGGGCCTCTGGAGCCACAGCGAAAGATTGTGCCTGCCCTCTCCAAGGAAATTGTGCCCAATCCATTGACCACAACCCTACAGGTTAGGGAAAAGCTCCAAGGCCCCTGAGGCCATCAATAGTGTAGGCCACCCTGGACTAAGAGGGGCTCTCTGACACCAGCGGAGCAACTATCTCCACTTAGACTCTCAGACAGAGTCCCCAGAGACAGAAGGTTGAAATGGACAGGCCCCCAGGCCCTAATCTGAACCTTAGGTTTGATTTACATGTGTCCGTCCTCAGGGGTCTGTTTTCGTAGACCAGCACATGGGGCTTTTCTGAGGCACCAAACCAAACCTCTCCCATCTCCACATGGGGAGCTTACTTACTGGGGATGTATCAAACCCTTCAGGTAGGAGAGTTCCGCAGTGCCACTGAACAACCAGCACATTACAAGGTTTCCATGGACCCAAACGCACATTATGACGCATCCTCAGGAGAGGCCATTTCAACTCAGCCCCCTGGTTAGCGTGCCCCAGAGGCAGCAGATCAATCATATCTTGTTGCTAATGGCCAATGGGAATGCCAGGCATGCTGTACAGGGATCCATCCTTCGAACCGTGCTCTCCAGTCCTTCCGTATGGTATGTCCTGGAGCCATGCAACAGGACTCGAATGTCCCACAGAAGGAAACCTGGTGGTTTGGGGCAACCTCCAAACTCAGCGTGGGAAAACTTCCTTGGCCTCATGAGGCCCCCGCTTCATGAAGGTGCCATCATGGACACATACTCCAGCCTCAGCCATAGTCTGATCCTCAGCCTGACTTCAGATGCAGGAGATTTTGATTCAGCCTCTGCCTAGTGGGCCTGCTCTGCCCTTGGCTCCAATCCTCACTTTAGCTTGTGTTCCTAGACTTCCGTCCTCACACTCCTGGCCCGCAAACCCTCCCTCCTGGGAATTCTCGGGCCACAATGAAGCACTCCGCCTGCCTCCCAGGAGAAAAACTTTGTCTATGGTGCTGCCCAGAAACCCCAAATGAAGATCAAACTGCTTGGCCCTCGGCAACACCCCAATTGCATAGGCTACCTTAAACACTGATGCTCTGTCGCAAATAGCCTGAGCCCAGACCTTCCAACAGACACCGACACAGCTGGCTGCACACGCAGCACATTGGACCCGCCACTGCCTTAGGCCACCATCCATTCCCAACCTGGGTTTTCAGTCATCAGAACCTAGACCTTATCTCCAATCCCTGCACAGGGGGGAACCTGATGCACAAGTCAGAACCCCTCCTTCCCCATGGCAAGAAACCTTGCTGCTGGCAGTGAGTCAAACCTTCAGTGTAGGAGAAAACGGCATGGCCCATGAGGCCACGCCCATGTGTGAGGGCCGCCTTGGGCACAAACACACATTGTGACCCTCAGCGTGAGTACCTTATTCAGGTAACGCCTCTCAGTGATTGGACCAAGAGCCCGCATATGTGGCTTGCCATGCCCATAGGCACCCAGGACTAACTAGATGGTGTGTATTCCAGTTGAGGAAACCCACTGCTGTGCTCTAGAGTCCCTCTCCTGGGGGGTCCCCTGTGGCAGAAAACAGTACTCTTCCCTTCCCACAGAATGAACCCAAACACTTGGGAGCTTGGACAATCCCCCGAGAGGAAGGCTCTTCCTCGGCCCCTGAAGCAACCCCTACCCTGAACGGCCACTGTGAACCAACACCCAGAGACAAAAGCCTGAGCGACTGCCTCCCACTTGCCCTCCTTTGATATCCAGAGGATCTCCCCTCTCGGACTGGAGATCAGGCCTGCCATTACCTTGGCCCCTACCTGAGCCAAGTTTGCTTTTTCAGACATCTGTCCCCACAGCCCTGGCAAACACAGCCTCTAGGCTGGGTCCTCTGGAGCCATACCACAGGACCATGCCTGCTCTCTCCTGGGAAACTCTGTCCATTCCTTTGGCCACACACCTCCAGAATATAAGAAACCTCAAGGCCCCCGAGGACATACCATTACCGGGAGCCTCCCTGAACACACAGGGGCCTTCGGACACAAGCTGAGCTGCTACCTCCATGAAGCCATGCACACAGATATCAACAGAGATAGAAGGTTGAGCCGGAAATGGCCATTAGGCTCTAATCACAACTCTTGCTTTGTTTTCCAGGTGTCACTCCTCAGAGGCTTTGGTTCGAAGAACAGGATATGGGGCTTTCCTGAGGCACTGAACAGAACTTCTCTCGTCTCCACATGGGAAGCTTCCTTGTTGGAGCCGTGTCAAACACCTCAGGTTGGAGAATCCTGCAGAGTCCCTGAGCCACCTCCACATTCCAAGGTCTCCCAGGCCACCAAGCCACAGTAGGACTCATCTTCAGGAGAGTCCATTTCAACTCTCCCCTCTGGGTAGCTCACCCAGGAGCCTGCAGATTGAGCCTGCCTTGTCCTGACTAAAGAGTGGGAATATGAGGTGGCGTTCCCAGGCATCCATGCTTAGACACCTGCTCTTGAGGCTTTCCGTATGGGGCCCCCTGGAACCATCCAATAGCGCTCGACTTTCGTGCAGAAGGAAACCTTGAGGTTTGGAGTAGTTCACAAATCCCATCGTAGGCAAACCTTCCTGGCCTCATGAGGCCCCCACACCATTCAGGAAGAGGCCATGCTTGACAAAAACTCTAGCCTGAGGCACGTCTCATAGTTGAAATGACCTCAGTGCAGGAGATCTCGATTCAGCCTCTCAGAGTGGGCCTGCCGTGCCATCGGTCCCAAACCTCACGCTAGCTTGTGTTTTCAGACTTCCTTCCTCACACTCCTGGCAAACAAGCCCTCCGGACTAGGAACTCCAGAACCACAACCCAGCCCAGGGTCTGCCCAAGGGAAGAAAAACGTTTCCCTGTGGGGCTCTCTCCAGAAAACCCAGATGAGGATCAACCTGCTCGGGCCTCGACGGTACCCGAACTGGATAGGCTGCTCTGGGCACTCATGCTCTGTCTGACACAGCCTGAAGCCAGACGTCCAGACAGACAAGGAGACAGCTGGCCGCACACCCAGCACTTCGGACACGCCATGGTCTTATGCCGTCACCTCTTCCTAACCTTGGTTTTCAGATATCTGAACCTAGACATTATATCAATTCTCCACACAGCTGGGTATCGCAAGCACAACACAGAACTCCTCCTTCCCCGTGGCTGTAAAGCTTGCTCTTGGCATGGAGTCACACCTTCAGGGTGGGAGAAACCTTCCTGGTCCCTGATGCCACGCCCAAACTTGAGTGCTGCTTGGGCACAAATTCACACTCTGACCCTCAGCATGAGCCCCATGTCAAAGAAAGGCCTGTCAGGGCCTGGGCCAAGAGCCCGCATATGGGGCTTGCCAAGCACCTATGCACCCAATCCTCACCAGTGTTTGAGTTTTCCAGTCGCCCCGCCCGTACCTGGGTCTCTGCTCTGGAATCCCTTTCTTGGAGAGACACATGAGCCAGACAACACGACTCCACCCTTCCCACAAAATGACCCCAAACTCTTGGGAGCTGGGACAAATCCCCAGAGAGGGATACTCGTCCACAGTCCCTGAGGCCACCCCTCCAATCCACGGCTATCTCGGACACAACATCCAGAGACAAAAGCCTGAAGGAACGCCTCCCATTCGCCCTTGTTTCAGAGGCCCAGGAACTCCCTCTCGGGCTGTACATCCGGCCTGCCATACCCTAGGCGCCACTCTTAAGCTGAGTTTGTGTTTTCAGACTTCTGTGCCCTCAGCCTGGACCCACACAACCGCCAGGCTACGCCTCTGGAACCACAGCGAAAGATTGTGCCTGCCCTCTCCAAGGACAGTGTGCCCAATCCATTGACCACAACCCTACAGGTTAGGGAAAAGCTCCAAGGCCCCTGAGGCCATCAATAGTGTAGGCCACCCTGGACTAAGAGGGGCTCTCTGACACCAGCGGAGCAACTATCTCCACTTAGACTCTCAGACAGAGTCCCCAGAGACAGAAGGTTGAAATGGACAGGCCCCCAGGCCCTAATCTGAACCTTAGCTTTGGTTTCCATGTGTCCGTCCTCAGGGGTCTGTTTTCGTAGACCAGCACACGGGGCTTTTCTGAGGCACCAAACCAAACCTCTCCCGTCTCCACATGGGGAGCTTACTTACTGGGGATGTATCAAACCCTTCAGGTAGGAGAGTTCCGCAGGGCCACTGAACAACCAGCACATTCCAAGGTTTCCATGGACCCAAACGCACATTATGACGCATCCTCAGGAGAGGCCATTTCAACTCAGCCCCCTGGTTAGCGTGCCCCAGAGGCAGCAGATCAATCATATCTTGTGGCTAATGGCCAATGGGAATGCGAGGCATGCTGTACAGGGATCCATCCTTCGAACCGTGCTCTCCAGTCCTTCCGTATGGTATGTCCTGGAGCCATGCAACAGGACTCGAATGTCCCACAGAAGGAAACCTGGTGGTTTGGGGCAACCTCCAAACTCAGCGTGGGAAAACTTCCTTGGCCTCATGAGGCCCCCGCTTCATGAAGGTGCCATCATGGACACATACTCCAGCCTCAGCCAACGTCTGATCCTCAGCCTGACTTCAGATGCAGGAGATTTTGATTCAGCCTCTGCCTAGTGGGCCTGCTCTGCCCTTGGCTCCAATCCTCACTTTAGCTTGTGTTCCTAGACTTCCGTCCTCACACTCCTGGCCCGCAAACCCTCCCTACTGGGAATTCTGGGGCCACAATGAAGCACTCCGCCTGCCTCCCAGGAGAAAAACTTTGTCTATGGTGCTGCCCAGAAACCCCAAATGAGGATCAAACTGCTTGGCCCTCGGCAACACCCCAATTGCATAGGCTACCTTAAACACTGATGCTCTGTCGCAAATAGCCTGAGCCCAGACCTTCCAACAGACACCGACACAGCTGGCTGCACACCCAGCACATTGGACCCGCCACTGCCTTAGGCCACCATCCATTCCCAACCTGGGTTTTCAGTCATCAGAACCTAGACCTTATCTCCAATCCCTGCACAGGGGGGAACCTGATGCACAAGTCAGAACCCCTCCTTCCCCATGGCAAGAAACCTTGCTGCTGGCAGTGAGTCAAACCTTCAGTGTAGGAGAAAACGTCATGGCCCATGAGGCCACGCCCATGTGTGAGGGCCGCCTTGGGCACAAACACACATTGTGACCCTCAGCGTGAGTACCTTATTCAGGTAACGCCTCTCAGTGATTGGACCAAGAGCCCGCATATGTGGCTTGCCATGCCCATAGGCACCCAGGACTAACTAGATGGTGTGTATTCCAGTTGAGGAAACCCACTGCTGTGCTCTAGAGTCCCTCTCCTGGGGGGTCCCCTGTGGCAGAAAACAGTACTCTTCCCTTCCCACAGAATGAACCCAAACACTTGGGAGCTTGGACAATCCCCCGAGAGGAAGGCTCTTCCTCGGCCCCTGAAGCAACCCCTACCTTGAACGGCCACTGTGAATGCAACACCCAGAGACAAAAGCCTGAGCGACTGCCTCCCACTTGCCCTCCTTTGATATCCAGAGGTTCTCCCCTCTCGGACTGGAGATCAGGCCTGCCATTACCTTGGCCCCTACCTGAGCCAAGTTTGCTTTTTCAGACATCTGTCCCCACAGCCCTGGCAAACACAGCCTCTAGGCTGGGTCCTCTGGAGCCATACCACAGGACCGTGCCTGCTCTCTCCTGGGAAACTGTGTCCATTCCTTTGGATAACACCTCCAGAATATGAGAAACCTCAAGTCCCCCGAGGACATCCCACTACTGGGAGCCTCCCTGGACACACAGGGGCATTTGGACACAAGCTGAGCAGCTACCTCCACGAAGGCATGCACACAGATGTCAACAGAGATAGAAGGTTGAGGCGGACAGGCACTTAGACCCTAATCTCAACTCTTGCTTTGGTTTCCAGGTGTCACTCCTCAGAGGCTTGGTTCGAAGAACATGATATGGGGCTTTCCTGAGGCACTGAACAGAACTTCTCTCGTCTCCACATGGGTAGCTCCCTTGTTGGGGCCGTGTCAAACACCTCAGGTTGGAGAATCCTGCAGAGTCCCTGAGCCACCTCCACATTCCAAGGTCTCCCAGTAAACCAACCCACAGTAGGACTCATCTTCAGGAGAGTCCATTTCAACTCTCCCCTCTAGGTAGCTCACCCTGGAGCCTGCAGATTGAGCCTGCCTTTTCCTGACTAAAGAGTGGGAATATGAGGTGGCATTCCCAGGCATCCATGCTTAGACACCTGTTCTCAAGTCTTTCCGTATGGGGCCTCAGGAACCATCCAATAGGACTCGACTGTCGTGCAAAAGGAAAACTTGAGGTTTGGAGTAGTTCACAAATCCCATCGTAGGCAAACACCCCTGGCCTCATGAAGTAGCCACACCCTTCAGGAAGAGGCCATGCTGGACAAAAACTCTAGCCTGAGGCACGTCTCATAGTTGACATGACCTCAGTGCAGTAGAACTCAATTCAGCCTCTGCAGAGTGGGACTGCCGTGCCCTCGGTCCCAAACATCACGCTAGCTTTTCTTTTCAGACTTCCTTCCTCACACTCCTGGCAAACAAGCCCTCCGGACTAGGATGCCCAGAACCACAACACAGCCCAGGGTCTGCCCAACGGAAGAAAATCGTTTCCCTGTGGGGCTCTCCAGAAAACCCAGATGAGGATCAACCTGTTCGGGCCTCGATGGTACCCGAAATGGATAGGCTGCTCTGGGCACTCATGTTCTGTCTGACACAGCCTGAAGCCAGACGTCCAGACAGACAAGGAGAAAGCTGGCCGCACACACAGCACTTCGGACACGCCATGGTCTTATGCCGTCACCTCTTCCTAATCTTGGTTTTCAGATATCTGAACCTAGATATTATATCAATTCTCCACACAGCTGGGTATCGCAAGCATAAAACAGAACTCCTCCTTTCCCATGGCTGTAAAGCTTGCTCTTGGCATGGATTCACACCTTCATGGTGGTAGAAACCTTCATGCCCCTGATGCCACGCCCAAACTTGAGTGCTTCTTGGGCACAAATTCACACTGTGACCCTCAGCATGAGCCCCATGTCAAAGAAAGGCCTGTCAGGGCCAGGGCCAAGAGCCCGCATATGGGGCTTGCCAAGCCCCTATGCACCCAATCCTCACCAGTGTTTGAGTTTTCCAGTCGCCCCACCCATACCTGGGGCTCTGCTCTGCAATCCCTTTCTTGGAGAGACACATGAGCCAAACAACAGGACTCAACCCTTCCCACAAAATGACCCCAAACTCTTGGGAGCTGGGACAAATCCCCAGAGAGGGATACTCGTTCACAGTCCCTGAGGCCACCCCTCCAATCCACGGCTATCCCGGACACAACATCCAGAGACAAAAGCCTGAGGGAACGCCTCCCACTCGCCCTTGTTTCAGAGGACGAGCAGCTCCCTCTCGGGCTGTACATCCGGCCTGCCATACCCTAGGCACCACTCATAAGCTGAGTTTGTGTTTTCAGACTTCTGTGCCCACAGCCTGGACCCACACAACCTCGAGGCTAGGACCTCTAGCCACAGCGATAGATTGTGCCTGCCTCTCCTAGGAAAGTGTGCCCAATCCATTCACCACAACCCTACACCTTAGGGAAAATCTCCAAGGCCCCTGAGGCCACCCAATTTATACAGTCTAACCTGGGAACTAATGCACTGCCTGACACAACCTGAGCCAGAACGTCTTGACCAACACCCAGGCAGCTGACCGCACACTGAGCATATCAGACCCGCCATGGCCTTAGGTCGTCATCTCTTCCCAACTTCGGTTTTTCAGGCTTCAGACCAGGACCTTATCTTCAACCACTGCCCAGGGTTGAAAATGATGCAGACATCAGAACACCTTCCCCATGGCAAGAGACCTTGTGATTGGCATGTTGTACACAAAGTCAGTGTAGTTGAAACCAGTGTGGCCCATGTGGCCCCGCTCTTGCTCACAGGCCACATTGGTCACTAACACACATTGTGACCCTCAGCCTGAGCCCAGTCCTCAAGTATGGCCTCTCAGTGGCTGGATGAAGAGACAGCATATTGGGCCTGCCATGCCCCTAGGTCCCAATTTTTAACGATAGTTTGGGTTGTCCCTTCACTCTTCCCCAGGGCTGTGCTTTGTAATTACTCTTTGGTTGGGTCACCTGATGTAACAAATGTGAAAGGCGACCTCCCATTCCACAGATTGACGAAAAAGAATTGGGACTGGGACAAATCCACAGAGAGGAAGATTGGTCCATGGCCCATGAGGCCTCCCCACATCCATGGCCATCTTGATTCACAATCCAGAGACAAAAGCCTGAGCAAGTGCCTCAGACTCGCTCTTTCTTCATATCCTGAAGAGTTCTCCTCATGGTCTGTAGATTGGGCCTGCCATACCTACGTCCCAAAACCTGAGCTGAGTTTGTATTTTCAGACTTCTGTCCTCAAAATCCTGGGCAACACACCCTCCTGGCTGGGGCCCCTGGAGCCACACATTAGGACTGTGCCTACCCAATCCATGAGAATTCTGCCCATTCCATTGTCCAAAATCGTACAAATTAGGAGAACCCTCCAAAGTCCCCGAGGCCATCCCAATAGTGTAGATCTCTGGGACAAACAAGGGCGGTCTAACACCACGTGAGCATCTACCCCCACTCATTCCATAGATGGATATCTCCAGAGAAGAAGATGGAACCAGACAGGGCCCTAGGCCATAATCGGATCCACTGCTTTGGTACAGGCGTGTCTCCTCAAAAGCCTGGATTCCAATACCAGCATAAGTGATTTCCTGAGGCACCCATCAGAACAAATCTCGTCTCCACAGGGAAACTTGTGCATGGGAGCTATGTCAAAAGCTTAGGAGAAACTTCAGGGTCCCGGTGCCACCCCCCATTTTAAGGCCCTCATGGACACAAACACATATTAGGCCCCATCCTCGGGAAAGTCCATTTCAACTCAGCCACCCCGGTTGTTCTCCCAGAGCCATCCGGCCTCAACTGTCTTGTTGCTAGGAGACAATTGGAATGCGAGGCGGGCTTCCCTGGCATTCATCTTTCAAAGGTGCTCTGGAGTATTTCCATATGGGATTTCCTGGAGCTGCCCAACAGGTCTCAATTGTCCTGCAGAAGGAATCCTTGAAGGGGGCATCCCACAACTCCCAACGTGGGAAAACCTCCATAGCCTTGAGATTCCGCTCCGTTCATGAAGGGGCAGTCATGCACAGAAACTCCAACCTGAGCCAACGTCTGATCCTCACTGTGACTTCAGATGCTTGAGATATTGGTTCACTCTGCAGGGGGTACATGCTGTGCCCTCTGCCTGAAGCCCAAGTTTAGCTTGTGTTCTCAGACTTCTGTACTCACACTCCTGGCCCAGAAGCCCTCAAGTTTGGCAATTCCGGACTCACAATGCAGCACTCTGCCTGCCATCTATAAAAAATATCTTGCCTAAGAGCAGCCCAGGCACATCAAATGAGGATAAACCTACACGGCACTCGACTGTACCCAAATCATATAGTCAAACCTGGGCACTAATGCACTGTCTGACACAACCTGAGCCAGAACCTTCTGACCAACACCCAGGCAGCTGACCGCCCACTGATCATATCAGACACGCCATGGCCTTATGTCGTCATCTCTTCCCAACTTCGGTTTTTCAGGCTTCGGAACCTAGACCTTATCTCCAACAACTGCCCAGGGTTGAAAATGATGCAGACATCAGAACACCTTCCTCATGGCAAGAGACCTTGTGATTGGCATGTTGTCCAAAGTCCAGTGTAGTTGAAACCAGTGTGGCCCATGAGGCCCCGCCCATGCTCGCGGGCCACATTGGTCACAAACACACATTGTGACCCTCAGCCTGTGCCCAGTCCTCAAGTAAGGCCTCTCAGTGGTTGGATGAAGAGACAGCATATTGGGCCTGCCATGCCCCTAGGTCCCAATTTTTAAACATAGTTTGGGTTGTCCCTTCACTCTTCCCCAGGGCTGTGCTTTGTAATTACTCTTTGGTTGGGTCACCTGATGTAACAAATGTGAAAGGCGACCTCCCATTCCACAGATTGACGAAAAAGAATTGGGACTGGGACAAATCCACAGAGAGGAAGATTGGTCCATGGCCCATGAGGCCTCCCCACATCCATGGCCATCGTTGATTCACAATCGAGAGACAAAAGCCTGAGCAAGTGCCTCAGACTCGCTCTTTCTTCATACCCTGAAGAGTTCTCCTCATGGTCTGTAGATTGGGCCTGCCATACCTACGTCCCAAAACCTGAGCTGAGTTTGTATTTTTAGATCTGTCCTCAAAGTCCTGGGCAACATACCCTCCTGGCTTGGGCCCCTGGAGCCACACATTAGGACTGTGCCTACCCAATCCATGGGAATTCTGCCCATTCCATTGTCCAAAATCGTACAAATTACGAGAAACCTCCAAAGTCCCCGAGGCCATCCCAATAGTGTAGATCTCCGGGACAAACAAGGATGGTCTAACACACGTGAGCATCTACCTCCACTCATTCCATAGATGGATATCTCCAGAGAAGAAGATGGAACCAGACAGGACCCTAGGCCATAATCAGATCCATTGCTTTGGTACAGGCGTGTCTACTCAAAAGCCTGGATTCCAATACCAGCATAAGTGATTTCCTGAGGCACCCATCAGAACAAATCTTGTCTCCACAGGGAAACTTGTGCATGGGAGCTATGTCAAAAGCTTAGGAGAAACTTCAGTGTCTCGGTGCCACCGCCCCATTCCAAGGCCCTCATGGACACAAACACACATTAGGCCCCAACCTCGGGAAAGTCCATTTCAACACAGCCGCCCCGATTGCTCCCGCAGAGCCATCAAAACTCAACTGTCTTGTTGCTAGGAGAAAATTGGAATGCGAGGCGGGATTCCCTGGCATCGATCCTCGAACGGTGCTCTGGAGTCATTCCATATGGGATGTCCTGGAGCTGACCAACAGGTCTCAATTGTCCCGCAGAAGGAATCCTTGAAGGGGGCATCCCACAACTCCCAACGTGGGAAAACCTCCATGGCCTTGAGATTCCGCTCCGTTCATGAAGGGGCAGTCATGCACAGAAACTCCAACCCGAGCCAACGTCTGATCCTCGCCGTGACTTCAGATGCATGAAATATTGGTTCAGATCTGCAGGAGGTACCTGCCGTGCCCTCGGCCTGAAGCCCAAGTCTAGCTTGTGTTCTCAGACTTCTGTCCTCACACTCCTGGCCCAGAAGCCCTCAAGTTTGGCAATTCTGGAACCAAAGTGCAGCACTCTGCCTGCCCTCTAGAAAAAATATCTTGCCTATTGAGCTCCCCAGGCACCTCAAATGAGGATAAACCTATACGGCACTCGACTGTACCCAAATCATATAGTCTAACCTTGGACTAATGCACTGACTGACACAACCTGAGCCCGAACCTCCTGACCAACACCCAGGCAGCTGACCGCACACTGAGCACATCAGACCCGCCATGGCCTTAGGTCGTCATCTCTTCCCAACTGCGGTTTTCAGGATTCAGAACGTAGACCTTATCTCCAAACACTGCCCAGGGTTGCAAATGATGCAGAAATCAGAGCTCCTTCCCCATGGCAAGAGACCTTGTGATTGGCACGTTATCCAAAGTTCAGTGTAGTTGGAACCAGTGTGGCCCATGAGGCCCCACCCATGCTCGCGGGCCACATTGGTCACAAACACACATGCTGACCCTCAGCCTGTGCCCAGTCTTTAAGTAAGGCCTCTCAGTGGCTGAATGAAGAGACAGCATATTGGGTCTGCCATGCCCCTAGGCCCCAATTTATAACCATCGTTTGGGTTGTCCCTTCACTCTTCCCCAGGGCTCTGCTTTGGAATTCCTCTTTGGTTGGGACACCTGAGGTAACAATCCTGAGAGGAGACCTCCCATCCCACAGATTGACGGAAAGAAATTGGGACCGGGCCAAATCCACAGAGAGGAAGATTCGTCCATGGCCCATGAGGCCTCCCCACGTTCCACGCCCATCTTTGATACAAAATCCAGAGACAAAAGCCTGAGCAAGCGCCTCAGACTCGCTCTTTCTTCATATCCTGAAGAGTCCTTCTCATGGTTTGTAGATTGGCCCTGCCATACCTACGTTCCCAACCTAAGCTGAGTTTGTGTTTTCAGACTTCTGTCCTCAGATTCCTGGGCCACACACCCTACAGGCTGGGGCCCCTGGAGCCACATATTAGGACTGTGCCTACCCAATCCATGGGCATTCTGCCCATTCCATTAGCCAAAATCGTACAAATTAGGAGAACTCTCCAAAGTCCCCGAG